>NW_027466498.1:275000-445000 GCF_050575085.1 Anarhichas minor | reverse complement strand
AAAAGCTCTATAAAAATGTTGTGTGTATACTACTCTTGTGATGAAATAATGATTTGGCTCCCACAGTGCCCCCACCAAGCCTCATCAGCGTGACTTTAACGTTTAGTTGAGCAAAGTCCCAGACTCCCTCAGTGTCACCATGTGGATGATAAAACAAAACTCAAAAAGCTGCAGCAGCAAGTGAGTGTGTTGTGGTCGTGCGCAGCAGCAACGGGACAGGATGGGACGTTCAGTTCCCTGTGGGGTCAACATGACTCGGATGTAGGTCAGAGTCCAACAATGTGCGGCTGTTTATTAAAATCATTCACCAAATGTCATGTAATGAAAATGTAGAACAATGAAACGAAAGTGAAATGAGAAGTTAAGTTACTAAACAACGCAAACGGAGGATGCATGGGCTCGTAACACAACGTGTCTCCAGAGAGAGTTTCAGAGGAGAGGAAGCTGAGGGAGGATGTATGAAAGCACTGCAGAGTTCACATTCACCTGTAATCCCTCTCTGTTTTTGTTTAGCAGTAACACCGCTGTCAGTCAAAACAAGGTCAGAGCTGCACAGTGAAAATGTACTGTACACCTGGCTGCACGGGTGAGTAGTAAGGTGACTCATATCCAGACAACTTCACACGAAAGGTCTGAATCGTGTGCTTTAAAGTAACCAACAGTCAGGTTTCATACACCTTATTGCAAATATGCACTTATTGTAAGTCGCTTTGGATAAAAGCGACTTAAGGTAACCTTTCATTTGTTTATATCAGCAAACACAAATGTAATTTGACCATCTACTATGTCATTTAATCATTGTTGAGTTTATACTATTCAAGCTTCCTGGTACAGCAAGATTGATTAGTAGAAAAAGTAAAAAAACGTGAAAATTAAAAAAGTTTAACCCTCCTCAGTGTTGTCTGCATGAAACTAGTTGCTAAAGGTTTAATTAATTTAAATTGCACTTGTAGGTTGCTTTATTAAGTGGGTTGCATGAAACAGTTTTACAGGTAAGACGCCTACTGTTGAGCGTCAAAAGAAACAACACAATCTACATTTGAAATGATGATAATTCACCTCCACAGCTTCTTTGAGTTGCACAGAACATGATTGCATCTGATTAGATTAGAGAAACAGAGCGACGTTGAACCGCCCATGGAAGACTGAGATCTAATCAATCAAATCTGATCCTCCTCGCTACGTCTCGCTCTCTCCGACTTCACAATCAAGCGTCCTCCCTCGTCTCCAGCTCTGTGTGGAGGAGAAGCAGAACCCCCTCTTGCTCTGCTCTCTCCCACACAGTGCTGGTTAACGCTATCGATGACGGCACACAGCGAGGATGTTGACTTTCAGTTGTCGATGGAAATTAGAGTCGAGTACGGACGAGCGCACGCTCCGGAGGAAGCCCTTTGTACTGCAGAGGCCAATATGTCTGGTTAATGAGACTGTGGTTCAGACCCCGACAGCACGGCCTTATGGGAGAGATGCTGCTGCCGCTCCGGTGTTATTAAGATGAGAGGGGAGATAAGTGGATGGGAGAGAGTCAGTCTGGCTTTGTTCACTGCCCAATGCTTTGCTGTCTGCAGACTGCTGACATTCTGGTACATTCAGCTGTAGACGGGCTCTGGGAGGGGTTTGTCCACAGTGGGAGATGGAGGTTTAGCTCTGTGCCTCTGATTGGTAACTTAACAATAACTGTACTTGTAAAAAGCCGTTAGGGGATTACAACTTCCTGCAACATCTGGAATATCAGGCTGTGTATATTTCAAAAGAGGGGAAAGGGGGGGGGGGGTTCTTAAAAAAAACTGTATAATATGGCTTTGTTGGTTGGGGTTTTGTTTATGTATACTGATACTGGATCAGGTCACCATATAAGCTACCCAGGCAACACATTCTCACTTCCAGCTTGTCAAATACGGCAGCTTGGTCAGTGGCTCTATACGCTTCAAACTGTCCTGAATTTGGTCAAACGGTTTTGGAATGCTTAGGATTATGGTTTTCTATGTTTTTTTATTATGGTTTTTACGACACTCTCAGAATACATCGTGATAACCTTGCGGATCCCTTAACTTTTCATCTCGTGCCATCATCAGACCAAAATATCAATTTGTCCTGACAGCAGTGGCAAGGAGCGGTGAAGTTTGGGATGGTTCACGCTTCTCAACTTGACCACAGAAAGCAGAATGGAGGGAACAAGACAGGAAGAGATTGTATCGGTATCAGAGTTCCCTGAAGCACACACTTCTTCACCAGCAGAGGAGAGACGGATCAATGAGGGGAAAAGGTCTGTGAGCAACATCAGCTTCAAAGTCTGATTAAGCAGTCTGGGACAATAAGAAGTGTTTATGATACTCATTAGCAAAACGTGCTATTTAAATCCTGTCATGTCTCCAACCAAATAAGCCACAACCTGCTCAGCTGTGATGGTATCATATGAGGTGGGTAGCAGTTGCCGGTGGTGTACATGCTGGAAGAATCAAAGGCAGGGAACCACTTGCTGTCTGGAAGCATCTTCGGTTTTGTTTGATTATGTAATATTTCAGAACTGTGTTCTCAAAAGTATATACAAAAAAAACATTCTAAGACAATTTACAACTAACTCAACACCACAATTTGTTTCAGTCAAGCCAGCTTACCATCAGATACGGGTTGCAAAAGGGGTCCATCCTTGGTTCATTGCTGATTACATTGTACACAAATAACATAAATCTGCTAAATCACTTCTGAAATTTCATTTTTTTTGCTGATGATACAATGTATTATAGCCCAGGCTCCACTCCAGCCCAGGCCCTGACTCGCTTCTAGTCTGCATTTGTTGCTTTTCAATTTTTACTCCTTAATCACAGACTAGTTTTAATTCAGAGAAGACCAAGTACAACTCATTCTCCTCCTCCACCAATGACACCGACTCTTCTGGTATAAAAACACTTTAAATGGCATTACTGGTGCTGACTCATACAAATGTTTAGTCATTTGGCTTAACAGCAGAATCATTCACATTCATAGACAACATTTGACTCAAAAATTAAAAATCTAACTTGGCTTTATGTATGTAATCAAAGGAAGTCGATCTTATTGTGCAGTGAACCTTTGAGTATGGAGGTATTCTGTACTGTCAACACTTCAGCTGTTAAACAGTGCAGTAGGCTGTATCACAAAAGACACACTTCAGACTCATCGTTGTATCGAATGATTGGATGGAACTTATTCTTCCAGTCAGGAAGGAATAAGCATCTCATTTATTAATTTGCAAAGCTCCGAACTGCTTCACATCTCTTCTCTCCTTTGAATCGTGTTACTACAGATCACGATCCAGCAACTACCTAACCTCAAACACCCCTCATGTACGCACTAATGTTGGCAAAACTGGTTTTAGATACTAAGACCTTTGTAATATTGGGAGTATTGCATTCCTCTTGGAGATTGTACAATTTTGTTATCTGATTCAGATTTTTTTATGATTCTCGTTTTAAATTCATGTTTATTGTGTATTTGCAGAGCTTCAGTTTTGCTGATTGTGTCCTTGTACATTTTTCTTGTTGTCGATCTTAAGCGATCTTTATCTCAATGAGACTGCCTCATCAAATGAAGATCAGATACAAATAAAATAGAATGTACTTAAACTAGGTTTCACTGTATTGAAATAAAAAAAAAATCATGCTGAGATACGATGTCTTAATCTTTACAATGGCAGCAACGGACCAGACAATGGATGGAACATATACTGTCTTCAACATTAAGGGAGTTGTTGACGTCATTTGAATGCAAGTTCTGCTTTGGACAAAGCTGTACAGTGGCAATCTGAACTACTGGCAAGGGCCCGTTCTCTGACCACCCCCCCGCTGTCTGCACTGTCTATATTTACAGTGCTGTGGCAGGTACTGAAACATCAGAATATGTTCACAGGTCTTTATAAGTGACAAATACACAGTATGACTAGGTTTGAATAATTTCCAACACTGAGTGGCTAATTCTATTTTTTTAATGGAATTTGTGTTTACTTCCCCGATGCAGACGTTACAGTACGTTTTTCTCTGCTGTGAATATGACCACAGCTCAGTCTCAAGTCATTTTAATACAAACTCTGACATGTACCCTCCAAACACAGCAGTGTGAGTGTGAGTGTGTGTGTGTGTGTGTGTGTGTGTGTGTGTGTGTGTGTGTGTGTGTGTGTGTGTGTGTGAAGGCTGTCAACTCTTCAGACCAGCTGGAGAGTCCAGAAGTCACAGATTAAAGACAGTTTTCACGCTCCACAGCGGTGCTCTCTCTCTCTCTCTCTCTCTCTCTCTCTCTCTCTCTCTCTCTCTCTCTCTCTCTCTCTCTCTCTCTCTCTCTCTCTCTCTCTGTGTCTGAATGAAACAACTCATTCTATTTACGTGTTTTTTTTTCTTCCCACCATCATAGAATCATTGGACACTAAACTTTGGAAAGCAAACTACTGTGGGCTCATTAGTAAAAGTACATTTCACCAATCTTGGCAAAGATTTTCAGATGAAATGTTGTTATTCCTATTCTTTGGTAAATGTACTTTTCCTCTGACTTGTTTCTTCCCCCTGCATCCCTGAGTATTAGCGTTGGACATCTGGTATGCTGATGGTGTAATGACAGTTTGATCAGCTGAGTCAACATTTCCTCAACATGTTGTGCAGCTGCAAAGCATTCTGGTCTCGTTTATGTTGTTTGGTAAAGTCACTGTGTGACCTGTTTCTGGAAAGAACCAATATCATTATCATTATCATAGAACTTGTTCTACATGACATTTAATAGTGGCTCAGCAAATATGCCTTTGGTTCCGAGGGATTGGCATCAGAACTTGACTGCTGACGATAATGTTTATGTCATGGGGAATATTCCGATGTGATGTGGAGCTGTACATATTTTGTCTGATAATAAAGGGCTAAGGCGAGGCAGAGATGCAACATGTATCATTCATTAATAGCGACCCTTGAAAGAAGATGTGGTGAAGCTCTAATCCTCGATTCATCTCACTCTTTGCCCTCCTCTCCTCCTTTTTTCAATGTTGTCTCTGCTGTCGGTGTTCACCAGTAAGCTTTCCTTTTTGTCGCAATAAGATACACTCTCTTGACTTTCACTGTTCTTTAAATCTGTCTATCCACGTCCTTGAACCCTCAGCAGTAATCCTCCAGAGGACAGAGGGAGGGAAAAAAGAGGGAGAGGAGGAGGAGGAAGGGGCAGTGGTCTGATGGTGACGCCGGTTAGATTTACTCATGACTGTAACTCTTTCTAATCTGAGCTTTGATGTTGATAAAACGTTCTAATACCACACCTGTCACACCTGCTATTAACAACAGGACTGCATAACGTAACCAAGCAATCAATCATCCAAAGACAAAAACAGAATAACAAGTGATGAAAACAAAACAATTGGATAGAAGTATGGGTTGAGGAAAAAACATTTTTCATGTCTATTTATGTAGACTACATACATAAACTACATAAATAGACATAACATAACATAGCAAAAATAATAACTATGAATGATATCAACAAACTCAAACAAGCCTTAAAGGGTAACTTAGGTATTCATATGTTTGTGTTTAAGTGACGAATGGACAAGAGTTGTTGGAATTCGTCCAGTATTTAGAGCGAACAGGCTGCCATGTATTTGCCTCACTGTCAATGTACGTCCACTGTTTTATTCTCTGGTCTACCCTATACCCCAGTACAACAAATACCAAAGTTACCTTAACAATACAAATGCTGATGTAGGAAGTCGAGTGTCCTAATGTAGCGAGGTGGATCAAGGTCTGACTTCAATCTGTTTATTTACTGTCATTTTACCCTCAACTTAATTAGTTGCATGATCTAACAATAACCATAGTTTATGTTAACTACCAAGAACACAATATTTCAAACAGTTACCATGTTAAACTTGTAAATACATTATCATCGAAAGCTATCAAAAATTGTACAGAATGATACAATATTGTTGTATGCCAACAAACAATTTTTAGGATCAATCAGTTCTCATTTATTGACTTGAATTTAATTTTAAGCTCAAGACTACAACTCAACAACATCACATTCAAAATTGCATTAGAAAATAATAAAAAGCAAACAGTATGCATCTGACTTCAGGTCATGATGGCTGCTAAACTGTTAGATTATATGCAACAATGTATGATCTTTATGGAACCAATAACAAAAAAAGTTGGGAAGTTTTGATTGCTTGTTTACTGGCAGCCTAAACATCCCATTGCACATTAAATTAAAAAAATGATGAATACAAATGTGGTCGCATATGTTTCAAAGTGAGCAGAGACTAAAAGCATGTTTGCACGATATGAAAAAGTGCACAGAATACATATAGGATGCAAAACATCCAGGCATGGAAGAAAAAGATTTTCTCAGCCAGAGTTTTGTGTTTTCCTGCTGTAAAGCTGCTGCTGCAGGTCAAAGAACCGTCAAACTTTAACAGCAGCTGATTGGTGGATTATTCCCACTCCGCTCATTAGTGATCGGTTTAACAGGCTGCAGTCAGGTTTGAGATTTTTTAACAAGATATCGCCTTCACGTTTGGACAAGACATTTTTTTTAAGGTTCAAAATCCTCCTTCACAAGGAAACACATCTGTTTTTGTATTGTTGTGTCTGCTGTAGGATAAATAAACTGAGATAAGATTGTCAAATATCAAAGTTATGTATAAAAGAAGAAGGCAGATACAAAAAAAAAGTCTGTCATCTGTCAAATGCAGGGATGGAGGAGACGGAGACCGGTGGGTGGGGAGGGCAAAAGGTGAAGGAGAGGAAAGAAGGGAGGAGAACATGATGAAAACTGAAATAGACAAGGAGAAAATATCTAAATGTGAGGGAGAAATGGCACTAACAGAGTCATAGTATACTGGATGGATAAATGGGAGGATGAGAGGATGAAGGGATGGATGGATGGATGGATAAATGGGAGGATGGGAGGATGAAGGGATGGGAGGATGGGAGGATGAAGGGATGGATGGATGGATAGATGGGAGGATGGATGGGAGGATGGACGGATGGGAGGCTGATTAGATTGATGATTGGATAGATGAATTAATTGATGGATGATGGCTGCAAGGATAGATTGATGAGTGCAAATGTATAGATGTATGGATGGATAGAAGGTTGACTGGATGGATGGATGATTGACTCCATAGATGCATTGATGGATGGATAATGGCTGCAAGGATAGATGGATTAGTGTATCTATAGATGGACAGATGATGGAAGGATGATGGGTAGATGATTGAATGGGTAGATGGATGGATTAATGGATAGATGATGGATTGTTATTTCTAGTAGATAAAAAGACTAATGTACTAATGGATTAAGGGTGGGTGGATGATGGAGTTATTGAAAGATTGGTGGATGAATAGATGGATGTGTGATTATATGGGTGGAGAGATGGACAGATAATAAAAAGATGATAGGATAATGGATGGAAAAATCCAATCACATACTTCTCTTTCTCTGACTCAACAAACATCTGAATTGAACACAGATGTAATGAAGAACTGTAAGAAGAAAGAAAAGAAACTTTGGAATAAAGAGTTCTCCTCAGAGAATGACAACTCACTCTGGTTCTATGAATAACCATCATCTATCAGCCTGATTAAGTCCCTAATCATCTCTTCTCTCAGCTCAACTGATTAACAAAGGAACACACCGTCTAAACTGTGAAGACATGACTGAGTTTGGACTGTAGAATCTTTAAATTACCTAAAATCCCATATTTACCGTTATCAAAAAGAGGCTTTAGAGCTTTGTTCTGCATGACGTTTTAGGAGGTTGAGGAGGAATGATTTTCTAAAAACACTAGATTGAATTGAATTGAATATACTTTCTATAGTGGAATTCGTCCCATTTCGAACAGGTCTCTCACCAGCCCAAGCTCCTGAGATTTAAATTTAAATGTTTGTGATCAACTGACTCCGTCCTTGTGCATCATCTTTGTTGAAAACATAACTTAACAGACAAGACAAAATGAACGTTTCATTGAAATGTCACACTGGTTCCCTTGAGAATGACAACCCTCCATTTTCAACATTGTGTGGTAAAATACTAGATTACAATTGGGGACATAGATATATACACACCCTTTAGCATGTGTATGAGACGCACCAGGCTTTCAACTGACGCTAATGTAAACCCATCCGCGTCATTATTAGACGTTTGGAGCAACTGATGTAGTTTAAATAGGGAGAAAATCAGTGTGGGGCAGGTGTGGGAGGGGGATGGACAGGCCAAACAAAGGACTTTCACCCAGCAGACTACTGTTTGTATCCCTTAGTTGTGTTTCTTAATTACCAGACTTTACTGATACCAGTTAAGTAACAGGTGTACTCATTTTATGTAACAAACAGTTATTTTAACCGAGACCATTATCTTTTCCCTAAGCCTAACCGAGTAGTTTTCTTGAATAAGTAAACCTACATTTGAAGTTTATTTTGTAAAGATACGTACGTATGCAACAAGCGTAAACAGTATCTTTCCGGTGAACACGTAAGTTCATTTTGAAAAGACGTTACACGTGTAAGGAGCGGACACATGAGACATACAGATGAACGGAGGTTGTATCTGTACAGAATAGGAGGAGCATGTTTCATCCTGAGAAATGGAGAAGAAATTCAGCAGGGAGCCAAAAGAAGGGCCAGACACAGCCTTCATCCTCCCAACACACACGCAGACTATACAATGCAGAAAACAATTCCATTTGGATGAAAGTATGTAGGCTACATTGTATTTATACACATCTGAGATGCATCATGTGATGTATTTTTGTGTGTGAATGCATGAAGGCAAAAGGATGCGTGTAACTCTGTATGTGGGTTGGCAAGGGCTGGAGGCTGGCAGGTGGTCAGGGCTGAGTGTCTCTCTCCTGTGGGTCAACCCCCCCACCCCACCCCTTCAGCTCCACCTCCAGGGTCTAACCGTCCGTGTTGAGCCGCACCAGAACATCTCCTGGCTGGGCTCAGACCTCAACCGCCATCTCCATCTCCCTGCTTGGAGCTAAAGTTGCTGAATTTTCTATGATTTAAAATCTCAGACAGCATGCTATTTTGATTCTTCTCTTTGATTTGTACATGGCTTAAAGGTTAATGTTCCATGGCTCTGGGAGTAGGCAAACATTTTAAGGATTGACGGGGGCTCAGTGTTGCGTTCAAGGACATTTAGATGTTTATCATACATTTTTAATTGACTTACACTATATACTTCTGGTTGTAAGAATTATTATTTGTTTTGAATTGTAAAATGTCTTTTGAAACCATGACAAAGGCACTTTTACCGAACCTTTACCCTCTGTTTTATTTTAGTTTACTTACTTACTTATGATCTCTCGGTTTTTCTCCATCTCAGTCGATTTACTTTGTTTACACTGGACTGCAACTGAAGCAAGGAGGTTTTTGCTGAGCAAATGCACAACATTCATTTTGGCAAAATTAAATTGACTCAGTTATTCTTCGGCTGGCTGCTTAGCCTTTAACAGTAAACAATATAAATATATGTAAGAGTTGTTATGTTATTACATTAACACAAATCATGAAGTTTTTTTTCAAATCTCAACTAGTTTTGTTGCCTGACCAATCGCTTCACAACATTAACCACGTGGCATTGTGCTTTCTTTAAGTGTAATACAAGGCTGATATGAAACGCATTTATGAAACATGTTTTTGGTTCAGAAACGTCCACATTCAACATGTCCCGTGGTTTGCAGAAACACATAATGGCAACAGCAGACAGAAATACTTGGAGTGGTTGAAGGCCACAAACAGCCAGAATAAGAGGCTTATAAAACTCTGTTTGATGACTGTATAATGATGTTTACCAGCAATCAAACCGCAAAAATAGAATTGTGAATATACAATCCACCTGCTTTGATGTCAGAGGGAGAAAGTTTAAAACTCGATTATGGACTAAATGGCCTTGATAACAGTGGTGCAGCTGATCGGGGGGTTGAATGGTAGGTGAACAACTATTTGAAGATTTAATGAAGTGAATTTCAGTCAAAACACCAAAGCAAGCCTGCAGTACACACAATAAATATTACATCCAAGCTAGCAAATGGTTAATACTATAACCTTAGGATGATGTGAATGTGGCATAACTCTCCAGTTCAAATGTTGAACGTAAAATGCATCCTTTTCTCTGCAGCAGGAGAGAGCTATGCGGTGAGCTACTTTGCTCCTCTCTCCTCTAGCCTGTGAGCCAGGAGTCGATTGGGGTTCGCCATCACCAGAGATGTTTCAGTCACTTAAATGAGACGAGGAGAAAGGAGACAGTAGAGAGGAAGCTTCAAAAGGAGACTAGGTACCACAAGTGTATCCTAAACAGAAATATTTCAACAGTCAGCTGATCTGATGGGACTGTCAAGGAACGGGCAGGTTGCCAAGCAGCATCACAACTATTTTGTCTACTAATCAGAGAATCTGTTGTTTGATCCCCGGCTCCTCCAGTCCGCATGTCAAAGTCAAATTGTGGCAGACACTGAACCCAAAGTTGCTCCTGAGGGTTATGCCATCGATGTGTAAGGGTGCCAGATGTGCAACGGTTTAGATCCTGATAGGCAGGTGGCACCTTGCATGGCAGCCTGTTCAGTGTATGAATGTGTGAATGTGTGTGTGTGTGTGTGTGTGTGTGTGTGTGTGTGTGTGTGTGTGTGTGTGTGTGAATGGGTGATAGTGACATGTAGTGTAAAGTGCTTTGGGTGGTCAGAAGACTAGAAAGGTGCAACATTGCAAATTGACACAAGCACAACTTAATAGTTTAAAGATGCCATATTTGCTGAGTTAAGAGTGAAAACATGCTGTGGGAGGAGTTACAATGCCAATATAGGTAGCACGGTCCCATATTGGTTGAACGAAAAGCACTTTCATGTTTGATTGCGGACAGGAACCCACTTTTTCCCACTAATGAGGTTGAAGGCAATTTGGCTGACTGTTTGCTCATATCCACCGATCAGAAAAGAGCCATTTGGAACGTGTCAGTCAGTCAGACGAGTCTATTTGGTGGCAGTCTGAGGTGAGCTGTGGGTGAGTGCGTCTGCTTGATGGCCGATTTCCTGGCTGACTGATGGTGTTTTGAATGACTGATGAGGTGGTTGATTTGGTCGAGCGCGTCGGCGTCCCTGAGCTGATGGACTGAAATCCTCCTCAGTTTACAGGCTGAATATCAAAGTGGCCCTTTTGTCACGTCTGTCCTCCATGTTTTCCTCCTCTCTGCTTTTTATCTACTCTCTCACGTCGTATTTTCTTCCACCCTCTGTCTTTATGTTTCCCTTCGTCCTTCATGCCGCTGTCTGTTTTTGTCACCTTTCCCCTTTAATTCCATGTCACTTGTGCTTTCTCTCCACTTGACACCTTCTTTGTCACTTCATTCTGTCCTTGTCTGACATTTTTACCTATTTTTGGACTTTGTGGTACTTTCACATTTACTCTCTTCCTTTCTTCTGACTAAAATGACCTCTTTCTTTTGGACAAAAAAACATCTTATTTTGCAAAGTGGTTCTCAGATTTGAAGTTTTTATATTTATATAATTATTATTCCTTATTTATATTCCTAAACATGTCAGCAGTAATAATACACAAAACAAAAGAGGGACGGTCTTCTATCTGGAAAACAAAGAGATTCTAATCTGCTCAATCTGTGCACAAATGTTGCCACTAAAGGACAAGAACACGAAGAGTCTTGGCATGTCGGTTCATTTTTACATACCAGCTTTTTGTAGATTTTCATTTCATTCTTTAGTTTCCCAGTGGTGTCCCTAATGTATTCAAATTCAAACATTCAATTTGTGGTTGAAGAACATATGTTTTAGCATCAAAATGCTATATTTCCAAACTTTTTTCAACCTAACCGGATATATAAATATATATATATCTCATTGTATTACCTATACATTAACTTGACATGATCATGGTTTGGAGAAGCTGGCAGGAGTATCGGCACAGAGAATTGAGAGAGATGCCATCAAAAAGGGCAGTGAGAAGTGTAGTGAAATCCAGACGTACTATTATATAAACCTAAACAAAGTAAACATGTGATTTTCCAGAGCATCTGTATACTGGCGTTATACAGGTAAATCCAATAGCCAGCAATGGCAAAACATTTGTGCTGCTGTAAATGCTGTGTCAGCACAGGGACGCTGAGTATCTGAAACTACAAGAAAAGGGTTTGCCAAGTGCACAGCAGGAGATGGAGGTCCCGTAAAGTGCACCTCACAAGTCAAGGAATAATTGGAGAGTTGGCCATGACAGGTTTCCAGTCAGAGGGTCCACTTGGCAGCGATGCTGCCCCAGGTGCACCAGTTCCTGAAGCCCCAAACATGGACAGTGATCCACTGCCATGCACATCAAGCCCACAGCGATTGAACCAGTTGCTGAAGGTTCATTTTGCATGTTCATGTTGGAGATATACTTAATACATTTGAAATCATACATAACCGTTTTTGTCTACATGTTACAGTACATAGGCTTTTTTTTTTGCTTTTTTTTCGATCAACACTCAAATGTCTGCATTCAAATGATTTAACAAGGCCAAGCTGGTGCATTATATCAACATAATAATAATCAAAGTTTTATTATACAAATGGTAATTTCACTTAAATTTAAAACATATCATGTCTTGCGTTGGACAAACAATTTTTGGACTGCGAAAAAAAATATATATATTATATTTATCTTAGTAAGACTGCTCTACCCTCCCCACCCCCAACCACCTCCACCACAAATGGACTAATCCACAGCCTTCATGTATGCACGGATAACAACACAACATCAAAATGAGACCGAAACCAGAAAGACGCCCAAACATAAATCTGGTTTCTATTTTCCCTTCCTTTTGCCACGAGAGAAAAGCGACCGGACCATAACTCTCAGGTCATCGCTGTCACTGTGTGTTCATTTCTATAAATGCTCCTTTGAAATCCATCACCGACCTACTGCAGCTCTACAGGAGAGGCGGTCAATAGAGAGAGGTAAAGAGTCAGAGGTGATGGATTGCGGAGGAAGGTCGTATGTGGCTCTAAATCACATTGTTAAACTCCAACACGACAGAAGAGGAATAGTCCAGAGATAGATGAGAGAGACGAGGAATGAGGTAGGAAAAGATTTAAAAGGATGGTCGCTGGGTTTAAAGATTAATGTGAAGTTAGACTACAGTGTCGTCACAGCTTCATTTGTCAGAATTAAGACCTGATTTAGCACTCACACCAGGACGTTTAACTGACTTTTCCAAATCAAGTTAATAGCCAGAGATAAAGTAGCTCAAACAAGAACAGCACAAGGTGGTTATACTGAGAATGAATCCAAATAAAGACGGGCAGCGTCCATTATGACCCAGTGAGAGAGTCAATCATTGGCTTAAGAGCCAAAGTTGCCACCAAGAGACACATCAGTTTGAATGAGTTAGTCAGGCAGGGAACACGGGGGAAATCAAATCCTGATGACTGACAGGAAGTCACGCAGCCCTTCAGTGCTTCTTTTGTGAATACATTATTTCACAAATAACTTTTAAGTGCACGCATATTTGGCCCAAAAAGGCTAGAAGTCAAAGTAAAAGTGATAGTAGTAGTAGTAGTAGTTTAAAGAGCAACAAAGTAGGGTATGGTGGATACATTTGTCAAACTTTTGTCCAGGAGGGTTTGAGTGCCGTGTGATTACCATTTTTACACTTAGTTGACTTATTGTTTTCTGTTTTTTTTCAATTACTATTTCCATCACAGTTGGGTTTGGTTTGGGCAACAAAGCTACTCATTTAGGTTGTGGGAAAGTATACATAGTCTACAGTAGTCTACATGGCCTATATTATACTACATGGCTTAAGTAGGCTACATTGTCTACTGTAGGCTACATGGGCTACAGTAGGCTACATGGTCTACAGTAGGATACATTGTCTACAGTAGGCTACATGGCTTAAGTAGGCTACATGGCCATGTAGTCTACTGTAGCCCCTACAGTAGGCTACATGGCTTAAGTAGGCTACATTGTCTACTGTAGGCTACATTGCCTACAGTAGACTACATTGTCTACTGTAGGCTACATGGCTTAAGTAGGCTACATGGGCTACAGTAGGCTATATGGCCTACAGTAGGCTACATGGCCATGTAGTCTACTGTAGGCCATATAGCCTACAGGAGGTTGCATGGCCTACAGTAGAATATTGTTGGCCTACAGTAGAATATTGTTGGCCTACAGTAGTAGCATCTGCCAATGAAAAAAAGGTATATACAGTATGTGATTATGTTAATACTAAATGTTTATAGAAAGTAAATCATTTCTTGCTAACGTTTCTTCATTTTTGGGAATAAATAATTCAGCAGTGCCATTTAAATAAAACATATTATTCATAATAAATCAAATATTCTGAATGCAAGGTCCATTTACTTTAGCCAAGGCAAGTTTATTTATACAGCACATTTCAGCAACAAGGCAATTCAAAGTGTTTTGCATAAAAAGACAGAGTGCAAAAGAAACATTCATTTAAAAAATAAGAGCCAAGAGAATATAAAATGAAAACGAATAAATAAGTATTCCCAGAGCTTTCAACCATATTGAATTAGTGAACTTCGACTAAATGTTTAATGGTTTGAATCAGTAATGAAATATTATCTCAAATAATTTCAAAAATTCAAAATACTTCAATTCTTTGAAGCAAACAAACTGTTTTGTGGTTCTGTGAGCAGTTCGGCACACTCCAGTTTTAGTTTAATATTTGTTTTGTTTTGTTATTTTATTAATGCAACCGTGCTACAGATAAAGATCAGATCAAAACATGTTTCCAGTTGCCTCCTCTAATTAGAAAAAGATTGCATTCTGTTGCTGTGCTTCAGCTCGGTTTTGATCAAAACCTTGAGATTCTGGTCATGAATGGACTAAATTAAAGTCCCTTTTGCTAAAGTGAAATTAAAATGACCTCTCTCAATGTGCCAGTTGATTCACAGGAGACGTCCAAATGTTAAGAAGGTGGGAGTGTCATGATGAATCAGAGAAAAGGGTGCAGAAATGAACGGAGAGGCCAGACACCCTGACAGGATACGCAGCCCGACAGGATCGACAAAATGAAAATATAAATAAAACACTTTCATTGGCAGGGGGTAAGACATGATATATGATGATAATAGACTGAATTAACATATTTATAATAGTATGCACTCATTAAACGTCTTATATACCACAGCAATTTCTTATCAATTAATTTATTTCACATCATTATCATCAGCAATATTAACTGTGCCTCGAACAAAAACACACTTCCCACCTACTTTTCAATACAATTATGATTGTTTATTTTAAAGGGTTAATAACGAAACATGATTTGGATGTTTTCATGTCTGGGTAAAAAAGTTGGGGATTAAATGGATTAAGCAATTAACTGTTTTCAGTGCCGTTTGAAGCAGCCATGTTCTAAATTCCACATCGTCTCATAAATTCGAGAGACCGTTGACCTTACAAACTTAACTCCCACTTCAACGATTTGTCAAGCTAATTGACTTTTAAAAGAGAGAAAATAAAATAAAAAAGAAATGCTGATGGTGTTTTTCTAATGTAGCCTGTAGAGACTGGAAACGTTTCAGGCATGGCCAGGCTCCTGGTTACTCAGCGCTAGAACTATCATTTTTCATTCAACCTAATGGGTTTAATGCATTCTGTGCTCACATTATGCGCTCTGAGCATCTGATGTCTCACACGCCTGCCTGTGTCTCACCTTGAAATGAAAAAAGTTCAACTCCGAGCAGCTTAATGATCAGTGCCGACAGGACTTTTACAAGCTGAAAAGACTCCAACTAAATGAGAGAAAAGCCTGGTTGTTCATCTCAGTGACAGCAGGAAGGAGCATTAGTGGGGCGCTTGGAGTTTGAGGTAGTGTGTTTTTGTTTCATTCGTTCTTAACTGAAAAGCTGGTGATGTCTAGTAAGTGTTGCTCACTCACTGCAAAACAATGCCTTAGTGTCTCAGGGTGAAAGAAAGCCTTGTTGCACACCTACATTTCTAGGCCTACAGTGTAATATCGGAATCTTGTGGAAAACTAACATCATTTCACAGATTCTCACTCCCAACCTGTTCAATAAAGACGCTTAGTCAGTTCTTGACGCTTCAAACTATGAAGCTCTGGGTACATTACATTACATTACACTGTAAAAAAAATTCTGTGTAATATACGGTAAATTACCGGCAGCTGTGGTTGCCAGAACTTCACCGTAAAAAATAAAGTGAGAATGTATAATACATCACGGTATATCTTTTTTGCAACCGTAGATTTCACAGTTGAGAACAGTTTTTTGTTAACGGTAAATTACTATAAAAAACAGAGATTTCATAAACCTGTTTAAGGTAATATGCAATTTAACGGTAAATTACCGGCAGCTGTGGTTGCCAGAACTTCACCGTAAAAAATAAAGTGAGAATGTATAATACATCACGGTATATTATTTTCGCAACCGTAGATTTCACAGTTGAGAACTGTTTTTTGTTTACGGTAAATTACTATAAAAAACAAGAGATTTCATAAACCTGTTTACGGTAATATGCAATTTAACGGTAAATTACTGGCAGCTGTGGTTGCCAGAACTTCACCGTAAAAAATAAAGTGAGAATGTATAATACATCACGGTATATTATTTTTGCAACCGTAGATTTCACAGTTGAGAACTGTTTTTTGTTTACGGTAAATTACTATAAAAAAACAGATTTCATAAACCTGTTTACGGTAATTTGCTTTAGAAATAACAGCCATGTTATAAACGTGTTTACGGTAAATAACCTTATAAACAGCAACTATATTGTGAAGCTAATTAGTTTTTCTCAGTAAAAAACACAGTACAACTGTATGATACATTACGGCATTTTATTGAAAAATGCAATTTAACGGTAAATTACCGGCAGCTGTGGTTGCCAGAACTTTACCGTAAAAAATATAGTGACAATGTATAAGACATCACGGTACAAAAATACGGTACAACATAGAACGTAATACAATTGGTTGGCATAGATTTCAGTCAACTTCTGATTATTGTAAATTACAAAGGAAATATCAAATAAAGCAGATTGTAAATCAAGGTACAGACCATCATTGATATACCTTAAGAAACTAACATTCTCTGTGAAAAACAGGTTGAACTGATACAATATCTTGTATAATATACTCACAAAGCAGTGTTGAGATCTTGAAGAAACAGCATGTGTCCATATATATATGAAGGATAACCATGAATAAACATGAAAGGATTAGCCACTTGCCCTGAGTTGATCAAGAGTAATGAGTCACTGAGTCCAGACTTGACTGAAGAGGGCACTCAACATGGTATAGCGTCTCACATGGACATGAAGTTCAGGAAGCTGGAACATGAAGCGTGTATTTTCACCAGTTCTGCTTGAGGACTCGTATGTTGACCATCAGGTATTCACTGTGGACTGGAATGATCCTCTCTGCACCCAAAAACAGAAACAAAGGCAAAGTTAGATTGATGCAGTGCTTCAACATGATGCCTACACAGAAACATTTACTGCCTTCTGCTGTTAAACTGAGCTCCAATGACCTAGAAGAAACCAGCACTTTATACTTAATAAAAAATAATAACTATCAGGTCGAATGGTAAAAAAACTACACATTTCAGCACTAAGGCATCATCAGCATGTGTTTAATTTCTGTCGACAGGCAGCCTAAATACACAGATGCCTCCAAACAATACACTGTGTGCACAATTATTAGGCAAGTTGTATTTTTGAGGATTAATTTTATTATTGAACGACAGTGCTCTCGGTCAATCCAAAATGTTAATAAACCTCAAACCTGAATATTTAATAAAGTAAAAGTGAGGTTTTGGCTTTCTTAGGAGAATATCTATGTGTGCACAATTATTGGGCAACTATTAGTGTGCACAATTATTATGCAACTAAATGAAAAATGTTCCCATCTCACTTGTTTATTTTTATCTGTTAAAGTGAGAATAATAAACAAACAACTCAAAATTTACAAATAAACGTTATTGATATTTTAAAAAAAATAAAATAATCTGTGACACTATAGCCCCCCTTCTTTTCAGTAATAAGCCTTCAATTCATGGATTCTGTCACTTTCTTGATCTGTTGACGATCAACCACAGCCTCCCAGGTGGACTGTTTTCCTTCACCGTAAATCTCCCGTTTAAGAAGGGCCCACAAGATCTCAATAGGGTTTAGGTCAGGTGAGGAAGGGGGCCATGTCATCATTCTTTCATCTTTAAGGCCTTTACTGGCTAGCCATGCAGTGGAGTACTTGTATGCAGGGCAATGGAGCATTGTCCTGCATACAAATCATGGTCTTCTTGAAAGTTGCAGACCTTTTCTTGTACCACTACTTGAAGAAAGTGTCTTCTAAAAACTGGCAGTAGGTTTGGGAGTTGATTTTGAGTCCATCTTCAACCTGAAAAGGTCCAACTAGCTCATCTTTAATAATACCAGCCCATACCAGGACCCCACCTCCAACTTGCTGGCGTCTGAGTCGAAGTGGAGCTCTGTGCCCGTTACTGATCCAGCCACGGGCCCATCCATCTGGACCGTCAAGAGTCACTCTCATCTCATCAGTCCATAAAACCTTTGAAAAATCTGTCTTCCGATATTTCTTGGCCCAGTCTTGATGTGTCTTGTTCAGTGGTGGTCGGGTTTCAGCCTTCCTTACGGTGGCCATGTCTCTGAGCACTGAACACCGTGTACTTCTGGGCACTCCAGGTAGGTTGCAGTTCTGGAATATGACTACTGGAGGATAATGGGTTCCTGGTAGCTTCAAGTTTGATTCTTCTCAAATCTTTGGCAGTTAATTTGCATCTTTTTTTCTCAACACGTTTACTTTCCCTGTTGACTATTTGCAACAAAACGTTTGATGGTTCTGTGATCAAGCCTCAATATCTTAGCAATTTCAAGAGTGCTGTATCCCTCTGAAAGACTTTTATTTATTTTTTATACAATTTTTGACTTTTCAGTCAGTTAAATCACTTTTGTGGCCCATTTTGCCTGAGGAAAAGAAGCTGTCTAATAATTGTGCACACTAATAGTTGCCCAATAATTGTGCACACATATATATTCTCCTAAGAAAACCAAAACCTCACTTTTACTTTATTAAATATTCAGGTTTGAGGTTTATAACATTTTGGATTGACCGAGAGCTCTGTAGTTGTTCAATACAATTAATACTCAAAAATACAACTTGCCTATTAATTGTGCACACAGTGTAAAGACAATCATCATGTTTGATACAACCAGGGTATCTGCACATCTTATTAATTCCATCAATTCTACATTTTTTGTTTTAATTTTTTTAATTCAATGACTTTTAAGACCTTTTAAATATCTCTAAAATCAATTACATTACTGTTGCAAAATAAATAGAGAAACTAGAATACAGTAAGCTGTATCCTGTTGTTGAGTTGTATTGCATTTGAATAACTGAGCTATTCAGTGTACAATAGCTAATATAACTGCCTTCTCGTTAACAAAAATCAAACTGTATGGCGGAGACCCAGTTCAATAGGAAACAATGACCCCCAGCATTTACCATCAAATAAACATAAGAGTGCACTGTAGGGCCCACTTGGGTGCAAAGACACAGGTGCAAACCCCTTTTGGGTGGATTTTGGAAAGATAGTACACAGAATTAATGACATTTTACTGCTACGTGAAACGTAATGTAAGGGGGATATCAGTTCAGAGCACTAAAAAACAAATAGTACTAATACAAAACTATATTCCAGTGGTTTCATCTATGTTTGCATGAAGCGGTTGGCTCAGACCGTGCACCTGAGGATGATTGATTGAGTGAAGTTTGAGTTGCACCTATCGCACTGCTTACCTCTAATTAGCCTTGACAAGACTGGTGTCTGAGTCATTGGGTCCAGACTTGACTGAAGACAGGTGGGACAGAGTCTCATACAGACAGGGTATGCTGTTCAGGAAACTGGAACTTTAGGCAGGTGTTGTCATAATTTCTGCTTGAAGACTCACAAGTCAATCTGGTGTTCGCTGTGGGCTAGCATGATCTTCCAGCCAGAAAAAAAGACAACATAGAAAACATTAACAATACTAACAATAATAATAACAGTAACATCACCAATAATATAACTTTATATAGCACTTACACAGTTGCAAAATGGTTCTCATACTTCACACAAAAAACAATCAAACTATAAAAACACAAAACATTAAAGAGGGTAAAACAGAACAAACTTACCAAAGGGTAAACAAAGAGTAGGGTTAAAGATTTCATAAAAAGGTCAAGCTACAAATATGATTCATGAATAAGAAATAGCCATAATACGTATGGTATGTCAATAAAGTCAAAATAAATTCACAGTATGTCAAAAAAGGTTATTCTGGCAAGAAGTTAAAATCACATTGGATCATGAAATGCCTAGTTTTATGCAGTACTTAACATCAACAATACATGCATACACTGTTTGAACATGAAATGGCTAAACAGTGCTTACAAAAATAGAAGACCCTAAAGCCTTCTCTTGTTAAATGAACATACATTGAACTTTACAACAACTTACCTCTGTTTATCCTTGACAACACTTGTATGTATCCGATCATAAGGTTACACTAGTAGGACAGCAAAGAGGGTGATGAGGTCCATCTGAAGTACAACCGCTGGTAGTCGTAATCACACCTGAAAGAAAGAATAAAGAGAAAAAAGACAAGGGGTGGACATACATCCTCTTAAGTGAAAGATGAAATCATGTCAAGCATCAACTTTTACTCTTTTCAATGCAAAGGTTGCAAATTAAAATGAAATGGCTAAATTCACACTCAAAAATAAAAACAGTGCCTCACCTGGTTTAGCCCGTACCACATATTGTTATCGCAGCAACAAAGGTTTGATTCCCGTTGGGCCATGTGTTGCAGATCATCCCCTCTCACTCCACTGTGGTCCCTGTCTCTCTACTTCTGCTGTCCAATAAAACACGAATGACAAAAAAATCATCTTTAAAAGTAAAAAAAACAACTGCTTGCTTTGGGCATTTAAATGGATTAAAATCCCACCGTTTTCCTGGTTGTCATAAAAGCCAGCAAGTTGTTCCCATCCAAGTCCACAACCACTAGAGTTTGAATGCAATGTCTGAAAGGTGGCAGGAGCAAATTAATTCAATGTTGCAAGATTAGAGTAAATTGTCTTAATTATCTGCACAAACTGCTCTTGTACCAATTAAAATGTTCAGATATTTGTTAGATATGTGTACAATTTACTTACTTTAAAGGAGATTCTTCTTAGCAATGCCACCTGCCTTCGACCTAGAAGTTTCACAAAAGCACTGGAACAAATTGTCTTTCTTTTGACAGACATTCAAGTATTTCAAAGAATTGAATACTGACTTGAACTTTACTCCTTCCACATCTGGTTTATCTTGGGTCTGGAGGCGATCAACAGCAGAGTTGTAGCTGTCAATGGTGCGCTCTGCTCCGCACAGATTTGGATCGTCACCCTGAAATTCAGATCGGATTATTAGGCAGTACCTACAGAAATATTGCGAGTGACTGAAATTTTCAGTGAAGGCACCAATGCCATGAGAGCCCAAATTGCAATGCAATATAAGGTTATTTTGACTACTGTTTCATCTGATACTACGATCCCGTTCTCCTCCAAATCCTTCAAGTCTGTTAGTAATTCAGAGAACACAAATGTTTTGAAATCTTTCTCTCTACACAATAAAACAAGTGACATGTGGTTTGTGTCAGACCTTACATGAACTGGCAAATTATCATCAGATACATAGACAGCTAATATTTTATGTATTGTCTTTGCAGAGCCTAAAGGGTTAAAGTCTCTTTCACAGGCACATAATATGAAAACATATCAGTCCTGTTCTCATCTCGTCCTAAAAACATTTTCTTAGGCTCCACATAGTTGAACCCTTTTTTGAAAGACTGAGCTCTTGAGTATGCTGTCCTCATTGGCCCTCTATGACATGCAGAGAAAAGATCAAATTCTCAAAGACTCACAAACTTTGCTGATGTCCTCATCTGATAATGGTGTGTCATTTTTAAACAGTGAAGTTAGTTTGGTCCAAGCAGGTAGTATAAACTGTCCCTGCAATTTCAAGTAGAATAAACAGAGAAAAAGATCACTGAAGTTTTCAGAAATATCCATATCACCTTTATCTGTGCTGGTCTCTATAACATTTTCTGAGTCATGCAGGTGAGGGCCACAGTCATGTGATTCAGTTGGAACAGCTGATGACTGAGGAGAAGCAGATTCTCTGTACATGTCACTAATACTGCTGTCTGCTATTTGTGTCTCCGTGGCATGTGGGCAGTAAATGAAGATCTGACCGTGAAAACATTTGACCATCCACTCACTTTAATAATTAGCTACTTTGTGTCTGGACATGTGCTTTCAAATAACGCCATAGCCATTTATGAGCGGTAACGTTAACAGACATGGCGCACTTATGAGCGGTAACGTTAACAGACATAGCACATTTATGAGCAGTAACGTTAACAGACAGTTTATAAGCGGTAACGTTAACAGCCGTCCCAACAGTAACGTTAGCTGTAACGTTAGCTTAGTTGTAACGTTAGCTGATAGGTTACCATTATGCCTCTGGTAGAAATGAGCCTTATAGCTCCATATCTAACAAAGGTCTGCTTGCAACCAGCTTCAACGCACTTAAATAAACAACGTGGTTCATTACTATGAAGTTTGCAATGAAGCACATAACCCCTCGATGTTTTAGCTTTAACTGACTTGCCACAGAAATGACAACTAAACATTTTCCTAGCAAACCTTTGGTAAAGTAAGCTAGCTAATGTTTAACACAGAAACCCATAACCCATGTTACATCCACGAAAAGTAAACTCTCAACTCATTTAGATAGCTAAGTTAACTTACTATTAACGTTGAATGACTCGTTTTTGCAAGGGCGACACAAAACTGCAGAAAACAAAGCCTCAAATTCAAATGTAACGTTAGCTAGCTGACATGCTTACCTTCAGAAGAAGTGTTGTGTTTCCAGGAGTCAGGCCGTTGATCATCAGTAACGTGCTGCCTGAGCGCGCAGAAAAGGCGCTGAAATGAGTTCAAAAGTTCAGCCTCCAACCGTTGCTTTTTTTAAATTGTTGTGTAGGTCTGATCACTGCCGCCTCCGTCCGTCTGTCCCTCTCTCTCTCTCACTCTCTCTCTCTCTCTGTCTGTCTGTCTCTCTGTGTTCCCACCACATTTGGTCAGGTTATTCACTGAGACAGGCACCTGTTGGTCTTAAAGTGTCATGAGGGAATCGCTAAACAGTGAAACAGTATGATCATATAGGGTGCACTGCACACACATTAGGAATAGATGTCACAGGGTGCCTTGAAACTGTCGCGAGATCTGCACCTGCAAGCACCTGCAATGTTACAAAATACTAACCAACAGAGATCAAAAGAGAGGTGGGGGATGGGGTGAGGGGTGAGATGCAACTTATGCTCTGCAAAAAAGGATTACAAAACAAGGAAAACTTATGGAAGGTTACTCTCTACTGCTTTGAATAAGCAGACTAGTTTGCATCTAGCACTTATTGTTTTGTTTGTTGGTTAAATATTAGTTCTGACTGTTGAAACTGACAATGTCTTTCAAAAATTACAGTGTTGGCCTTCAAATTTATCTTATGGTATATTTACATTATTAGCACAATGGTTCGTACATTTAACCGTGACAAAATGTATTTCTTTTTACTAATAGTACCTGCAAAAACTGCAGTGTTATATTTTATATATTATAGTGTATTTACAAAAACAGCACAATGGTTAGTGCATTTAACCTTGACAAAATGTCTTTTTTACAAATAATGAATGCAAGCAACATTGATCGGGCCCTCGCACCTTCACGCACGTCGAGGGTACTAGCAGGACTCTAGTTGCCGCGGCTGTGCTTTCTGTGACCATGAGACACTGCATGCACGAGTTAGACAATATTTCCTGCGTGTACCAGTGGCGTAGCAAGATCATTTTGCCAGGTCTTAAGCCTCGAATGTTTTGAGTTCAGCTCTGAATACAATCATAAATGTAAGCCTGTAATGATCGACAAAAACACAAATGTTTTTTGAATGCGCTTCAGTGTTTGTAACATAAAAGACTGTCAAAGTAAATGCAGGTGTCCAAACCGACTGTTTGTTTGTGGTGCAGCTAGCTCTGATAATCACTGCTGAGTGACTCAAAGCGGAAAGAGTCGAGGAGAAATGGCAGAATGTATAGTTCCATGTGGAAAAAAACAAACCGAAAGGTGATCCCATGTGGTCTAATCTATATCATGAATTAGGTTAACGTGACTTCAGACGGGGCTGCTCCGTAGGTCTGCTAACGTCGCTGGACACGCTGCTCGCTAATCGCTCCAATAACAGCTGCTTCCTCTGCAGAAATGCAGACTTTAACTGAACAACAGCTGCTAGTAAAGACAACGTGGGTGTTTATGTCATCGTTTCTAAACGTATGCGTTTACGACTGTCCACAAGAAGAGGTAACTCTGGAGTTTTCAAACAAGTCTACAACATATTAAAAAAGCAGGGCTCTGACATCTTTAGAAGTAAAAGTTGGTCTGATCTCACCAAGAGTACAACAGGGTGTACGCCTTAAGGACGTGTACACCATGCTGAGGTCTGAGTGTCATACAGGCAAAAATCTTTTCTAGATAATCTAGAGGGATTCTGTTCAGGTGACCTCATTGTAGGCCTAGTCCACAATGTGTGTCCAGAATCTGTGGGTTCTGGGACCCATATTTGAGAGATTATGGCCATTCTTGCATATGTCAAAAAATCCACTCAGGGAATAAGGCATCAATTAAGCCCTTTGGGGCTGTTTTTGGGGACCTTAACTTGCAGCTACGAAGTCCAGATTATAGGTAGGTAATGGTGACGAGCCCCTCTTTGAAGGAGAAAAGGAGTCAAATCTCTACCCTGATTTAGAGTATAAAAAGTTAGAGAAAAGACTGGTGCCATCTGGTTCGAATCATCTCTGTTGGGTGCATTTGAAAACACTTGTAAATGGCTTATTGTCCTAATATTCACATATGATGGACAAAAGAGGACCCTCTTAAAGGCTCAATTGGATTCAAGTCATTAGCATGCTGCTAACAGAAGTTAGCTTTCCCAAGGGTCTGCAGAGATCTTGCTTTAGATCCTGCATTACGTTATCACAGGGGAATGATTAATACAAAATTCAGGCAGTTTCAACCTTTCACTAAGATTTAATGGCCCGTTTCTCACTTGCCAAAAAAAGCCGAAAAATAAGGCTATATGCCTCAATTTTGACCTTTGGGGCTGTGTTTGGGTACCTTAACTTGCAGCTACGACCGTAAAATTTGGGGGAATTCATATTCACTAGCCCCTCTTTAAACAGGAAAAGGATTCAAATTTCTACTTTGATTTAAAGTGTAAAAATTGAGAGAAAAGACTGGTGAAGGCCATTTCGGATCATAAGTACCATTGGGTTAGAATCCTTTCTGTTGGGTGAAATAAACAGTCAATTTTCAACTGATTTTCGCACCATTTAATCTGTGGGAAAAGGTGGAATGACTGTGAAAGTTTCAGGGTCCTAGCCCATTGTTTTCTATGGGTATGTAGGCCGAATTGGGTAAAAAATCCATAGTTCACTATGGGAAAAGTGTTTGGAATTACCAATTGATTTTCATACCACTTGATCTCTGGCCAAAGGTCGATTGACTGTGAAAATTTCAGGGTCCTAGCCCATTGTTTCCTATGGGTAATTAGGCCGAATTAGGTCACAAATCCATAGTTCACTATGGGAAAAGTGTTTGGAATTACCGATTGATTTTCATACCACTTGATCTCTGGCCAAAGGTCGATTGACTGTGAAAATGTCAGGGTCCTAGCCCATTGTTTCCTATGGGTAATTAGGCCGAATTAGGTCAAAAATCCATAGTTCACTATGGGAAAAGTGTTTGGAATTTCCCATTGATTTTCATCCCACTTAATGAATGGGCAGAGGTCGATTGACTGTGAAAATTTCAGCCTCCTAGTCCATTGTTTTCTGGGCGTATTTAGGCCGAATATGGTCAAAAATCCATAGTTCACTACGCAAAAAGTGTTTGGAATTTTCCATTGATTTTCAAACCACTTAATGAATGGGCAAAGTTCGAATTCATCCACCCCCGTCGCCTTGCCAGCAAGGAGCTTTTTGAATACCTTAGCGCCTCCACCAGGGATATGGGTAATAGATAATATTTGCAGAAGTTGCAGAGTTGGCTGTTAGCTATATTATGGTGTATATCTGTAATCAGTACAATGGTCCGTACATTTAACAGTAAACAAATATATTTTTTAAAAGTAATTAATGCAAAACTCACGGTATGGATTTTTGTTCATATTAAGGTGTATTACCGTTACCAGTACAATGTTTAGTACATTTAACAGTGACAAACTGATGTTTTTACAAATAATAAATGCAAAAAATACGGGGCTGGCTGTTGAATATATGATGCGTTTTACCTCCATTGGCAGCACAATGGGCCGTACATTTAACAGTAACCAAATGTATTTTTTTTAAGTAATAAATGCAAAAATCACGGTATGGATGTTTGTTCATATTACGGTGTATTACCGTTACCAGTACAATGTTTAGTACATTTAACAGTGACAAACTGATTTATTTACGAATAATAAATGCAAAAAATACGGGGCTGGCTGTTGACTGTATGATGCGTTTTACCTCCATTGGCAGAGCAATGGTCCGTACATTTAACATTAACCAAATGTATTTTTAAAAAGTAATAAATGCAAAAATTATGGTATGGATTTTTCTTTCATATTACGGTGTATTTCTGTTATCAGTACAATGTTTAGTACATTTAACAGTGACAAAATGTATTTTATACGAATAATAAATGCAAAACATACGAGGCTGCCTGTTAAATGTATAATGCGTCATATCTCCATTGGCAGCACAGTGGTCCGTACATTTAACAGTAACCAAATGTATTCTTTAAAATAAATAAATGCAAAAATTACGGTATGGATTTTTCTTTCATATTACGGTGTATTTCCGTTATCAGTACAATGTTTAGTACATTTAACAGTGACAAAATGTATTTTATACGAATAATAAATGCAAAACATACGAGGCTGCCTGTTTAATGTATAATGCGTCATATCTCCATTGGCAGCACAGTGGTCCGTACATTTAACAGTAACCAAATGTATTTTTTAAAAGAAATAAATGCAAAAATTACGGTATGGATTTTTCTTTCATATTACGGTGTATTTCCGTTATCAGTACAATGTTTAGTACATTTAACAGTGACAAAATGTATTTTATACAAGAAATACATGCACAAATTATTGTTTTGGCTGATATATAGATTTACGGTGTTTCACTGTCAGATAAACTGAATATAACCGATTTACAATTTACGGTCTCTTACTGTTGTGATTTAACAGTTTTTCACTGTAAAATTCACTGACTTTTCTTACAGTGTACATTACATTACTGTGACGGCGAGTCACAATCAGAACTGGTTTATTGCCACGTACGGTTGCACATACAAATAATTTGGCTTGGTGATTGGTGCATAACAATAAACACAGTGCAATAGTATCAGACATCATTAAAAAATATAAAGACATGAAAATTTACAATAGAATAAACAAACAAATTAAGAGTATACGTTAAAATAAGTCTTAATTTCCACTTGCATGATTAATAAAGTAACTATCTATATATCTATCTATCTTGTTAAAGTGTGAAGTGTATATTTACAGTGAAGTCAGTTTCCACTAGTTACATGAATTGTGTTTTTTCAGTATAAACTGCCCCTTTTCACAGGAAGTAAGGTTTAGGCAACAAAGTCTCTTAGTTAGGTTTAGGAACACACCGTGGTGTAAATTAATTTAATTGAGTAACGACCAATGTGACAAAATGTTAACATTTACTTTAAATTTCGCACATACCAACAGCAGTCTGCGTTTGTTTGACCCATCCACCACACCTCCCACCTGCCCCGTGTGGACTATCTCACTCTTTATACTACGTCAGGTGCTTTGACCGAATGGGCTTTACATTGGAGTTAGTTGAAAAGATTTGGCGTCGCATACAGGCGCTAATGGGTGCCTCCGTTTGTTGGTATCAGACGTCAAGGGGCGCTGACCAACCGTTGATATTTGATGAGTTGGGAGCATGACTGCGTTAATGTTTCCAATGCTTTCACGCTATCCTGGGGGTCAATCAAGTCATTTTGTCCCACGGGAAATCCCATTTAGCCTCAAATGACATACTGATATACTGTCTCTCCTTAGTGGAGGCAATATACATTTTTATTTATATCACCAAACTCAATATATATATACGTATATATATATATATATCTATATATATATAGATATATATTTATATTTATAGCCTGAGATGACATGCAATCAATGAGGCTGATCAATTGATTTGGAAAAGGTAGGCTGGGATCTACTAACCATGTCAGTTACTTAGGCGTGGACATGAGTAGTGAAAGAAAGTGCATCAGTGAGGGGGAGTGGAGTAGATTGACGGTGAAGATCAATATTACAAGAGCTTATAGATAATCGATAGGAACAAAAGATCGGTAATTGGCTGTCAGTGCTTCTCCACAAAGCATAACCCTCATGGGTAAAGGATTGCAGAGCATCATTGTAGAGTCACATGGAGATCAGCTGTGATGTTTTTGGAGTCAAGTTGACCTGTTTCTCAAAATCTGAAGCCAATAAAGGGAGATCAGATAATAGATATTATTAATAGAATAATATTAAAGGTCAGCAAGGAACCAGCAAATGGAATAAAGTAATGCACACACTATATATAATATAAAAAGATGAACAGTTCTGAAGATGCTCCTTGATAGTGTGTTTGCGCCTCTATTTTAATAACAATATATTTGTCTTTATTAACAAGTGTGTTTAAGGGAACACACCACAGGTGAATAATACAAATAAAATGATATCACCATGAAACTTACCCATTTAAGACTATTATTTTTTTCTGAATTTGTATGTTTAAATATCATGTAATGATAACTTTTAGTGAATTTAGGATGAATCTACAAACGCAAATAGAGAAAGTAATAAAATAAACAGTCTGAAGGAAGACATGCTATGGGAGAAAATAGCCCAACAACTCTTAATTAATCAGTGCATTAAAAAAACAATGTTTTTGCCTGTAGTGTCCAGCCATTACATTCTGTTTCTCACCTCGGTGTCAGTTCACTGCCAAGCCTTTGAGCAAACCAAATCCTGTTTCTGCAAGGATTCATCTCTCAGTGTTATTGATCAGATGTGTGTGTGGCTGCTGTAAGGGCTCAAAATACATTTGGCTAAACCAAGAGAAGAAAAGTTATCCACAACATGAAACTATACAACACGTCTCCAAAGGTACCAGTGACATTCTTCTGACATTTAATCCAGAGCAACCTTCCATTTAGGGCAACACATACAATGAGGTCAAATAAAATAGAGTGACATGCAGTTCTCAGATCACCAATACTGTATCTCAGACAGTCAATTTCCCACGAGACAGAAATAATAAGACAACTTCTTCTAAAGTATTCCTGTATCATTTGAAAATGAAGTATGAGTCATAGGAGACAAAAAGGTCGAAAGGATTGTCTACTGCAGAGCTGGATGCTGGCAGACAGGGCATGAGGGGAGCATGCATGTGTCAAATGTATGAGATGCATGGTTCGGCTACTACATTATGATATTATGGTTGTGTAATTATTATATTACCCTCCCAACGCCCTTGACTCAACTTTTTGCAGAACAGACGAAGAAGAAACCGTCCTCTCTTCAGCCAGAGCTCTTGAGCGCTGCAGAATCCCTCCGGCAACTACAACATGATTTAATAAGTCCTTCATCCCGAGTTCCATCAATATTCTTCACTCAACAAAGTGACGGAGAAGATTTGAACCACAGACATTGAAATGTAGTGTTTTCAAGCCAGTATGACCTTGTCTGTGATGGTTTTACCACAAATAGTTTCTTGTGCTTCGTGAGCCAGAGACACATTTTCACCCTGGTGGACTTTAATAAGGATATTTTCTATTCTATTATTTTATACGTCAGACTGACAGTTGAGCTGTATTTAATATCTTTCTCCCTGACTGCTAATTCAGAGACTCTTTAAAAACATGACAGCTCCCATTTATTCTATTCATTTGTGACGGACACATTTGCTTTTTGTCAGTCGTCCGTGTTGTCAGTCTCCAAAAGCTCGTGTGTAAGAAAAGCACCTGGTTTCAGCCTGCGTTTCTCTAGAGGCCTGCTTTTATATTGTATTTAAGGACAAGGCCACACTCAGGCTAATGTGTGAACCCCCCACCAGAGAACATTAAATATACACATAGGAAGTAACATGGCTTCATGTTGTCTGTGATCTCCAGACAAATATTGTAATTTAAGACAGTCATGTTTCCTTCTCGTCGATAAAAATCGTGTGGCAACGTTACCAGGATGGGCAGAAAGTTACTGCAATTAGTTATACTTAACAGCTGAATAAAGAGGAGTGCGATGGAAACTTCAGAGCGATAAATCTTCATACCAGAAAACTCGACATAAGCATCGGTACCAAATCAGACTACAATACTGTTGAGGACAATATAAAAGAACAAAAGCCGATACATCAAAATATGTGCGTAATAGATAAAAAAAACACTTCTGCTGTACTTTTGTCTCAAAATGTCCATTTTAGCATATATCTTTTGTCGATCAGCATCTCCAAAGTTCTTCATACTTGATCCCCACGCAAAGAAAATACTGATGTCTGAAAGTTAACAGGACTAAGCTTAACTCTAAAGAAAACTAACAAATCCAACATCCAGTGTTGCTTCAGAGAAGGATCGCGTCGAGAAGAAATGTGTTCATGAAAAACATCAAATCTTCTTTTAGTTCCTCCAGATGGTCAGGAACCCTTCACTGCAGCTCCTAGAGATCTGAAATAATACATTCTGTGCTTGAGTACTAATGCTCTCTATCTCAGGACACATTCTTTAGAAACAGTTCTTTTACTCCACACACATCCTGATCAGAGAGATAAAACACACTCTCAGTACTCAGAACTGGTGGGGGGCACACAGGGATTGAAAGTAATGAGAAAAATAAATTATCCCCCATGAGGAGAGTGTACTTCAACCCTCATCAATGTTTATACAACACTGTCAAGTTATTGATTCAATAGGTTCAATTGTTATTTAGTGTGTGTGTGTGTGTGTGTGTGTGTGTGTGTTGTGCACATTGCTCCAGGACGTAGTATCACCTGACACTAACAGAGACAATAACAGCGTCTGAACATCTGAACATGTACCCGTCTGTTGTGGTCCAGTTACTTTACCAGCAGTGTGATCAACAAGTCAGCACACCTCCATTCGTCTGAGTGATTCCACGGTATGTGATCGTATCGACAGTTCATTTGAAGAATCACTAGCTATGTTTCCATTCACCTCATTTTTAAGCATATTTTGAAAAACTGTATGGAAATGGCAAAGTTCCATAAACCTGAAGCATTTTTCTATCGCAGACTGTTAGATGGCCGAGGCGACTTGTTTTGTTTCTGGTTTGCAGCCTCTAGTTCTTCTTCTACTTTGGTTACTGGCTGCATAAAGAGTGGCCAGTCCCGCCAACTATTGGCCAGACTGTAGCTGAGTTCATTAGCCGCAAAACGATTAGCATTTCTTTTTTACAACCTTTCAAAAGTTCACTTTGACAATTGAATGAAACACGGCTACTGTCCTTTGTTCATCTGAAGTCATCTTATTGTTTGTGGCTGCAACCAGCAGCTCTGTCGATTGGCTGGTCGAGTTTGGGAATTCTACCTGAACATTAAAAAAGTTGCCATGATCTCTCTCCAACCAAAGTCTTTTAAACCAAGCGTAAAACCCCGGCCTCCAGAGTCCCATCTTTTCAATACATTATGTCCTGGCAGTGGTGGAATGAAAGTTAGGACATTAGGACAACTACAATCTTAAGGTACTACGTTTTATGCTACCCCATACTTCTATTTCACTACATTTCAGTTAGATGCTGTACTTTTTACTCCACCTCATTTACTCGACAGCACAAGTTACTATAAGCTGCAACGTCCAGTCGAAATTTATATCCAGCAGTTTGGGGAATAAATTTACGAACAATGTTTGTCTAATCTGCCAAATAGTTGGTTTTCATTTCTACGGTAGTCTATCTGACGATTGCTGCCCTGCTGGACTCTGTTCTGGTAATGAGTCCCTAGATCTCAGCAATTATGGTATTGAGGAAACTGTTGATGTAATCAAAGGTAAAAAAAGCACACCAATTAGATTTTATTTCCCCCACTTTCTCCTTCTCCATGCAGGTAGGAGTGTCTGTGGGATTTTTCCTGGCAGTATGTAGCAGGTGGAGAAACAAGGAGGGGGGGACAGAAGGTGGATAATCTGGATCACACTCCTCTCTGTGATGACGACAGGTGAAGACATCAGGAAGGAGGCTTTTTAGGAAAATGACTGTGCGTGTTTGAGTGAGATTATTCAGATATATACCCGCCTTTGGGCCTTATTTATTGTTTGTGATGCTGTATGTCTGCTAGTGTGAGTGTGAGTGTGAGTGTGTGTCCTCCTACGCTTCACGGATCACAGGAGAAGTTTCCAATATTAGACTCTCAGTCTATCGATCAGCATCCGCTCTCCTCGCTCGTCTTTACCGTCGTCCTCTCCTCCACCTCTCTGGCTCCCTTTCTCTTAATGTAATCCACCTGTCATCCCTCCATCCCATCATCTCACCTCTTCTTCTGTGGTTTTTCCCCTTTCATCTCTGCTCTTTGACCCACCTCAGTTTACTCTCCTCTCTCTCTCTCTCTCTTCATCCCCCTCTCTCTGTCGATCCTGGCTACTTGGTTATGTTTAGTAAAATATCATGCGTTGGGTTAAAATAATACAATTGTTTCGTATGAACAGTAAGTATGTGACGTAGTACGTGATGTGGTTACGCACTAACCTAGTCACACACATACTTACATACTTGCGTATCAACTAACTAATGTAAGTACCAATGTAGTTTCCTCATACAAAGAGTTTGTATGATATCTTACGAAAAGTTTTTTGTGCATTTTCCTACAAAAGTCCAGCAACAAGATCTCCACTCGTTAACTTCATGGAGTCTTTTCAAAATAAACTTACATCTTCACAGGAAACAACTTAGGTTTAAGCAACAAAGCCACATTGTTAGATTTGGGAAAAGATCCTGACTTGGGTTAAAATAACTAAGGAAGTGGCGTTACTTAAGTACAGCAGTTACGTGACAAATAAAATCAACATTGACCTTCTCGTTTCACACGGGGCATGAACAAGGGTCTTCTGGCTGAAAGGCCGTTTTTGGTTTTGGTTTTGGTTCCCGACATTTCATTGAATTTTGATTAAATGATTATAAAAAAAAGTATTTTGCCTCAACCACACTGTATATCTTTTCCCATCATGGCTGGTATATATTTAGACATTTCTTATCTGAAGCTGAAGCCACCTCGCTGGTCCCTTCACCACCTGAATCTCTCAAAAGCCGGAGTGGAGCCTGAACTACCCAGCATGCCGGAGGTATTGGAAACAGCGCGGCGCTGCTTCTTTGCAATTCTCTTTCCTGCTGGAGCCCAGATGGAGACAGAGCCCAAATCAAATACCCACAATCCCCTTGGCGTGGAGAGGGAGCCTGGCAGTGTTAGATTAGATGTAGCCGTGTCAATAATGCAGCACTCACATTGGCAGGAAAATGAATCTGTTCACCTACTGTCAGTGATAACAATGGTCAATGAGGTAGTACAGAGGGAGACATATTCCTTTATAAAGCATCTCATGAAATTGAATCGCATAGAAATAGTAAAAACTTGGAATTCCTCCAACACACATATTCATTCAAAGAAAGACTAAAAATACCCAACATACACAGTGCCAGCCGTCCATACAGGCACAACATATACTTAAATATATACTAACAGTGCATTCACACAAAGACAAGGTCAGAGGACAAGAGAGTCAGAAAGATAGAGAAGCAAAAAGTAGAAACTGAGGCAATACATCCAGACAAAGAAAGACCCCAGAGGGACGGATAGAGACAAACAGAAAAGAGTGGGTGGTTCAAAGAAAAGGAAGGACATTAAAATAGAGAGGAAAGAAAAGATGAATGTACTGTTGTATTCATGTATTAGATACTGAGGAGAAGCAGAGGATGCAGACTGAGGACATTCATTTTAGAAATAGAAAACAACATGCTGACAAGGAGAGGTGTGATGGGAGGGAATAATGGGAGGAGATAAAGAGGGGGGGGAGTAAGAGATAATGACGGTGTGTTACAAGGACAGATAAGTTTTTTTCTTTTTTTATTAGCATATTTCTCAAAATCTGTATCCTTCTGTTCTCAATTCACCACGTACTCTGTGCTGCTGTGTGATCTGCTCCTCACTATTCAGATTGTCTCTGTTTTTCATTCTGTTAGCTGTACAGAGAGGAGGACGCATTAACCGCCACGTCTCCGACAAATGATCTTCCTCGCAAACGAAGGTCTCCATCATCTTCCTCCCACAAGGGAGTTTCTCTCTTTAGGAGAAAGAAGGGAAGAGAGGAGGAGAACGGAGGCTGGGGCACAGCTGAGACCCGGAGTCCTGTTAAGTTACTACCAATGGAAACACCACATTACCTTTTATCGTGAAGAATTATTGGGAAATTAAATGTGCTTATTCACCGTTCTACAGATGCTTGCTCAACCATGAAATATATCCAGCCATTATCCAATCAGGCAGGTTGCATTGCAGTCTGGACACACATATGCGGAGAAAGCTGAGTTCCGATCCAGTGCTTTTGATCACAAAAGTCTTGAAAGACAAACTCATTGGCCCTGTTCAGACCCGGCATTAAGATCCGTCTTGGGTGATCCGTCAACAAGTACAGGTGAGAATGCACCCAGGAAGGAGACCCCATGTGGCCTCGTTCTGTTGGCAGTGTAAGCGAATGTGTCCTGGGCCACATTGAAGGACCGCCTAACAATCCTTGGTAACTCTGCAAATGTATGTTGCACATTAGTATTGTTGACTAATTTAGAGCAGCACTGTCAACCAGTTTCAAACGAATGAGTCTAGTAGTTTACAAATGCATGCACTCTATCAGTATCTGATGGAGGATGCTCACTCCGTCGCAGCTTTAGTGAGCTGTAACTGTTCACGCTTCATATCTGCTCATTGTCTGCTGTTAATTACAAGGTCAGTATCTTTATTATTAAAAATCAATCTCACCCCAGTGTGTTGTAACGTAAAACACAACTTAAAAGATATAATTGTTCTCATGACCTTGAGACTTGACAGACTATAAGTGGTTTGAAAAAAGTGAAATCCTGAATTCTCAGATATGCGCAGAGACCTTGACATGCCTCTGTTGTGTCAGAGGTCAATCCAATAATTCTATATTAACATTTATGCTCATAACTTGTTTACAAGAGTGGGTGAGCACTGTTAAGAAAACAACCCATCTGCAGTAATATTGATTGAGGCAAGATTAACATAAGAAACACTGTCTAAATGTATTGTTACATCGCATACTGGAGAAACTCTAACAGTAATGCACATACAACTGTAGTTCAATGGGAAGCAGACACCATTCCTATGTTTCTGTTTTTGTATGTGCTACCACTGTTACAGTCTGTGCATTCAAATGAAGAAACAATAATTAAGGGCGATGATATGAGGGGAAAAAAGGGTTTTGCTTTCAAATTGTAGTGAACTAGTTTGACTTCCACTCATGTGAAACCACAATTGTTGCTGAAAGCGTTGTTGTTCATCATGTGCAGACTAAGACTCAAAGATGAAATGGTAATGTAATTCTTCACGGATCCTCAGAGATGCTTTTCTGTCTTTACTTTCCTCATTCCACCCGGAGGTCAGAAGTCAGGATCACCCAGAGAATAAGAGCTCTGGTTGGGATTTGGAGTCCAGGATGAATCAGCAGGGTGGACCGCACCAACTCATCCAGCTGACTGAGGCTCCCCCACTCCATCACCCTGCTGCCATGAGCTGTCAACACAACAGGCTATGTCTGAGATTTGTTACAGCTCCAACTGAAATCACACAGACATCCACAATACCCTCAGGCTGATTGATTGCCACATTTTTTTTTTGTCATCCGACTGTCGCTACTAGTCTTTAGAAAATAGTTGTGCTTTGTGAGGCTGCAATGGGGAGAACGCATCTTTGAACACCACCTTCCTTTTGATCTCAAATACATACTTCTAAAGTTTAGTGACTGAGTCTTGCACAGTTGTTAATCTACTGAGTTGACAAAATCTATCTCCAGACAGCCAGAACGCAAGCTTGGAGGTTTTTAAATATGATCGTCGTGAAAAGTTCACTGATAAAAGCTCCGTTAACATGTCTGAGGATTTTACAGAGACGGACAATTCATTTTAAATGCTTCAGAAACGGGAAGTCTTAAAAATCAACATTCAAGTCCATATTTTGCAGCCAAATGTCTTCTTGCTTCTTCACTGTACGTTTTGTTTCTACGCTCTCATGGCGTTGAGCATGAACGCCTTGGTGCGTCCTCGTAGAGTAAAATAGGAGTAAAATAGGTCATCTGCAGGTTTGAGAATGTAAATAAGTAGGTAAATCTAAAAGGATCTACTTGAACCTGTACTTGTATAGTGCTTTTCTAGTCTTCTGACCACTCAAAGCGCTTGTACATTACATCTCATTCACCCATTGACACCCATTCAAACACTGATGGCAGGCAAGTTGTGTAATGGGAAAATATGTCATAGTCTCATGTGAAGGTTTAAGGAATGTAAGTCCTAAAAGAGCAGACACCAAACTGTAGTTTCAGTAGATGACTTTAATTAGTTTAGTATCCAGGTGTCTTGTTATCTGTTATCTTGTGCACTGTTTGTTTACTCTTCGAAAGACAGAGACACAGAGAGGCCTTAATTAACAGAGATCCTCTGTTTTAAATACTTTTGAAGTCATTTGTGACGCGTTATCTGAAGTTGTAAAGGCGTAAACCTTTGCATGCAGATGGGATGGGTGAGGGTAAAGAATGTCTGTTCTGTCTCTGCAAATGGTCATTTTTATGTTGTCACAGTGACTTCAAAGGAAGCATCTGTTGTGAGTTTAAACTGATTAGTGTAAGGCAAACTGTGAACAAAAGGGATTTGTAAACAGGAGATAAAAGCATCTTCCTGACTGTCTTAAATGATATACTAAGGCTCGAAGGATGACCTGCCTTTTGTGTTCTTTGTGTATTCTTGTTAGCTAAGCAGATAACAGGAAGCTGTCTGAGTATAAATGTCCATGCATTCTAACTGTTAAGTAGAGCATTCTCCCAGATGACGGCGATGTGTCTGTGAGACTGTTCTCTTTGCTTGCAAGCAAATAAATTGACTTTATAAACCTTGATCGTTCATCAAAACTCTGTTTTACTTTATATTGATAGAAAACCTCAACTTTCTTCTCCCGACTAGTCATAAGAAATATTCCACAACAGTTGCCCATCAGAACATACTAATCATTCACATCTATTCCTACTCCGATGGCACAGCCTTCAGGATAGGCAAGTGTCCTGCCCAAGGACACAGCGACATGGACTGGATGATCAAACCACCGATCTTCTGATATTTTGAGCCACAGTCGCCGCATCATATAACCTTAAAATACATATCAAACAAAGATCGCAAGAGTTTAGAAGTGAGGGACTCTGAGTAGAAACTAATTCAAACATTAAGTGATTTCCCTCAACATGAATTGTTGGTCATATGTAAAGGTTTGAATTTAGTAAAACTTCATTGATGGTTTAAAAACAAACAAAATGAGAAGAAAAGTGTCGCATGGGCTACAGCAGTGACCTGAAAGACTGCATAAATCAAATGAATAAACACATTTGCATTAAACTCTGCTAATCCAAACGTAAGCAGCTAGAGGGTGTTGTGTAACGTGTTGTGCAGAAATATGTAAATAGTGTGTCTCGTGCAATGATACACGGATGACGCTGTTGTTTACATCTAAGTTTGGTTCATGTGGTTGGGCTGAAGGGAAAACAGCCTGTAGCCAAACCGAGGAGGTGAAGATGAAGGGACACTCACAGATATAATAAAGGGAGAGGAAAGGGTTAATAGAGAAGATAGATCCATAGATAGATGAGTGGATGGATAGATACAAAGATGAACAGATATGGATAGATAGATAGATAGATAGATAGATAGATGAACAGATATGGATAGACAGATACAAAGATGAACAGATATGGATAGACAGATACAAAGATGAACAGATATGGATAGATAGATACAAAGATGAACAGATATAGATAGATAGATAGATAGATAGATAGATAGATAGATAGATAGATAGATAGATAGATAGATAGATAGATAGAAAGATAGATATAGTAACAAATGGCAGAGATAGGGGACAGCAGGGGAGGGATTGGGGGAATAATACTGGTCCGTTCCACTCAATATTTTAACAGATGGCACCCTCACTCACGTGCACACTCGTACACCCACACTGCCGTACACAGACATGTTCTGTCTCTCACATGCATGTGCATTCACTCATGCTGTGTACACCAAAATAAGCAAACAGACTGGCTGCTTTTCAGGAGATGGACAGAGAAAGAGAGAGAGAGAGTTTGCTTGTATGTACATGTGCCTGGGTGAAAGCTAACATGTGGTAGAGTAGATAGTAGTAGTAGGTAAAGTAGAGTTTGAATATTTTTTTAATTCCCCAGAGCCTAACACAGTTGTTGTTTTTTTTACATGCAGTCTTTCATCTCAATGTTCATTTTATTGAACAGACCAGAGAAAAACACGATAGTCACGTTTTCATTCAATTGTCAAGAAAATTTTAGTCAAATTTCAGAATTGTAGCAATAAAAGAAATATGTCAGAAGATGAGGCTGTCTTTACATGGCTGTAATGCGCCGGTAAACCGAGAAGAAGAAGAAGTAGAGGTTACAAACTATGAATGGCCATTTAGAGAAAAGGAGAGTATTGGTCATGTCTCATGTTGTCTGGTGACGAAGAAAAAGTAACGTGATGATTTGTTTAAAGAAAATCTGTGAAGACGCAGACAGCGGAAGCAGCTTCTCAAACATGTGAGTTTAATGTTTGCTATGTCAGAACGTATTCGGCAAAGGTGTTTCTTTTATCTATTACGCGCATCAACTCTTTAACCATCACAGGGCCAGAGGAACAGCGAAGGCTGTATATAGGCGAGTGACTCTTTCTTTGTACGTTGTTGGCATCCGCAGCAGGAAGTGGCACTTCAGAAATTTGGTTTGATACACAGTGCACAGTGACTGCGAGTTAAACAAGTGAATCACTAATGTCAAACTGAGGTTGGTGAGTTAACCATTAACACATCCAGTTCATTAATGTTACCACTCCAGTAAAATATCCTAAAACGTCTATCCAAGGCATACCCAAAGTCAATTGAAAGCTGTTCTTGAACCATTTGGAGTACATGCAAAAAACGTCAGTTTGGTCAAAAGAGACCAAAAGGTTTCTTTTGGTCTCTTTTGAAAGGTAACACTGATGTTTTTTTCCCAATCACTGTAAGTGCTACTGGCATTGAGTAATAGAAGTTTGAACACACTGTAGTAGTAGTACGCCTGAATATTTATTTGCAAACAGATGACTATAGCTGGGACTTATTAGCTGGAAAACACAATGGGACCACATCATGGAGCCTGACAATACCACAGAAAATGAATATCTTACACATGTTTTTCTAAGGGTATATCTAGGCGTTTTCAAAAAAAGGCCATTTGGAGACCCATGGTAACCATGTTCACATACCTAGGCTGTGTTAAAATGTGTATTCATAATTCAAACTAAAGCTTATTTATGTCAAAATACAATAATTTATAAGTTATTTCACCATTATTCACTTTCCTAAAGTCTCCAAAACCACACTTTGCATTCTACGCACGGTCACAGGGAGCAGACTCGCGGTTACGCAGTGACTTCCGTGATCTGCCTCTAAATCTAACCCCTGAAGCTGTATATCGTTATTTTTGAAATTTCATTGGCTATATGAAGCGTCAGTCATCAGAACGATCGGTTGCAATTGGCTCGAGCTTTACACGAAAGAAGAGGGGCAGGCACTGTAGGCTGTAGACAGGACATGGAAGCTCCTAATAGGTCAAGTGAGGTGTCAATCAAAAGGTCAGAGTGCAGCCGCCATTTTGAGACCCAGATACCGGCAATGTTTACATGCGGACTGGAGTTACAACGGAAAATACATAAATAATTAGGCATATCTACCGGCTAATTTGAAATGATGCAACATCAGTCCGTGGGTATTTATTGATGTAATAATGTGTTTTGGACTAAATGTTTTACTGGATTGGATCGTCTGGACCTTTGGTAATGTAACAAGACCGTTTTTGTCTGAATATTATCGATGGGTGGAATACTATGAGGCTTCATAGGTGAGTTGTCTCAATGTTGTAAACGTTTGTTTGTTTGTTGGTGGTCTGACAGAGGCGTTGATTGTACCTGCTGTTGTGATTGTATCTTGAAATGGTTTGCATCAATCGAATCACAAGAATATTAGCTTTCCAAAGACATGTTGCATCAGTGCCTACCTATACATAGCAGTTATGTACACAACATAGGTGTACACTTAACACTCCAAAAGCCCGTGGGCGGGCGTCGGAGTGTTAACAGGTTTTAACAACTAGACCTTTATAAAAACAGACATACAGTGACCAGTCAGGTCGCACCTGTGGTGAGTGAACCCATAACGGCCGCTGTATAATAATGACTTCATTGACCACACTGCTTGTTTAAATAGATTAATTTGTACAGATCCCAGCATGTGTGTGTGTGTGCAGTGGGTAGCCTACACATGTCAATGTCTTTATATATTGCACTTATGTTCTTAGATTTGTATTTGACTTGTTATATTTTGTATGATCTGGTTGGATAAAGTGACTGTCTGCCAGCTCTCCTGATGTGAGGAACTAAGTAGTGTAAAAGTGTAGTTTTGCGAAAAAGGTGCACCTACAGCGTCATTTTGTATCGCAATTAAAAATGTGCCGGTTTGAAACTGAAGATTTTATCAGTCGGGAGATGACATATGGAGGATGACATATGGAGGAAGAGGAATGGATGAAGGAGATGGGGGGAGGTGACAGGGGGAGACAGAATAAAGAAAAGGGGAAGGAAAAAAAAAAGACAGACGGGGAGATACTTGGCAGGCAGAGCGAAACACTTTGACACTCGTCATGCTCGGCCCCGAGACGCTGGCACATCACACAGAGAGAGAGAGAGAGAGAGAGAGAGAGAGAGAGAGAGAGAGAGAGAGAGAGAGAGAGAGAGAGAGAGAGAAGGCTGCTCCCGCCAGCAGGCTAATCTGCTGTGGATCAACAGATGGCCACAGCCGTACGTGTGTGTGTGTGTGTGTGTGTGTGTGTGTGTGTGTGTGTGTGTGTGTGTGCATGTTTGTTGTTTATGCGTTCATGTGTGTGAGCATGCCTGTGTGTCTGTCTCTGACTGTGTCAGAAAAATATATAAAAAAAGAAAAAAATGGAATAAGATCAACACACGCAGATGCAAACGCGCAACAATCTGTTTCACACGCGGGAGGGAAGTGACGCAATACTCACACAGTGGTTATGGTAAAAGTGAAAACTTGTGTGTCTGATATTTGAATCTTCTTTGTTATGCTTTCTATTTAACAAAAGCTATAATCGAGCCTCTCTGCTGGTCTGGGTGCAGACTCCTGCAACACTTTTATTTCATGAACAATACGCGTTATTAATAACGGTTGTATAAATTGCACAGCTCCCTTTGCTCCATTAGAAGGTGACAAGATGCTCATAAGACTACTGATGAATAAAAAACTCAAAAAAAAAAAAAGCACGCTGATACAGGACCGAGAAAAAAACCTTCATCCTTCATCAGAATCGAATGATCTCCAGCGCGACGACAGAACCATGGAAGAGAACGACACAAAGGAAACTACACTGTTCAGTACTCGCTGAGACATCATTAATAACCTTTCTTTGAAAATGACTCTACTTTGTTATTCATAAAGGTAATAATTACTGTGGCTAATTGTCACGATAATTCACCGTCAGCTGACGAGCGAGTCTCGGAAGGTAAGAGCTGTCGGTGTGGGCGTTTAACTGTTCACTTAGCCTCATGTACAGATACAATAAAACTACTTGTCACCATTAGAAAGCTGCGGTGTCTAGCTAGCAAGGCTGCTGAAAAGCCGCCTAACTGTTTAGGCTATTTTCTCACATGCTGTAAGTAAAGATATTTCAGGAGATTGGGATTCAGCCACAAAATGAAGGCACCTATACAACGATACACATCAGATATATGGTTTTATACATTTCTGTTTTTTACTCGTACTTTAAAGAGCCTGCACTGACTCAAAGAAAACATCACACTCTGCAGACATACACCTGCAACATGCAAAACCAACAAAGGGGTTATATAAGCTATGCTCTTTGCGTTTCCCCCGTTATCTGTCCGTGTCCTTCTCTTTTTCACACACAGCCAATAAACTCCATTAGTCTCTTATCAGACAGTGTGTTGACCAAGCGGGGAAACCTCCACTTCCAGCTGTCAGAAACAGAGAGCGCTTTAATGAACCACGGGGGAAATGCAGATCTCTTTTTTCCAACCACGGCTGCTGGTCGGTTGGCCGAAGGCGAAAGCACAAGTAGAAAATAAACACGCACACAATCATTCTGACCCACACCCACTGGATTCACACTCACACTGTTGCTAATAAATAAACTCCATGTTCAATGTAATCCAACCAATGAAATGCATTGATTCATGTGTCATCGATAATGTACTGTTAATGTAATAACTGTTTGAGAATTCACTCCACAAGTCGATTTAGTTGAGCACACAGAGCGAGAGAGAGCTGTGCAAACACAGTGTAAACTCCACCATTACTCACTCCTAAATGGTCACTTCGATCATCTTGCCGCGGGAACTCAGAAAATGCACTTTCAGCTTGTTGAGATGATGCATTTTACGTTTTTTGCAGCTTTAACAGCAGGATCAATGTGAAACACATGCATCAGTGTGAGGGTAGACTCCCAGCACTGAGGAAGTACGTATGCCGTCCATTGAGATGCTCCTGTCTTCTTATTTAACTCAGGAAACTGCAGCAGCAACATGAGATATTGAATGAATAAAAAAAAACGACTTCACAAAAGAGGTCAAGTTAAAAGTTAGCAAAACACACTATACTTTAAAGTAAGACTATTTAAAGTAAGGTCCAAGAAACCATGAGAGACGGGTAGAGGTAGAGAGAAAGACTGCAGACTGTAGTCTGGCCTTCTAGCATCAAACGAAGAGGAGGTTGGGGTGAATGTCTGGCGGTACAAGGCATCTGACTTTGACAACAGAGAAGGCATTCACCGCTTACTAACAGTCAGCCTTGGTTTCCTTTAATCATGACCATGAGTTTCACCGAAAAACCTTTAGTTGCCTAAACCTTGCCAACACCTTGAAGCTGGGGTCGGTGACATTGGAGAAACCCGCTAAACCCAGTCCAACTTAATAACACTGTCAGTCCGTCCATTCAGGACTCCCTCCAAAGCCACTCCCCCAAAATTATTATTATAAAATGAAACATATCACAATGAACGTAAAAACAATGAACATGAAAAGCTGGATGAGCTTGGTATTACAGTCCTGCGACAGCCACAGCAGCTGATTTTATTCTACTTGTTTTGACAAAGCATTTGCGTTTCTTTTGATTGCTGTCAACAAATATAACAAAATAAGTTTCCAGAATAGATTAACAACTCTAGCTTTGAAGCGAAGCAGGTTCAATCAATATTATATTGACAGCAATTGGATGAAGTGCATTACTTTTATAGTATACCAAATCAATATGCTACGCAGAACTATTCTGGCTTTTGTTAAAATGTTAAGGTATACACTGTGAACCTTTCATAACTTGCTTTGGCAAAAAATGTATTTCCATATTTCGAAGCTAATTGGAATATGAAGATGTATCGGGCTTGAGAGAAAAAGGGGAACAGAACGCATCAGCGAGAGAGACAGAGACAGAGAGAGAGGGGGAGAGAGCAGTGGGTGGCATATGGTCATCATCTAATAATACATTCTGCTGGACAGATGTGGTGGGATGTTGCAATCAACATCACGAGATTACATCAGCGAACGATAATTCTCTCATCACACCCTCCTCTCACTAAATCAACATTGAGAGCGACAAAGGAGGGTAAGAGCAGAGGGGGTGAAAAGCATAAAACCATAAATTATGACTGACAGAAATGATGGGATTTTGCAATTGGCACAGGACCGACGTCAGCTCCATCTCGTCCTCATATCAAGTCTTCCTCTCGGTGAATAAACAAATAAATACAGAAGGAGAGAGATAGATGGACCGCGTATGGAGCGACAGAGAAATGGATAAAATGATGAATTGTGACTGACAAAAGTGGTGGGATGCTGCAATCACAGATCTCCCCAACAACACCGCAGCTTCATGTGACATCTTCACCGAAAGGAAATGAGACAGAGAAGGGGGGGGAACAGATGGGAGATAGGTGGAGAGATGAGGTGGGGGGGAGGAATGAATAGGTTGGGGGGGGCATCATCAAGCAGTGATACATTTGGAGAGATGGAAGTGGTGGGACGATGTAATCAACATCACAACACATCAAATCCCACACCGGATCGCTGTTAGTCCTCCTCCTCCTCCTCCTCCTCCTCCTCCTCCTCTCCTGTCACATTTACATATTCAGCCCGTGAATATCAGCTGTGCTGCAACTGCAAACAACATGCATCACATGAGATGGCGAGGTGACATGATGTCATAACATTTCGGCTTCAAGCTTCTGTTATTCGTGGCCGCGGGCTATAAAAAATTACCACAATATTGTACTGGCCTGAATACAACTTTTGAAATGTTATTTTTCTAAGTGTTTTGTTCGCACTGGGATTCATTGCATCTCTCATTCAATGTATCTATCTGTGCGTTGTGAGACCGTTCTATGTGCAGTCTTCAGCCTAGCGATGTGTGCTCTGTTTGTCTACCACAGTGTCAATCGTTATACGATAACTAGGCGGCTCCAGGGTGAAGATTTTGCAAATCTTATGTGTAGTCAGTTTAAATTCACATAATGGAATGGTTTGTTTTCATTGACTTACATTCACCTTTTTATTGGATACTTTTTTATAACATTCCTACTATGCTGTCATATGTCAATATGGTGTGGAGGATTTGGCGGCAACTAGCGGTGGAACTGAAGCTTCTTCGGTGAGCCAAACAACTACGGTGGCAGATGCCAACAATGCAAATGTCCGTCTCTCCCCATGAAGAGGTCCCAGTTTCTATAAAGGGCTCATTCTAAGCTAATGAAAACACGATGCTTAGTTTCAGGTGATTATGTACAAAATATAAGACAAAAAGGCTTAAACTCAGGATCTAATAATCGGGCCAATATGGTATAGTATTGACTTAGTAGGGAGTCCCTGTTTAAGCTGATTTTGGGAGATTTTTGGTTCCTTTTTAAAATGCTGGCTTGTAAGAACATGTTATTATTACTTAATCATAATGAGTAGGATGTCAAATAAAACGGCAACTGTATATGTTTATATTTCAATAATCCAAGCAGAGCCTGCAGGCATGTTTTCTGAGTCTTCTGGCAGCTAAAGCAACAGGTTGTCTCATTTCCTCTCTGTTAAACTCTGAATGATGTTAAGTGAGATGTGCATTTGCCTCCACACTTGACTTTCCAAGAAAGAGTTTACAAACAGCTTTAGTCATCAAGAAACACTTTGTCCAATAAAGTGAACAACCCAGAGTAGCGGCAGACCTTGGATTTAACCTGTGCTGCTCTGCCAGCGTACACAAAGGGAATCAGTGGCTTGTTGCAGCTCACACCATTTTACACAATGAACTTAGCAACACAACAACTGAATACCACAAATATGTACGTGCATGTATGTAATATAAGTCTCATTCTGATCATTATACAGTTTCTAAAGGTCGTCTAGTGATGAGCTGCGGACCATATTCCCCTCATGAATTCTCTGTTGTATTCTGGGATCAGTTTGCATATTCTTTGGGTTTGAAACACTTTTTAATAATAAATTCAGCAAATACAAAACCACAATGCAAGCAAACAAACTCTAAGAAAGGCGTCCGTGGTCTTGGTACCTGCTGACACTTACTTACCAGTCTTTCTACCTACCTACAGTATAAACTAACACTTCCTCTTGCTACCTACTTGCTACCTTCATATCCCTCGACCTCCCTGCCAACCAACCGTTCTACCAACCTTTGTACCTACCAGTCATTCTATCTACCTATTTACAAACATATTTATTTTTATACCTACTTACCAACCTGCCTTTCTACCGACTTACTGTATTTACCTACCGACCAGCCGGTAATAAACAGCTGCTGCTGGCAAGAAAGAAAGAAACACAAAGAATGTATGTTGGTCTCCACATGTAACACACATACACACCCATGCACGCACACAAACACACACCCACAAGCACCTCATTTCCACTGACTTCCCACCACAGAAGTTCCCTGGGGTCTAACCAGAGTGCATCAGTACATTCAGCCCAGTGCTCCCCAGACAGCGCTTGGCTCTGATAGGTCCCTGAGGATTACACATGGCAAAGGTTTAAACCAATTGAAGCAGGCCATTAGCTCAAATGGCGTCAACACACGTTTAATGAAGAGCCGAGAAAATTTAACTGCAGCAGCAACTGAGTCTTCGGGTGTGTTTACTTGCTGAGGTATCATATTTTGTCTCCTGCGAGAGCCAATGATAAACCTGGCTCTGTGAGAAAGCTTTGGGACGTATACTGGGAGGTACTGGTGCAGCTTTACTGGATTTTCCCTCAAGCAACTACTCCTGGAGTTGAGATTCAACACCAGCGCCCCCCGAACCCGACGGAGGAGCTCCTCTCTGCCTGTGGAGAAATACAAGCTGACAAAGCCTCGGCCTTATCTGCTCTCTCCCTGCTGCTTCTATTTAAGTTATATAAGAGGGAGGAAGAGGAGGAAGAGGAGGAAGGGCAGACAGAGAACAATTAAAAAAGGAATGGAAGTAAAGACAGAAAGAAAATGAATGGACAGAGTGGGTTTGTTCCTAGTGCTGTTTGTGTCCCTGTTTCTTGCTCAAGGACACATCGACATTCAACTAGCGGAACCAGGACTGGTGGGCCCATTGGCTCATAATCCGCCCGTGATGGAAAAGAAAGATGAAAAGGAAAGACTATCCCGGTCTTTTGCAATTGTCAGCCCATTTTCTACATACCAAACATACTTTCAGTCCAGAATGCCTCTGAAATAGGTTTACAGTGGAGAGTGAACAAACAAAAAGGGATATTTACTGTAGATTCACTGCTGACCCATAAACCACACCCACAGCGTGATGAAGGGGTGTGGAATTCTTCACTGAGTCCTGGTTTGTTAGCTGCAGATCAAAACACATTCCCTGTGGAGATGAGGGCTGTTGACATCCTCTCTTTAATGAGGTGGTTGTAGTCAGTGTTGCGGCAGTGAAGGACTCAACTTTCGGGATACAGAAAATGGGCAGCTTGTTGGTTTGGATCCTCAATGCAAATGTATTTAAACACAACTGTGCCAGGTTTTCAGAACACTGATAATCAGTCAGTCAGTCATTGAACAGACAATCCAGTCAATGCAATGTGACATCCAGACAACCTCTCAATGCTGCAACACAGTCAGTCCACCATCCACTAAATCTCAGTGCCAAAAGCTGGATATTCATCCATAACTCTGAGTGTTGGTGTGTGTCTCAGCCAGTGTGCTGCTGGTCTTAAAGGAATATAGCAGTGGTTTTGCATTTAGTACAAATCATGTATGCTTTTAATTACCGACAACGAGGAATACACTGAACCAATCCATTCCAAACCGATTAGTATCCCTGATACTGACCTTTGGTGGATCAGGGATGGGAATCTATACTGCTGAAAGTCATTCATTCTTAATCATTGCCCTTTACTAGACTCTATGGGTGATACTCTCCTCCAATCATGAGCAAGCATTCGCCCACTGGAAATTGGCACAAGTAGAGCCGACCAATCCGGACTTGCCTACACAAATACATGCAGACACCACATAGAACACAGTGGTGGGCCTGTGTGAGTTAGAACGAAGGTTATGATATTGTAACCCTAGTTATACAAGCACAGGTAGAGCCCTCTACCATGGGGGGCCCTGATTCTGGAAGAGTATTAGCCCTAAAGGCCAGCAGAGGGCTCGTCTGTGATAATATAACTAGGGTTACAATATTGTAACCTTTGTTCCTACGTGTGCTCCATGATAAAATGTCATTTGAAGGCAGTGCTAAGGCTTTTACTGTGAAACAAGTTGTGACAATGGCATTTTATTTGAGGCTCGCTAACATTAGCCTACAGTGTCCACGAAAGCATAGTTTCCCTTTGAGATAGAGCACAGAGCTGCATGAGTATGCTCAGCATGTGCCTGAACACCTCAGACAACATGAGCTCAGTGTGTCAGAGTGAGCAGCAGGAGGAGACAGACAATGTAATTCAGATCCAGTCCGTATTACACTGTCCACACTAGTCTACAATATTTACAGGTCAAATTCCACTAAAGACTTTTCTGTGATTTTGTGTCCTACTAGTTGACCACAGGCTCACACAAGATGCATTCAGAGGGGAAGATCGTACAGAAATAACTATAACTAGCAAACTAAATAACTGACAGGTGATTTTCTCTCAAACCATCGCTCATTTACCCTGATAGACACTCACCGCTGTATTTTGAAATATTTATATTTTGGTCATTTTTCAAGGTTTCTTAATAAGACAGAAATGCCAAATTGTTAAAACACCAAAACACAATTGCAAACAGCCCGAATGTTTTTGCTATAAGTATAACAACTATGAGAAATGCCTCCCCTTAACTAGAACAGGAACCAGAGACCAATTATATAATCAAACATCAAACTTATCTCAGAGAACAAAACGGTACACTACTTCCTGTAGTTGAAGTATTAATGTTCCTGTCTCATCACAGTAACCCTGTAGAATGCTAGACAGTTGTTTGTCTCCCTTCTCTTTTCCCAACAGAGTAAAACATATTGAGCTAAGATCATTTTGCTTTGCCCCACAGGCACAAAGAGAGAAACCTGTTCCTGCATGTCATACATCCGGTGGGCCAACTGCACGCACTCAGTGCAGTATTTACCCGTCCAGGGTGACATAGTATGTGCTTCTTTTCCCCTTATCAAGACTTACACTTTCATTTCTCTGTTCGTATCTTGTTCGGTCCTATTTTCATGTTAAACTCATTCACATCAAGTCGTGACTCTGATGGTGTTGAAGGTTTTCTTCATTTTTATTAAATCCAAGATGATTTTAATCTGCATTTCTCCTTTTTGTTCTTGCTGGTTTGATAAGCGGAAAAAGAAAATAATGAAAAAGAACCCGAGGGAAAATCAGAGGCTCTCTGCAGTGTTATCAGTAAACCGTAGCAGCCGGGGTCCATGGAACGGAGCTGAAGAAAACCAATTAACCTGTCGAACAATATTTTCTGTGATCACTGTGAAAATTAAATCCCACCATGGCAAATTATGCCTGCCATTTAATAATGTCCACTAAAGCGTACTGACACCATGGGCTCATATCCGCTGAGTTATATTACAGATGTTCAGCAGTACATGGGCACAGTCAAGCTGCCTGCAGAACAATAGCTTGAAAACTCCACTCATTTATCAAGAGAGGAATAAATGAAGGAGGAGAAGCAGAACTGAGGTTTTGTTAAGAAAAGAAAAAGGGATTATCTGACTGCAGCTTATTAACAAATGCAGGCAGCAGGAAACCAACAGACTGAAGGTATAAAGGTTGCTGAAACCTCATAACACACCATGACTTTCTAGCTGTTATATTCTTTTAGATTTTCGGATGTTCGTGCGCATTTGATCTGTGGTTAATGAGCTCTGTGTTGACTTGCCAAACGGGAGAAAAACGGGATAATCAGTGGCAAAATGTGAGTCATGTCATAAAGAATTAAAGTTTTAATTGCTATTTCATTCTTAAAGTTCCTGTGAGGCTCTTTCAAGTGCACCTGCGTGCTGTGTGCTTATTTTTGCAGGAGCCTGGTGGTTGTTTGCATGTAATTTGATAAAGTCAGTGAGTTGTCGTGCATAATGGCACTGTGTTAATGGAAATGTTAAATCCAATGAACATCTCAAATGATTTACTGAAAAAAGAGAAAAAATATGTCTGTAAATGTACTTCAACTGCAAATTTTCTCTTGTTGATAAAATCACCAAAATTGCAACAACTTGGCAACAACTTATTGTAAATCGCTTTGGATAAAAGCATCTGCTAAATGACTGTAATGTAATGTAATGCAACAAAGGGGCAACAGAGTGGTGTAACGCTAATAGACAGAATTCTGAGACGTCTAATCTTTCTGCAAACCACAGGAAACATTCAACGTTTCTGAACCAAAAATATGTTTGATAAATATGTTTCATATTCTGTCACTCCTGCTGAAACACACAATGCTTTGTAGTTAACGTGAAATTATTGGTTGAAGCAAGAAAATTGCTTACGGTTAAGGATAGAAAAAAGATCACAGTTTGTTAAAATAATAAAGTAACAAAGTAATGTAAGAACTGTAAAAACCTAACTATTGTAAACAATAACCACCCTTAACAAATGTTCGTAGTTAACATTACATAACAAGTGTAACAACCTTTGGTTACAAAGTAACGTATGAAGCAAAACAGCATCATATACATTTGCTTTTGCCTGGGACACTAACAGCGGTCTCCTCGGTGTAAGTGCTTTGTTTGTTTTAACCATCCACCACACCTTCTTGCTTCTAATATATGCATTATCACACAACGTAACTTTCAATCACAGTTGCTCTATGAGGCTTTAATAAAAGCAGGCCCCCTCCTCCGGGTCCGTACATCACTGAGAAAACGTTCAGGAGACACTTGGACCTTTTTAAAATTGTATTGTTAGATCACCAGCTAACATCGGCTGAGATTTCTTCGGACGTAGATACAAGCAAAGCATGTTACATCATGTTGAAGAGAAGTGCAGCATTAACATGTCTCTCACATCCACTGAGCTGCCTCACACAGACCTCGCGAGCCTCCTCAGGGGGGCTCTGCTGCACAAAAGCAAAGCCAAGCAGCAGATCAGGCCGCAGTTATTTCTGCACAGCCGGGCCTCTGGAATTCGTTTAAGCACAGATGAAGAATGAGAAATTGCCCCGACATACACAGCACACATCCCGCTGACAAACCGCGGGAGAGAGCGCGTTGAGGTTTTTGCCATTATTAAGTTGTGCCCCCTAATTTGGGAGATTTAGGCTGAAATCCCAAGTTGGAGCTCATCTTTCAGAGGTTTGCCCGCAGCGTACAGATCCAGCGATACTGAGTCGACTGCAACGTTGTGTTTGATGAGTGCGTAAGCTGAGGAGGCAGCTACAAACCCTAAAGTATTTATCCAGGCTAAACTCCCAATTGCTCTTTAATCGGTAAATAGAAGGCTTGATCATGTCAGGTCCTGAATCATGGACCCGAGACGGTGTGTGTTGTCACGGACATGGGTGGCAATGTAGTGAGTCCTACTTTCACAAAGGAGACCAGAGACCAGCAGTCAGCAGCTGCTATTTTTATTAACAGTGACCACGGTCTTTCCCAAATCTTGACCATACAGTTGCCATGCACTGATATTGTAATCTGGGGTTTTGCATTCTTTAAAACAGACTTAATGAGAGACGTTTTATGAACTCCTTACTTTTACAGATTAAGAAAAATAAGACAAACTGCCATGCTTGTAGACTTTCCGGAACTGAATACTACCGATTTATTTGCATTTTAATTTTGTCTGGATGATCATTCTGTCTCATATGTCTGGCCCTCAGAGTTGATACAAGTCCCAACGTTTGCTAACTTAAGTCCCATGAATGTTGCACTTATCTTCACCCAGCACTGGGAGTGAAGGGTTAATGGCATTAACCCTTTACACATCGACTGGTGGCTAGCATGTGCTTAACCCAGCTGAATAAATCCATTTTTATTCACTTTTTTAAAAATATGAATTATTAAGCCTTCAATTAATACTTTATCTAGCAAATGACAAACAAGTCAAACTCTCTGTCTGCTCTTATTAGGGATTATAAAGCTTGGAAATTGTTCATTGCGTAAACTAAATGTGTACATTTGTTTCTTCAGTCTACATATTAACACACACACACACACACGGTAGAAGACACACAAGACCGCTGTAAAATGGTAAACCCAGTATAACTTGTGTGTGTTTATGAGAGTGTGTGCACTGCTGCCAATCAAATGATAAAGTAATGCCAAGAAAATGACTTTTTGCAATAGAAGTGTTTCTTCTATCGCTAAAACACAGACATGTAATCACATAACGGCACACACTCACACACACACCAATCTGCCTTCAGAAATATAATCACTACTGGCACTAATACATATTTGAAAATTACTTTCTTTAATGAGAGATAAATAAAATAACCACATTAAGAAACTGCACCGTGAATAAAAGGCGACTGGCAGAGTTCTGGGCAATAAGTTATTCATAAAAACCCAAATACAGGCGCCATCACCTCCAACAAGCTGAACCACAAGGAGGGAAACAGGCACCGACACAGCAGCCAAAAGCAGCTCATTTACTGGTTTTAGCAGCTCCGGCACTTTGGCAGAAAACCAGCCGTCGTTAAGAGAAGCGCTGAACTAATTAGACAGACAGTCGCAGAGCCTGATGCTTTATGGAGCTGACTACAATTGCCGCTGTAGCACAAGATAATACTGTGCAAATAAAAAAGGAAATTGGAATCTGAGCACAGAGAAAGAATGAAACAGAAAGCAATGTACAAAAAATATTAATGCCATCACTCATGGACACATGAAAATAATACTAATTTAGTGCTGTTTCCTAACCCCCTGGCTAGAAAATAAGACTAACAAAGAGAAAGTGTTTCGTTTCCATTTGCAATGTTAACCTCGTTAACTGCTACCGTAATCCGGGGGACAAAATAAGTCCCCCTCAAAACGTAATTGAGAACGCAGTTTAGTTGTATGGGAACGCAATTGTTAGGGTTGAATCGGAACACTGCGGGCCAAATCTTATCACCCAACATCTGTATGTGGCTGTTTGACAGTACTTATTGTCAGAGTTGAGTGTGACAAGAAAATTTCAAATCCAAACTGCAATCAAGCATAAAAACACACAGCAACACGGCAAGAAAAACACTCCAATTTCGATTTTCACAATAGCTCACTCTGCGAAAATGGAATAGTTTGATTTTTGGATGTAACAGGCACATTTACACATTCCAAACTCATTCCACACAAAAAAATCAGATTACTAGCACTCCAGCCTCCCGTTTAGTTTGGTTGAAGATAAACAACAACACCTTAAAACTTCCCCTGCGATTCACCACCAGCTCAACCCAAAAATCACAACAAGAGCAAAACAAAAGCAGGAAGCCGCTCAGAAGAAGAGGCCTGTTATCACACTGAACAGTAAACAGGTCTGTCTGTCTTAGGCCCTGGCTACATTTTTGCAGATATATTTTTTTTTAAACGGATATTTCCCTCTGCGTTTTAAAATAAAAAAATGTCCACACCACCTTCAATTTACAAAATATCTCCGTCCACACTAGAACGCAAAAACGCCGGGCCAGTAGGTGGCGATAAAGTCTACGTCAACATTACCTCAAATACCATAAAAGAAGAAACTGAGTATGCTCAGTGAGTTTATTTTCCTTTAGCAGTTTAAACAAATAGTAAAGCAATAGCTAATTATTTCTTAATTTATAGCGAAAGCTAAATTTGACTCATACAGTATGCACTGGCTGCAGGTGAGACTCTGCAGGCCTCGGGCCTCTGTTCTTACCTAGAGACACAGAGGTGAAATCTGATTGGATAAAAGCTCTACTTAAAACAAGCTGCACTGGAAGCAGAGCAACTGAGGAAGACAGTAGCTGTGCAATGAGAAAATAAGATAATGGGAGAAATATTTTTATAAATTATAATACATGTAGTGTATTTAAGAAAAATTATAAAATTATAAAATAGATATAGCTTTGTGATTCTGTTTAGGCCAGCAGAGAAGGCCTTGCAGGCCCTGACGGCCCGCCACTGCTCTCTACAATATAAGGAGATGAATGCACAATAACAAGTTGATCGGGACTCTTCTCATACAACACATTACGACAACTCGGCGGTTTCCAGGAACAGTTTCTTGCCTAGGAAGACTCTGAGAAGGAGGGGTACGAGTTCTCTCGTTCAAAAGACATGATAATCATGGCGATAGTATTGATCAAGCAGCGGACTGTCGAGAACGAATAACGGGGTTGATTCAGGTCTGTTAGACTGACCTTTGCTGGTTGTGGAAAGTGAAAGTCAAACTCTGATGCTGTGGTGGCTGAATGGGAGCAAATCTCCGCAGTGATTATTGCCTTCCGTTTTGGAAAATCATAGCCCGACCAATGGATGTTCAATTGATTCACATCCACCAGTGTTCAACCTAAAAGCGGATCAAAGCACACCGGAGTCCATCATCAGTGAGATTAGGATCAAAACTCTCCCCCTCTTCCTCACTTCTGCTGACGAGGAAGTCATCTCATTTAAAGGGATGACGGGAGTGAGGGGAGGCCATTTGGGACGCTTTATTTGCTACTTCATCATCAAAACTGGATGTGTTATTGCTGAAGAAGCACCAATATAATTGACATACTGTAGCCTTATTCTACGATATACAACTCACAGCCAAAGTTTTATGCAGAGCCAGCAGAAAACGTACAGCAGGTACACTGAAGTTGCTGACGTTAAATAATAACATGACAAGTCTGAGTAGGGCCGGGACTAATATTAACTGTGCTCCTATTATGAGTTTATAGATAGGATTAGCACTTTCTGTATATATTATATATATATATATATATATATATACAGAGTAGGACTTTTACCAAATTACTGAAGAATACATTTGATGTATTTGTACCATTTAAAGGTCACTTCAGTATATTTATGTAGTTTTTACTGTACACTATTTGTTTCACACATGGTCACAATCAAATCTTGGGAGTGGAAGCTGCAGGATGATGTCATGGGGAAAATAACTTTTGGACTGAAAGCAAGAAATGAAGTAAGATGATAATGATAATGACAATGTACACAACAGTGATTATTGTTATCAGTGGTAATAGTTTGTGTTGGAAAGGTCTCTCTCCTCCCAGAGAATATTAGTGTCTGACAGAGAGCCAAAGGTCAGAAGGAGGCACACCCCTAGACTGAGACTTTCCCTTCGTCTTCTAGACCCTCTCTCACTCTTTTTCTCAAAGATTTTTATATTTTAGGAGATTAAGTGCACAAGTGTTGCTGAAGAAGCCCTGGAGGCAAAGGTGGAAGACACCCAAAACAGGTGAGGATTATGTCTGTCAGTAGAACACAATTGATCTACTCGGTTTTATTTAGATACGATTTAGACTTATTTTATTAATAATGTCCACCTCAGCAGAACTTTGACTTTGGCTTCTCCCAAGTACAGCAAGCTACATACGAAACACACCATCGAAAACCAACAAATATACAGACTACTGCATTGAAAATGGGCTGTTATCATAAAGGATACATTTACAAATGGTAAATACTTGTATATTTTATTTTCCAGTCTTCCGACCACTCAAAGCACTTTAACACTACATGTCATCTTTCACACTGCACAATGATGACAAGTGCTACCATGCAAGGTGCCACCTGCCCATCAGGACTCTAACTAACCATAAATACCCATTCATACACTGCAGGAACAGCTTACCAGAGCAATTTGGGGTTTAGTGTCTTTCCCAAGGACACATGGACTTGGACTAGTGGAGCTGGGGATCAAACCACCGATCCTCTGATTGAAGGAAGACCCTGCTCTACCACTGAGCCACAGTCGCCCACAAAATAATAAAGATAAGACAAATAAGTTGATCTGCCACTGCTCGGATGAAGTCCTAAGTGCTGATTTGACGAGTGGAATCTCCTTTTATACAGTGCAGCTATGGGGGGTTTCCAAGCTAGCTGAAAGAAAGGCTAATATATCACACTTGTGATTAAACATTGGCTACTATGCATCCTAATTGGTTATCGTGGTTGAAAGGGAGCAGGTCAGAAGTTCAACCATCCTTCACGCATGGGCAGGATTGTGTTCTCAGCACACGAACCATCCCTTTATAATACAACACACTTTGGCCGGAGGCTCCAAGTCTTCCTCGCATTGTGCTTCACCAAGGAGGCGGTTCAGCTGCTGAACGACCGCAGAGGGAACACAGTGGCTGACACTGTGTACCTGTAATAGGCCTGTCTGCTCCCGCTGATCGATAAAGTTATAAAGCGACGGAGAGAGAGAGAGAGAGAGAGACCCGGTGAAGCCCAGCAGCCGGGACCGTGCCCTCGGTCCACGGCCGAGTCGGCCGCTGCTGTCAGGGTGGTAATACGTCTGCTGACCTTGAGTTAACACTGAGAGCAACACACACCGACCTACTCTATTTGCAAAAGAGCTTTCAAAGTCCAACAGCGGCAGCATTATGTTTACATCTACGGCTATATTTATGGCATTTGGTAGACACTCTGTAGAGGAAGTAGGAGCTCCTGTTCCCTAGTCCGGTCTGTGTTTACAGCACATCTGAATGACTGGTGAACTACGGACCAGTGATCAGAAAAGCAGCCTTCTTTAATTAAGATGCAATGTTTGCATGAACCCGATGGTTCCTGGGTATTTAAGAAGTAGGTTGTCACATTGCATTACATTTTTACTAGTCAACACTGTATTCTACATAGTCGTGATGCTGGTTGGGACATTGTTTCTGTAGCTTTGGCTGTTGTCAGTTCCACATATATAACTGTGTAGCCTAATGCAACCAGACAGGAACAGAACAACACAGTAAACATCAATCTTATGTAAATGAGCCGCTCGGGTTGAATGCTGGTCTGTTTTGAATCTGGAGAGAGATATGTGGATATACTTTGAATTCTTTGTGTTAAACCCGACATTGTGTTTTCTTTTGACATCCCATAAATACATGTTAAGCCGCTGATGACATTGTTCAACGTGTTTGCTGTCGTTCTGTTTGTAGGAATTATTCATTTGAGGATGTAAGATTCAAGGGCGACGAATCACTAATCTGTGCACATTAAAAGCTAGTTCACCCCTGAAACCTTCTGAAGCCACCTGCACAGGCTAGGAGGTCATTTGGTGGGACTGAAGCTTGTGTTCAAAGAAAATTCGCTCCACTACTGATAATGTCAACATAGTAATGGTTCAACAGGTTTTATCATTGCACCATTTGGCATCAAACCATTTACACACCGGGGCAGTTTTTTTTCATGCAAGTACTTTGCACTTCAATACATTTTTTGAGCTGTTGCTTGTGGTCACATGTACTTTCACTAATAGAAAAACCTTTTCTGAAAAATATATTACCACGCTATTTTATGGCATACTGAGATTTCGCACAGTGAAAACAAAGGCAATAAGCAATCACGTTGTGCAGTACAGACATATTCAAAATGTAAACTATAGTGTACAATGCCAAGGAGGCTAGCTTCATTACTCCTTTGCAGACCAACCACATCCACTCCTTCTGTTCTTTCCTTTCACAATAAAAGCCCTAGACATATACAGTGCGTAACTGTTAAACAGAGAGAAAAAGGAAAAGGAAACCAGTAGCTTGGGCTATATGACAGTTTAGCTCAGACAGTCAGACGCTGCTCTGGGTCAATAAGATCCCGGTAGTTGGTTCCAATGGATTTGCACAGGCAGAGAACCTGCCTGTGCAAATCCATTGGAACCTGTTGTCGAATGATTACAACTGTCGTTAAAAAAAATATATATATATAGTAAAAAATTTGATGCAAGCAACCAGTTGATTAATCCTGGAATGTGTGAAATCTCCACTCGGAGTAAACACAGGAGCGGCAGCCAGCTCCCCCTCTTGTCCCAGCCTCATCATCGGTGCCCTCATCCTGCGTCTGTACTTCTTGTTTCCCTGCTTGTGACCATTAGGGCTGTTCATCTCATTATACTGTGATTTCGGATTCAGAGGCCCACACCTGCCATTACTGCGAGTCTCATTAGGGGACGCCCGTCACCGCCACGGTCAATGCGGCAGCGGCAAATTAGCTCTGATAGAAAAGCCTTCGATGACACAGAGTTGCAGCAGCAGGAGACACAACTCTCTTTGTGTTTGTGTAGTCTCTGTATGAACAAAATAGAGGCAACTTGGGAGTCCACGTGTGTGCGGGTATGTTGTGAGAAAAAAGGAGAGAACAAAGTGTGTCGGTTTCATGCAGGGTTGTTGTGTCTCAGGATCTCCTTTCAGTGTGTGTGTGTGTGTGTGTGTGTGTGTGTGTTATGAGATCTAGAGCTACCTAATGGACCTATTTTCTAGTCTGAGTTTCTTCAAACGATTTAGTCGGAGCAAGAAACTAATGTGGCTATTAAGGCTGCATTAGCCTAAGTCACTGTCTCACACACAAGCACACACACACACACACTCTCTCTAATTGCGAGCTGTTGCAAATGTTTTCTTCTTCTATTATGAGTTTGTGTAAGTCGTCAGCGAGTTACCCCCTCGGGTTGCTGAAGCCCATCAAATCCTGCTGTAGATTTCTGGCTGTTAACCTTTAAATACGCCTTTTAAATCTTATTTTCTGCTTTTTACAGAGGCACGAACCGAGAACTCATTCGAAATGTATGATTTATCTTGCAAGAAAGCAGCAACGTCAAACTGGGAATAATGCTTGTTTTGGGGATGATTTTCCTTCATTTTCTTTTCTTTTTCATACCCAGCGGCAGAGGCCGACTGGAGTTGATCATGTTTGACGTGGAGGTAAGAAACACAGCAGGAGTGTCTGCAGTGTTTCATTGACTTTTATATTACCTTGTGGGTAAAATGTAACAGTAGCTCACAGAGCTGTTGAGTGAAATTTAAACAGGGCAATTCATCTTAACACACTGAGCATCACTGCATGACTACTTTAGATTCATTTTATGTGTCTGTTTATTTCATAGTTATAATGATTCTCTCCTGGAGAGAAATAAAAGAGGAAAGTGATTCACCAAGCAAATGACCAAACTGCTGTAGGGGCTGAAAAAACAATTAAAAAAGACTGGAAACACTGAAATCATTACTTTTAGAATACAATAGAGCGAACTATGTAAATATAACCTTAATCTATTAAACCTGTTCCACCCAAGTTGAGAGGGGACATTTGACAACAGCAATGTCACAATCCTACAACAGCCAATAAGATCAGTTACTCTTATTATTAGCTCTTATCCATCCCTGTGGGGGAATTTGTCCTCCGCAATGGACTCAAGTTATTAGTACAGCACTGGTGAGTCCAGTGAATCCAACCCAAAGGCCAAATATCTCTGTATGCCTAAGATACATTCCACATAGACCATGGAAACCTCACAAAGACTAGAAATACAAGTAGATGTCCAATATGTGAACAGCACTCAATGGCAAAGTAAGCGGAGAAGACAGCACGCTGAATGATATCTAGACTACAATGACACTTATCTCAGGATCAGACTTCTCAATATTGTGTCTGGTACGATGGTCACTGTTTCAGATTACGCAATTATAGAGCCACATACTCTGGTCATGACTCGGTTAAAAGACATGACAGACTACATGTTGGTCCCCGACTAATCAAAGCTCATCTGTCACGACGCATGTGACGTCATTGGGAAGGAGGAGCTTGGAAACCACTTCCAGGAGCAAGAGTTTAAAACAACAATGGCTGTGTGTATGATGGCGGCTGTCTTGTGTTCGGAAGGAAAGTGAACTTTCCGCTGTTTCACAGTTCAACTTGCAGCACCTACACCATCATGCAGTTGTGTGCGGCTGATGGCGCCGAGCTCACTTTGGTCAAAGTGACGGACACGCGGGGCGACGTCGCAGAAAGGAAAAAAACAATTTGAACATGCTAGTCTTTCTGTCTAGACAGGGATGTTCTCACCAACCTCGGAAAAACTAAGTGCCGTAAATCTTAGATACCCTACGAAATTATCTCGTATGCTATCCACCTAATCATGAACCAGGAAGTGTAACAACCTCAAAAGCACACACTGGGCGAGCGGGAGTGCAGGTGGATTGGTCCAACAAACAGTGATCTTTCAGCCAAGAGGCCGCTGTTCGTTGAAATGAGAAGTCAATGTTGATTTATTAATCATGTAACTTGCATAATGTAGTAACGCCACTTCCGTAGTTATTTTAACCCAAAATACAATCTTTTCCAAAACCTTACTAAATACTTTTGTTGCCTAAACCTAATTATGTAGTTTACTGTGAAGACGGAAGTTTATTTTGTAAAGAGTAACCTTTTGTAAGATATAATAAGAACTCTTGTTTGAGGATAAGTTGCCCAGATGCAGCTCTGGTTGTAGTTTACAAAGAAACACCACAAGGGATGAAAATATCTTCTGTTGCGATCGGAGCCGACGCCTATCGTCTGCCGGGTCGGGCTACAATCAAGCTGATATCATGTAGACTGGGCCCGTCACAAGAAAAATCCTAAAATACTTTGGATACATGACGGTAAATGATAAATGGACTGTACTTGTACAGCGCTTTTCCAGTCTTATGACCACTCAAAGCGCTGTCATCATTCACCCATTGATGACATGGGCCTACAATGCATGGTGCCACCTGCCCATCAGGACTATCTAACATTCACACCCATTCAGGAACAGCCTGTGGGAGCAATTTGGGGTTAGGTGTCTTGCCCAAGGACACATCGACTTGGACTAGCGGAGCTGGGGATCAAACCGCCAATCCACTGATTGAAGGACGACCCTGCTCTACCGCAGTCACCCCTGATGATACAGTTTGTATGTAATTATTGTGATTCCCTAACATCTCCAAACAGAGAAGTATATTCCGTGCTTCAACAGAAATAGACAAGATGTATAAAGACAACAATGTGCCACCAAAAATATATTTTTCTGCCAGTTACTCAAGTCAGTGGACCTTTTAGACCAGTATGTAACAACTATGCTGGACATGGATTGGTTCTGATACATCCACACTTTACATAACTGCTGCTATGGCAGTCACATCCACCATTCACACCTGACTTGGCACCAACGGGTTCAGCCAATCAAAATTAGGAAGCAGAAGAGGAAGCCTAATGTCTTTGAACAAAAGATTCAGATGACTAGATTATACAATAGATGCAAAGTTATATTAAACTAAACCAAAAGCTATTCGTACAACTACTGGCAGCGTTACGGTAGACTCTAAATGAACAGCAGCCTACCTCTCTATCAGGGAAGGGGGCCGTCCTCTTCTCACGGGGCACGAAACGGTGCTGGCGTTCATCCGGGTTCACGTGCACATACTCGTGGTGCTCACGCCCATGCAGGTTTGACCGGAGGACCCTGCCTTAAAAGTCCTCGAAGTATGTCATTGGCTCAGTCAGCTGTCTGTCAACGTCTGCCAAGATTCCCTGCACAGAGAGACCGAGAGAAATGGATGAGCGGTGAGGAGAGGTTAAGAGGACAGAGAGGGGGAGAAGGAAGGGAGGAAGACGAGTGGACAGATGCAGTGAGAGGACGGCAGAGCGGCCACATGGCAACTTGGCCGGTGAAGTCACGTGTTCCTTAAATGAGCAAAAAATGTCCGTCGCTGGGAAGACAAGAGAGGACAGGGACAGACTGAGATAAAAGAAGAAAGACAGAAAGAAAATTAGACTGACTTAAAGAAAGAAAGCATTGTGGGTAAAAAAGAGGCACCATTCCTCTCTGTGGCGTATCAGTGACAGAGTGACAGAGCTCAGAGTTTAGCAGCCGCTGCCCATTCATCAATCAGTGTCAAGCTGCAGCCATTAAACTTCAGCAGCACACAACTGATGTTTTACTGAAAAGCAGATCCTGAGAGAAATACGAGTGAGTGTTCTTTGATAAACCGGCCTGACAGACCACAGCAGTGAGACCAGACAGTACCACTACATAATGTCATTATTCAAAGGCTAATGTCTACACCTTCTACTTAAATCAAACAAAGTGGGGTGGAAGGGTACGTTGCTCTGTGCTAGCTAAGGAGCAACACTCAGTTATTTTATCAACACTATGGATGCTGACTGATTCAAATCTGCCTCCCGCTCTTTGGGGGTCGGCCTGAAGTTTCATAGCTTTTTATTAAATCTGAATCCAGTATTGAATCTGCTTATTAAATCTAATTAACTTTAGCTCACAACATTTACAAGTAACAAGTAGAGGTTACTGAAAACTCCTAAATAACTAATCTAAATCATGCAGTCAGGACAACAGTGTCTTATTTAATTTCACACCTTATTTTTTCACCAGCTACTTGCCGAAAATACTGGAGATCCCAGAGCAAAACCATTACTTCATTTGATAAGCATAACTGGGGATAATTTGACGTGGCGCGGTGAGGGGCTCTCTGTGGAAGAGTCACCAGAGTTGGTAGAGTATAAAACATGGGAATGTCAACCAGACAACAGCAAAAAAGCTTAATTATAGCCTCAAGCTATGTTAAAAAAAAGAAAATTAATCAATTATCTAAATGGTCACTGTGTTAATTGCCAGTTGTTCCAACAGCTTGATTAATTAAATGATTGTTTTTAGCGGTAATTGGAGGCATGCCATGAAAGATCAGGGGTCATAAGGTCACATGAACACAGATAGTTTGCTCTCTGGTTTGCAAATCTACTTTCAGTTTTGTTCTTGGAAATTATCCGCACAGATGGAAGACATCTGTTACCAGTCAATGCCGCTGTGAAATTGTTGATTTGTTTCTGATTTTCTAACAGGAAGTTTAATCAGAGAGGAACCAAAGTCTGATAATGTTTTAGTTTTAGATACAAATTGATGAGCTGAGATAAGCACAGGTGATCATGGGTTCAGATCTCTTTTCTCTGTTAGATGGTTTAACAGAAAATATTTGAAATAAATCCAACATAAGGACAAATTTGTACCATTTCACAATAGAGGCGAAAGTACTAGTTTGGTAATAAGATTCTGGATTGCATTCGGAATTTTGTAAACGTAAACAAATAATTGCCTTTGATCTGTGACTTTGTCCAGTGCGCCTTCACAAAGAATCGTCAGTCATTGTTGGTAAACTGACAGAAAGACAGATATGTCATGAACAATCAGTCCGTGTGAGTGAAGATCAATGACATGCAGCCCAGTTGATCACCAAAGGTAAAAGTAACATTGAAATAGAGCTGGGTCAATAAATTACGACGCCAGTACTGTTTAGGTGATATCGATACCAACAGACTATTGCATTCGCCGCACTGCAGAGCGCTCATACAGCTGATAATGTCGTCCCCTGACCCACAGTGTAGCCGGGGGAAGCATAAGGCCCACCCCCTAGGCTCTGTAAGCACTGTTGCCCTTGTTAGCGCTGTTAGCACCATTACTTGCTAGTCACCGGCACAGACATCTCCGTGTCCAGAGCGGTGTGCAGGCAGGCATTCCCAGCTGCATGCGGTGTAGCTATTGCGGTAGTCGGCCAATCACAAGTCGCATCGGAGAGCGCTTGTGGTGATTGTCTGCAAGGAAAACTATTCAGATGGTCATTTATTTTCTAGATGTGAGCACAAGAAGTATTGATTGCAGCTACCTATCACTTGAGAAGCTGGTACTGGCTTATTTCGGTTGATCCCTTAAAGGCATTAAGTTCCGATACCCAGTTTTACATATAAATAATATTGATGCCCCCAAAAGTTCCCTAATAACAGTATGTTGAGCCTATTACAACGAATCGTGTCAGACGTTTTTGTTTCACCAATCAGTGTGAAACTGCAGCAACCGTGAAAGTGAGCAGCAGACTGTATTAGAATTGACAGGGCCGAATGGTTCACCCTCCAGCGGTGCACTGCTGGAGATGCTGGCGACACCCGGCAGCCTCGCCGGTCGCACTTCCCTGCTGATTGCACACAATTTGCAGGTAAAAAGTTGACCTTGTCTGACGGCTGTCGAGGCTCTACATGACTGTTAACTCTGATGGTAAAAACACTGAGGAGCCAACAGAGACAAGCTGGAAACCTTTGGGAGTTTTACAATCACCGACAGATGGTGTGTCCCTCTCACTCGCCTCGACTTTTTCTACTTTGCCTCAACATCACCGAATGCCAGTGTGAGTCCAGCCTTCATTCATCCCCACTGAGAGACTCAACATTCAGTCTCCCACAGAGACATGTGGGGGATGAGTTTGGCACTTCCTAAACTGTGTTGCCACAGTTATAAAAAGATCCATTGAGACTGAATTGGAAAAGACTAAATAGGTGACTGCGGGAAATTGTCTGGGTTTCTAAGCGCATTTTCTGGTTGGGAACTGTCAGCACTTCCGCAGAATGATGCTGGCAGTCCTCCTCCTGCTGTCCCGACTCAAATCAGGCCAGCTTGGCAACTCTAAACTAGGCTCCACATTCTGCTTTGTCCACTGTCCCCCTTTTCTGCTGCTCCCTCGAGACTCTGCGGCCATTAAAGGAAATACCCGCTCTAAAACTCCAATAAAAACAGCAATCGGCTTTGTAATTTGTATTCCTGAGTCTGCACAGTTGTGAGGATTTTTTTTCTGTTTCCCGTGGCTACTTTGCCAGAAGCAGCAAGCGCACTGTCACATCCAGATATTTCCTGCAGCTACGACAGAGTGTGAAAGCAAGAAAGAAAAAGTTTTAGCTATCAGAAACTTCAGTGGGAAGTGTCAGATTTTGGCATCAGTACTTTGCTGATCTTCAGCACATAGACAGAACGGTAAGAAACCAATCGAAGAAGAGGTACAGAAACCACAGATATGACAGGAAGCTTTGTCTTGCTGGTGATAGTTTTAATGCATTGTGGAAATTAGCTCATTTTTTACTTTCCATTTACTTCTAAATGTTTTCCCAATGCATTCGGCTATTTGTCTGACTGTGATAAAATGCAACAGGTAATGTGTTTACATTTCTAAATGGGATATGGCAGCAGGGTTTGTCCACTTGCAAAAGTCAGTGATGCGAAAGTTTCCCCACTGCGGCAGCCATGGATCTGCTCCTGATGGAAGCTGCTTCTTCTGGCCATTGTCCAGCGTTCTTGGTTGGAAGCCACACATTATCAGATATGAAGGATGGGAGGTGTCTCGTGTGAACCGGCAGTCTTTTCTGTTTCAAAGTGTCGAGGTGTTGAGCATGCAGAGCTTTGGCTCAGGCAGACATTTTCTAAACTACAATGGAAATGGAAATTGCCTTCTGCTGGTGCTGACCTTCATTTCCACTTCGGAGCTCTTCTCACAGTGAACACACAGTCTCTGATTACTACACTTGCTTCCAGTAGCTGCTCCAAATTCTGAAAGTAGTTAAATTATAGTTCATACTAACTTATTGTTGCGCAACAATTGTTTAATGCCCGAAATATTAAATGGGATGTAAAGGAATAAGATCCATATGGGGAACTTTGTAAGACCTCATATTGAACGTCGTGAAGAAACTTTAGGCTTCAGTTGAGTCTCACGACATGGTTACATGATGTAACTTTTGGGATTGGATTCACCAAATTGTAACTCAGCTGACACCGACCTGCCTGATCGGATAATGACTGGATATATTTCGTTGTCGAAGGAGCGGCTGTAAAAGGTGGATAATTTCATTTAATTTCATTTCCTATAAAATCTTCACAATAAAGGTGTCACTTTCGCTGCTTACTCTTCCTCCAAGCAGTAGTAGTAGACTTGCTCTATTGTAGAATAGCTGCTAACAAAGCTAGTAGCTAATTCGTTGATTGACACATTTTCCTATAAATTTCTCACAACAAATGTCCCGAGTTATTTTGTCATTTAAAAGCTTTTATTTTGAAGCAGTGAAATCTGTCGCAAAGTGAAGTTTAACCACAACCTTAGACACACTGACATCTTTCATCCTGCTCATCTAGCACATGCACTCACACATGTTATCACAAAGGGATACAGGTAGATAAATAGGTGACGGACTGATCAACTCATCGCCTGACATTCATTATTGGTCTTTTTAGCTGATCAATGCATATGTTGGTTGATGAGTAACATGAAAGTATACAGATGAGCCACAGATATGTTTAGTGTCTCCATGAATTAGTTTGTCCAACAGAGAGCACTGACAAGTTCATTCAAAAATGTGAAAAGTCACGCTCGGTACATGTTGGTCAAAGGGTAAAATAAATGTATTCCACTCTGTGAGAAAGTAACACTTCTATTCTGATGTTCACACTGAAACATTTTAACTCAAGACTCTTAACCGGACATATTTGGTGTCTTTGTAAATCTTCATTCAAATTGAAGGTGATGTTCTGTGTGTTTGAATGGTGTACAGCATTAATCTGTAAAGACTGGAATACTATTTGTGATACTCGGAATCATTTTAGAGTGAAATGAGAAGTGAAATCTAAATAAATCAGTGAAATGGTCTGACTGTCCTAATCACAAAGAGCACCTTTCAATGGTCTTGATGGTTCTTTTGAGCTTATAAAGCTAACCTGGAGGTGTCTGCTAAAGAGTTACAGGAACCGAACATGCTAAAGTCCAATGAAAAATGTTAATGTTATGGATACATGCAGAAAATATTTTTATTAAACTAAATGTCAATATGCAGGCCTCAAAAATCCAGTGTCTGTCGGGCTCCAGTGACCATGTGTTCAATCAGATGAATGATTTTTTTCCAAGCTCATTCTAGATTTTGAATTGTGGCAGTTAACCTTCTGTCTCTCTCTAGCTGCGGATGGAACACACTTGGCTTTCCAAGTCTACTAGTAAACTTGTAACTTGGCAACATAAAAAAAGCAATCGTAGATAGGGATTTTCATATCACTTTTTTATTCCATTTCTAAGCCTCTACACAGATCCATCTGGGCAACTTTACAGTGCTGATGCCCAGTAACCCTCCTCTGAATTTAACAGAACCTGAAGTGGCAAAACCGACACTCCGCTCCCTCTGTCTGTTTGTGTCTTCCTCTTTTGTCGATATGTCTTTTAGTGCAAACTGATAATAATCTAACCTGGCAACATGCTCCAAATAACCCCTTTTCTGTTCCTTGTTATCCATTTTTCTCAAATGTCTGATGGCAAATATCTCTAAGGTCAAACTTACAACAATCTAACCAACTCCCCACTCTGTGAATGCCTTCTGGCATCGGGCCTCCTGAAGGAAATAACCCCCTTCTGCAGCTGATAGTATTTGAAGTGGCAACAGAATGACGTTTTTACTTCAGCTCACCAAACTCGCCTCGACCCAGCAACCGTAACTCTCTCTGCCCTCTTGAAAATCAAGTCACCCGCTTTATGTTCCCCTCGCTCCACCTGATTGCTCCATCTGTTTCTCCGATCTGGCGAATTCACGCTGCGTCAATGAAACCTTACCTCCGCCATCATGCATCAAATAACCTCCTTCTAGCGGTAACATCAATACCCAACGTGTATAACTGTACACAGCAGGCTGGCAGCCCTCCTCCAATCTGGCAACATAACTCTTTCTTGCTCGCCTGTGTGCAGCCAAATATTCACATTTCTCTAATATCACTGCTTTCTCTAGTGGCTCAAAGTATTTCCAAACCTGGCAACTTGAAACTGTGTTGATAAGCAAAATCATTTGGATCTATTTATTATTTTTCATCTTTTTCAAATGGAACACAGACGCCAACGTCACTCTCTGTTTGTTGTCACGTAAACAGCTTGTGAGGCTTCAGTTGTGTTACCAAGGCTGACATGTTTACATGGACAGCTACTTAGTTCTGTCAGTCTAAAGTGAAGAAGAAGAAGAAGAAGAAGAAGAAGAAGTGGTGTGATTCATACAAAATCATTGAAAAGAAACAGGTCCGGATTTAATCTAGTAGGGACAAATTATGCAAAAGACATGTCTTTGTGTGTTGACATCTTTATTAGGTATGATCCTAAAAATGGTATTCTACTTATATCAAATATAAAAAAGTAACGTCACACTACTCGGCCTGAATTAAACTGTGGGTGTGCTGTTCAAAATGTGGGCATTCATCAGGACAGCAAAGAAATGAAAGATGCCATCAAACTGCATTGTGAACTTGCCCAAAGTTTGCCGAGTTGAAATATCCAACTTCATATCTCATGGTGTTCCATGTGCACGAAGCCTAACAGGAACAAAAAATCATAGCTGACCATGACAAACAGATTCTTTCACATTTTTTTGAATAATGTTTGTCCAGAGAAGATGACTTTCAGAGATTGTTGATGGAAATGTGCCGGTCTCGTATTGGAACATTGGAATGCCGCTCAAAGTCGGCGTTCCTTCTGGTAAACTTTGGGCAAATCCATCAGGTAAATGTAAACCTTCAACTAAAAGGCAACACAAACTATATTTGCCTGTATTTAATTACAATAATACGTACTATCATATAGTTAAACCTGTTCAGTGTGTAAATTACAAAATATGTCGCCGGTGTTGGTAGCTGGTTACGGTAAACAGTCTATGAAAGATATCTTCTCTGCACAGAACTTATTAGGGAAAGCGTTAAAAATGGCAAACAAAAAGGTGGAGCCTGCTCTTCTGGGGGATAAATTGTGTGTAGACTTGCCAAAGAAATATCTTTTGTTTGTCTGGGTCAGTCTGGTTTTTTTGTGTTATAAATTTGGCGTCGTGCACTTGTAACGCTTGCCGGATTTAAGTCTCCATTGGGAAAATTCTGACCTCCGAGTTGACTGGAACACAGGATGAGTCTCAACCTGCTTCAAACCAATATTCCTGTCTTCCCCAACACTATATGAGCACAGCCTTTTATTAGAGCATACACACACACACACACACACACACACACACACACACACACACACACACACACACACACCAGTGTCGCTCTCTTTTTTTCTGTCTCCTTACATTTAATTCAATTACAGCCATTAATGGAACGGTTGTCAAACATAATTAACAATACTCCCAAAACAATTAACAAGACACTGTGATGAGCAATGGGAGGAATCTGGCTCCAGTGAGGCTTTACAACACAACGACGTGACAAAACGTGTCCTCTCCATGAACTTTCTCCCAGTTGCTGAATCATCAAACCCTGGAACACGTGAATAACCCTCCTGTCAGTCCGATCCCGCCTCGTATTCACCACACCTCACCCTAAGATGAAGCAATGTCCAGCAATCCAAACTGGCGACTTTGCTCTGCGTCCCTGAAATCTGCCTTTCGTGTCCGTCTCAAGACAAATTGGTTCCTTGATGCTGGTTCTTGAAATAACATATGTTCAACCTGGTGACCCTGCTCCAATCATGCAACCCCTCACTCAACGATCTTTAATATTTCTTCAAATGGTGTTGGCAAGGCCAACAGAAGTACATCATCCCACAGGCTTTTCATCTTTCCTCCTATAAAACCATATCAATTCACTGTGACACCCAGAGAGGCCTGCTCTACACTGGTCCTTCACCAGATAACTGTACTTTGCCTGAGATGGACATGAGAGCTGCTGTACTTACAGAAAGGATTGTAAAAGACACAAAAACCCAAAGACAGAAGGGGATAAATGAAAAAGATCGAGGGACCAAAGGACATGACAGATCTATGGATAAATGATTAACATGATTGTGTAATCTGCCTCTGACAGACAGTAGCATTAATTACCAGGCCAAATGTGTATTTATTTAAACCCCGGTGCATCACTCTTCTATTAACAAAATGTCACTGACAGATCTTTTTTGGACGGTTGGAGACAATGGAGATCATGAAGTCACAAACTCTCGACAAAGGTGACCTGGTTTTCCTCCCTGCTGTGGCCCTTATGAGCCGACGAGGCGCTGCAAAGGCTGGAACTTTCAAAAATACACTGTGGGCACATCTCCGCTTACTGTATTTCCACAAGACGCGAGGAAGTGGAGCTCATTATAATAAGTCTCTGGAGGAGGAGAAGTCATGGACCAGGACAGGAAACAGAGCGACCGCATGTACATGCCGCACTGAGGGGGAAAAAATGGAAAAAAAGAATATGAGTACATTTTGTCCTTCATACAAGCTAAAAGTAGCTCTGCCCCGGAAATCAATTCTTACCTATATATTAAAATCTGGCAGCACAGCATCCATCTTTAATGCACAAAAATCAATCCAGTTTGTCCTGTCCTAGCTTTTCTCCTAACGTTAACCATTTTAACTGATTGTGAAGCTTCCATCACTTCTCCAAACATGTTGACATTTTTCATGTTATAAAATAAAAAGAACAAATAAATTCACTCAAAAAACCAAACACTTCCCCGTCTTGATCAATCAAGCCTTCAACTCAGCAAAACCTACCATCCACAATTCCTTCTCTCCTGAAAGGGCTTAAGCCTTAAAAACTCTGATTACCTTCAAACTTGGCAACCCAGCCATCACTGGCTCTCAACACCAGCTGTGTATAAGCACTCCAACCTGGCGACTAATATCTACCTCCGCAAAAAGCCCCCACCTACTTTTGCTGGTATGGCATGCTCTAAACATAATCGTTTCACTGGATTAACATTCCAAACTGGCAACCTTATCAGGGCACAGTATGCTTCACACACGCTACACAGCAACTGAGCCTCCAAAATGACCCTGTCCACTTCACTCCCCTTAAAAAAATGAGACCAATGTGGCAGCCGTCCCCATTCTACATTAACCTTCGTACCTGTTAAGCATCCTGTCAAGATCTGCCTCCACAGACCTACCCTGCCCCGGTTTAAAACTCTCTCCAACCTGGCAACTCGTGCCCTGCATCAAACCGAAGGACTTCACACGTGAAGAGCCTGACATGGCAACGGGATTTATTTCCACTGTGCTCCCTCCAAATCCACTCCACCTCCTCTGCTTAAAAATCACTCCAACATCGAAACTCTGGCCTGTTTGTGAACCTCCCTGCAACCTGGCAACCGCAGCAGGTGCAGCGCACTGCGCCGAGATAAGCTGAGAGGGACGAACTCTTCTCCTCCTCCTCCTCCTCCTCCTCTCTGTATCACTGTTCAGCCGACATGTCAGCCTCTCTACACACACACACTCACTACCAAACTCGTAGTGCACGTCTTTTACAGTGCACCAAGTGTGTTTGAATGTCAGCACTGCAGAGAGAAACTTCATCACTAACCTTCTGAGAACTGATCTAGTAAACCACTGTGAGGAGGACTACCGTTGGATGAGAAGGCATTGATAAAGTAAACGCCAAAAAACAACAAACTGTTTGTTTACGCTCAAGTGATAAAACCTGAAAAGTAGTAATTATTAGTAATTATTACTTTTGTCAACATATCCTCCAACGGTTGATATCCGACGAAAATATTTTTTTCCGCGCGGCAACCAAACTAATTGGTTAGGTTTAGGAAAAGACCATGGTTTGGTTTAAACTAAGTATGTTTTTAAGGTAAAATAATTATGTTTGCTACATGAAATAAGTATTTTTGTTGTGTAGCTCGGGCCAATATACTCCCAGCTCTCAATGAAGAAGTCTATGAGAAAATGACTCTACTTCTCTCTTGATTTATTACCTCAGTAAACATTGTAAACATGAGTTTATGGTCTCACTCTCTAGTTTCAAGTCTTCTTCAATACAGCATGATGTTCATTTAGTAAATGATGGTCCATTTAGAGTCAAACAGACCATAAAGCAGAGTATGCTTTAGGGCGGGGCTACACAGTGATTGACAGGTTGCTACTCGGCGTTGTCCAGTCTGGGAGCTGTCCTTGTTTTCGTCTGAGAACTTTGACCCTTTCACAGAGTGTTTTCAATTCATGACAGTTAATTGTAACATTTGAGTCGCCTAAAACATACTTGTCCATCGTTGGGTTGTACTTAGCTCCCATCCTATCCAGTCACTTCTGGTTGCAAAAAACAAGACGCAGACGGCCAAAAACAAAGATGGTGACGGCCAAATTGCCGAACTCAATGCTTCATAACCGTAATCACCAAGGGGTGACATCACAGTGACTACTTTCGGTTTTATTAGAAACAGTCTATGGTCAAATACAGCAGCTTGGTCAGTGGCCCGACACTATGACGCTCTACGTGGTCATTGTTGCAGCAGGAGTGAAGAAGGAAGTAATGGGATGTAGAATGAAGAATGAAAAAAAAAAGACCATCACCCAGGAGGCCGGCGTTCATGTCCCGCATGAAACCAAAAGTCAACGTTGACTATTGAGTACGTAGTAGTGAGTACGTAATGTGTGCACATGTATTTAACTATGTAACAAATGTACTTATTCTAACCCAAACCACAACCTTTTCCTGAACCTAACCAAGTAGTTTTATTGTCTAACCCTAACCAAGTTGTTTCCTGTAAACACGGTAGTTTAGTTTGAAAAGAAACTGAAGTGCAAAACTGACGCTAGAGGGGTATGATGCGTAATACTTTGCTTCTCACATCGTTGTCAGGTCTGTGCAAAATGTCCTTAAACGGCCTCCACAAGTCGCTTTGCAAAAGTAGGTCCTCACGAGTATAACCAAATGGCCCACAGCCACAAATGATTTAATCATTTTGACAAAGAGGGATTTTTGTTTTTTACAAGCCAACTGTGAATAAAAAGAGTGATTCCACACGGCATTTCATGTTCAACCTCTGTGTGTGTGTGTGTGTGTGTGGGAGAGACAAACAGAGATAAAGGAACAGAGAATGAAAACAAGGGAGACACTTGTGTTGGTAAATATGTAATGAGCGGCTTCAGGCCATGAAAAAGTACTGTAGTTTCACAGTGATAGAACATAGCAGACTGCGGGAGGCTGTGTGCGTCTGTGTGCGTCTGTGTGTGTTTAACAGTGAGGCCTTTCAGTTCATTTTAAGGCTTTTAAAGAAAGTCATACCTCCTGCAGTTTTTGTATTTGTGTGTGTTTCCTGCGATATGCACATCATTTAATATGGAAATATGTGTCCTTCTGCTGAACAAATCAATAAGGCTTTAAAAGAGAAATGTTTGATCCCTTTTGGTCTCTGTCTCTATAATATATGTGTTTGTGTCGGTGTGCGTTTGTGTGTGTGTGTGCGTGTGGATGAGTATCTAGGCACATGTTTGACCTTAAGCACTTATCGTCATGGAAACCTCCAGTTGATTACAGCCCGTAATAGCCATATGGCCATGGTTTGTGGTAATGGAATAACATTACTGGCGCCGGTAACCTGTGAGTATGTGTGTGATCGTGAGGTGTGTCTGTGCCTGTGTGCATCACCAATTGTGTGTGTGTGTGTTTGTGTGTGAAGAGGTTTCTGACCCCATCAACACTCAACGACACCTTCATCCTTCAGTCTTTTTCTCTCTGTCGCCAATCAATTCTCAGCGCCGGGGCGACCGTGGAATCCAATTATAGCCGCCTTGTCACAAAGGCGCCACATATGCGCGTACACCACCTGTGTGTGTGTGTGTGTGTGTGTGTGTGTGTGTGTGTGTGTGTGTGTGTGTGTGTGTGTGTGTGTCCAAGCTTTTACATTCACCTTGAAAACGTCTGAACATTTAGAAACGCTGCTGCTGATTCAGAGTGAAAGACGGAACTGAAGAAAAGTCGGAGGAGGGAAGGACCAGTTTGATGTCTGTAGGTTAAGAGCTCAGCATAAAGACAGCACAGAGAAACTATGAGGAACTTTCATTTTGTGTTGATATTGGCGCCTCCTGTGGACAAAGGTGGTAGTGTTTCGAAGCACCGGATTCCCTTTAGAAAAAACACTTATTTTTTTGCAGCGGGGTCTTGCAGTCTGCCTCGAGCAGTTTGAGTTCTGTTCTGCAGTGCCTCCATTCCCTCCATCGGGCCCCAATAATACGGCCTGGGTCTCCAGCAGTGTGGTGTAGGCGTTGGCCTCCAGTGTGAACCGGCAGAGCAGGGACGTGAAGCTCTGCTCCTGGCTGAAGGAGCAACCGCTGCTGCTGGCCGTTGAGCTCTCCACCTCCCGCCGAGGCTCAGGCTGCAGGTCGAAGGCAACAGTGAAGCCGGATCTGGATCTGCCTGCGGTGGGCTGGTTGCTGCAGGAGACACCGCTGGAGTCTTAGCTGAACACGTTTCTGGTGGATCTGCATGATTTCATCTGATTTTGCATCAATTCCGATCCGGTGACACTAAAAATGTTCTTGCTGATGGTCTCATTTACGTAGAGGCCCCAGTATTACATTGAGACTGTTTAAGAGTTAAAAGTTCCTCACAGCAACTGTAAGCGTCACAGAAAATGTGCAGTGCCATTTAAATCCACCGCAAAGGCCACTTAAGCATCCTAGTCATTGATCAAGTCAAGTCAAACACACACATTTGCTTCAACGGGCTTCAGTGAGATGAAATGCATCAGCATGTGTCTGATCTAGATCAGCACCTGATTGATTGATTGATTGAACACATACAGCAGTGCACTTGCTAAGCAGTAATTACTAAGAGCAGTGCATCGTAACATCAGCAAAAAAAGAAAACCTTGAAGTTTTACAAGTTGGAAAAAGTCAAGACAAACAACTCAGTCAGTCACAATTTGGTGTTCATATCAATGCACTGCAGGTCAGACAGCAGGCTGAAGTTAGTTTGTCAGTCACCCATTGAACCACAGTCTAACCCAGCAGAGTCTGCATGGTGTTAAAGTCACTTTAAAGGAGCAGTGTGTAGGATTTAGCGGCGTCTAGCGGCCAAGCGTTTGGACCAGTTAGCCAGTGTTTGGTTTGTCCGTTCTGGGCTACCGTAGAAACATGGCGATGCAACATGGCGGACTCCGTGAAAAGGACCCGCTCGCTATGTAGATATGAAGGCCTCATTCTAAGCAAATGAAAACACATTGACTCTTAGTTTCAGGTGATTATACACTATTGAAAACATAGTCCTTCTAAATCCTACACTGGCCCTTTAAATGAGAACTTTAGTTTTTAAGGGGAGTTCTGTGGAGGAACTCTTTCTTGGCAGTCAACAGCTGGTTCATCCACCCAGTACGTACATCTGCGTTTTTAGTTTCGGTTTCTGGCGATGACAAACCTGGCAACCTCGGCAGGATTCTCTGATGCTGCACAGTTGCCGAGGCTACTGTTGGTAGGGTAATATCATTTTTTAAATTTTGTTGTAGTTGAGTTCTTACCCATTCACGCATTTTAAGCACTTGAACTTGAGCTGAATCTTGAACACGCAAACACACTCGGGCACTTAAGCTACCTCCACACACTCGCACACATCCCACACACACAGCCGATAAGCTGCCCCCCCCCCCCCCTTTTGAAGTCCGACTGGATTCCGCGGCAGAGCTAAAAAATCCCATTATCAAAGAGAGGAGAGAAAGAAAGGGGAAATAAAATTAAATCCTTCTCCCGTCTGAGCTCCCCACTCTCACTCTCACACGCAGAGACTCAGTGAAGGAAAGATGTTGATGGATCCTGCTCATCAAGGACACTAGAGACAAGAGCACCACACCACACACACCTCCCCTGGCGTACTTAGTGAAGTATAATCTCCACAGAGAGCTGGGAGGAATGAGGAGGACACTGAAACGCAGAGCAGTGAATGAATGATGGAGAGAACATGGTCGTGAGGTAAAGCGAGGACATGTGGAAGGAGGCGAGCAGAGCAACAAGGAGCATCTGAAGGACTCTTCATTTAAATATAATGAATGTGAGGATCAACCATCCGATTGAGTGAAGGAGAAGAATGCGGCGATGGTGGATAATGATCAGACTCCTCAAAGCCGCCGCTGCCTCTCATGTCCTCCTCCTCCTCCTCCTCCTCTCACCCTCCTTTCATCAGAGGGAAACTCCTATCAACCTCTTTCAATTATTTATCATTTCTGCTCCCTTTCGTTTAGGTTTTGACTTTTACATGGCACAGCACAGTCCTGTCACCCTGGTCCAGCTCTTTAATCTCTCACTTAGTCAGTTGCTGTCCCTTCTTTCTTACAGATCCCATCGCTTTCAAACTGCCCCATCTCTTTTGTCTCTATCACTCCCTCCCTCATCTTTCTTTATGGAGAAGAGTCTGTCTTTTCGCGTGTCTTTTGAAATTTGTCAATTTAGTTTCCTTTCTCCTTGTTTGTTAATCTGCATTTCCATTTTCCCTTTTTTTACTATTTTATTTTCTTCACCACTCTCTTTTGTACAGCGTGAGGATATTTATTCTTCTCCTTGTGAGATGGTAAATATACTGTACAATTGGTGATCCATTCTTGTCTTCATTTACCTCCAGACATCACACACACACACACACACACACACACACACACACACACACACACACACACACACACACACACACACACACACACACACACACGTAATGACAGCGTTATCTGTCTGCATTAGATGGCAACCAAAGCATTCTTACAAATAATTTTTTTGTGGATTAAGATCAACTTTTTCTATATATTTATACATTGCTATATTTCATTTGGTCAACTCCAAAGTAAAAGAACCGGTTATGACTCCTGACATTAGAATCTGCATGGGAGACGCAGACATCTTCTTTGTTGCGGCCCCGTTTCAATACAAACCTCTCATTTATCAAAAACTCCAACCGTCATTTACACTCCCATGAGCTTCTCTGTCTTCCATTAAGTGAAAGTAGAGTAGTATTCTGTAGCAATGTTATAGATAGAGAGGGAGGACGAGAGTATACCACTAATCTTACTGTCACCAGACTGTCTGGCTGCTGGCTGTCAGTAATGTTCCAGGTTAGGTTTTCTTTCCTGACAAAATGAACAAAAAACAGGGACAAAAAACAAGCACATACTTCAACAAATATTAAGGTATTGTGTTTCTCATCTGATGTTTCTCTCTTCATGATCACTGATGGCATCCAACAGACACTCTAACTCTTTAAAATGGGGGTTTCTCCTTCAGAAGTTAGTAAGTTGGACAGTATGTTGTTTTACCATAAGAAGATGTCTCAATTAAATAAGAAGTCAGGGAACAAATCAGCAATCAGCCAGCCAGTCTCCTCTATTCAGATATCTATGAACGCTTCCTACATCTGACTGGAAGAACTCATCACTCGCTGGGCTGTCATTGGGCTTTACTTCTGATGCCAGCTGTTATGGAAGCATCAATTTCCAAGATTCCAATTGGAGATGAGAAACAGATCTAACAGCTGCAGAATCATGATTCATTTTTATACTGAAACTGTTATTCATTCTGGGGTGAACTCAACTCTCTATGGCACAATAACCTGAGCCCTACTTAATAGGTAACATATGGGATGACTCAGGGCAACTGTTGTGTACATTGAAAATACTCACGGTTTGTTGGATTTTGAGAGTTGCGTCGCATTAGTTACTGGTCAGTTACTTACTCGCTAATAGAAAGCTGCAGGAATTATGTATTTTTGAAGGCCAATCCAGAAGTTATCATCACACTGGGTCCCTCGACAAAAAGCCAATGGGACTTTCCAATTGGATTTCAGATTAATGCAGAAAAGAAGCTCTGTGGCAACTATACTCATGGTCATTACAAGTTTTGTTCAGCAAGATAATCTTCACGACTGCAATAAGCCACAAGTTCAAAGCTGATGTTAGTCTACAAACAAACATCACTAAAGACACATGACTTAACATCACCACCACTAAAAGTTACTCCTCACTAAAACAACTCCTCATTGTTTGTGCGTTTTCCTACAAATCTCAGCAACACTTCCGCTCGTTACAGGCTTACCATCTTTTTAAAATCAACTTCCGTCTTCACAGGAAACTCAGTTGGGTTCAGCCAACAGAAATACTCAGTTGGGTTGAGGAAAAGATAACTGTTTGGGTTGAAATGACCACGGAAGTGCTGTTTCTGAAGTACGCAAGTTACGTGACAAATAAATCAACATTGCCTTCTGGTTTCACATGAGGAACGAACAGCGGTCTCCTGGCTGATTGATCGCTCCACTCCCGACGTGTGTGTGCTTTTGAGGTCTTTATACTTTCTCCTTCACGTTTATTTGGATAAAATACATCTAATTGTATGGGATATCTATGATTAACCATCCATTTTGTTTTGTCGGTATAGCTATGAATGCTGGATGAGACTTGACTTGATAGCAGCCCACTTAAAAGTTTCAATATTCACGAGTGGGAAATTAACGTATTTTACGTTGTGGACAAATCATTAAAACCTCTTATGCTTGAGTTAACCACAGACCTTATTTCAGGCATCTAACCAAAAACCCATTTAAAAAACAACATTAAAAAGACGTACACCTCTGACCCCAAAACTGAGCTTGTAAAATGTTATTTGTCATTTACTCTGTAATCTGGTCAGTGTGTCAGTTTGTGATCAGCCAGTAGTCATTAGGCATGTTGGTAAGTCAGTCTATTAAAAAGTAATTTAAAAGTAATCAGTATCTCACATGAAGTCAGTGAGTCAATTAACTAATCATCTAGTCAATAGAAGTCAGTCAGTCAGTCGGCCAACATTTCATTTTGTCAGTAAGATATAGAGGCTTTGTCATTGAGGAGCCCAAAGACATTTTCAGTAATCATTGTCTGCCACAAATACAAGAAGAGTTATTATGATAACAGATAATTATCTCCGGCATCAGCCCTCTGATAAAAGACAAACACACACTTATCCTGCTGATTGACCTGGAGTGGACCTCCTGGCTGACATTTGTTGTAACTGTGTTCTGCAGTAATCAGACAGAGATTACAGAGGCAGAGCAGGAGAGGTTGTCACACACATACACAGTGAGAAGGAGACAAAGAGTACAGAAGAGAGAGAGAGACACAAAGAAGAAGGCGAGCTGAGGGCTGAATGGTGTGATTGAGGCAAAGTGGCTGCTGGTTGCAAAATGTCATGACAAGAGTATGTGGAGTGTGTTAACTGCTGGCTAACCGCCAGTTAGTCGTGGTAGAAACACTTCTGCTTATAACTGTGAAGGACTCCCATTTATAGTCAAGTAGACCTCTCTCTGCCACTCTCTCTCTCGTTTTGAGTGGAATTGTGTTTGCTCATCGTTTTTTCTGCATTTTCACAGAGAAATTTAAATACTCAAAGATATAAAAATTAAAACACGGCCAATCATTTTTAACTAAATCATACTGATATTATGCTGCTAATTGTGCTCAGTCATGATCCAAGACAGAACAACCAGCACAAAGGAACCTGTCAGTACATGGTGGAAGAAATATCACATTAATAGGCCTTTAAATGAGTAATTCCATCAGTTAAGTCTTTCATTTAAGCCATAATTAGTTTGAGAGCTTTGGTCTATTAAAGCACCAGCAGATAAAATGTATTTCAGTAGGACATGCATACGGTCTCTTTCTAAACTAAACTTTAATGTAGGTTTAGTTTTGAGGTTTACTTACGAAACACAAGGACTTGATTGGGTTTAGGCAACAGAAGTACTTGGTAAGGTTTACTGATGTAACAAAACCACTTAGTTACGTTCACTTACGCAGGCGCTAGGCGATAAGGACAGAAGTTACGTAACTAAACTAGGTAACAAGTCAACACTGACTTGGTTTTGGAGAACACAAACTCATGATTGGTAACCCAGCTATGCATCGTGCCTTAACTCGTTCAACCAAAGTTCAAACAAAATAAAAAAGCTTTCTCAAAATGCAATGAGTTCAACTTCCACTAAAGGAAACCATCTATGTATTCAGTTCTGTCTTTGTTGAACATGTATATAGATTTGATTATATGCAAGATGTGTATTACCTAGCAGTTCCCAAAGTCTAATGTTATATCATCACTATACCAACATGTATTATAATAAGATACTGGGCCTAAACTAAAGGTAAACTGAGCAGGCTGAACACTGAACTGCCAAGTGGCAAATCAAAGAGAAATAAGTCTAAATGAATACAAATAAAACAGAATAAATTGAATATATTTAGTGTGTGGGCACTAAATGGAACAAAACATAACAAATGACATGAATTAAACTTCTCAAGCTGCAGACTGTGAGTCCCACAGCTTGCTTCGTACAGAGCTAAATGAGGTCTGACTCTCTTGGAAATGAATCAGGCAATGTTTTGCTTGCAGGGCAGTGATAAGGCAGACACATCACCTGTTTCTCACATCCCACAAACGTTTGGGCCAGTGTTCTCCACCAGTCTGTGTGTCTGAAGTCCATTAGAAATGCATCGAGGAGAGCGACACTCAGCACTTCACCATGATTGTATTGATCTCCTGAGCGGGCAGCTCGGACTAATATCTGATGCTGTTAATGCTTTTTAAATATTCATGATGGTTATCACTTTACACACTTACAGAGCTGTTTGGATACACACTTACCAATGGAGAGGTTCAAGGAAGGCACAATGAACATTCCTAAAGGATCGTTGTAGTCGTGGTACTATATCTGTCCGTGTTTTAAATATCTAATTGATTCTACAGTTTGTCTGCATGTCATATTTAGAAAGTGAAATGACACACATGAATAGGAACTGTCTGTTTTAACCCTCTACATGCAAATTTGTACTCTCCAGAACAAGAATCTAGCCACACTAGCGCCCCTGTGAGTCCATGTAGCTTTAAGCTAAATCCTAATGCATGGATGCTAACACGCTCACAAAGACAACCTAAACAAGCATGCTAACAATTCAAACTGTTGATGGTGACAAATGAGCAGCTGAGAGATCAGCCATGTGACTACAATTCACCCACAACCCTCCACATTTACTTGTTTAACTCAAACGAGCAGTCAAAACCGACTTCCGTTGAACTGGGAACCTTCAAGGAACAAAACAACTGAACCAGTCGACTGCAGCCAGGAGCTTTAAAGTGAGGGTTTTAACATGGTGAACTGTATTGTATACACTACGCTCCTCTTTGCACTGACAAAGGTATGTGATAACACAACTCCTGATTTGACTTTGATTGACTCAATTTGCCTTTTTACTATCACATCCAGCATCATCATTATGAACAACAGATCTTACAGACAGAGAAGGGATATTCCCCCAAAGCTTTTCTTTCCCTGAAATATTTAATCCCATACGGTGAAGACTTGAGTGGGTAATTGATTTTCTTCAGATCTTATTAGTTAAAAGTTGACAGGTTTTCAATAGATAGCTGCGTGTCCACTGGCTGAGCCGACATGGCTCCAGGGCAGCTGCTCAAAACTCCATGTTTGAAGGATTATGAATTAAATCTAAACTTTCATAGATGTGTGGTTGTATAAACCACAGACTGTTAATATAGGAATATGGATGTGGTATCTCTGACATCAATCCCAGGTTTCTGAACGGTGGTTTTTAATCTTCTTCAAACTTTTGAAATTCAAACTTGTTAGCATTTCAAGAAACAAACTGAGGGAGTTTCTGTATACTGAAAATACTGGTAACAAAGGTTAGAATAGTGTTACCTTAGTTCTATAAGCAGAGGACGAGTCTTCTAATAGACTCTAATGGGTAGAACTTTCCTCCAATCACGAGCAAGTATTCGCCGACTAAAAAGGCCAATAACGACGTACCTCCCGGTAAACCTACGGACATTATATTATATAAGGCAGCTCATCCTGCTGCCAAGCTATCATACAGCCCTGTCAACGAGAGGCATAGAAGCGGCAGGGCCCACTTGATAAAAAGATGAAGCCTCAGCATATAGACCTAGGGTTACAATATCGTAACTGTGGTTTTAACTCACACAGACTCTGCCCTTTAGTGGAATCTATGGGTACAGTGGGTGGAACCCGATGGATGCATGGCCTGCCCCAACATACCTTTGACCCAACTACACTGATCCTGACAGATTAAAGGGTTGCCACCGCAGCCAGTGACATTGTGGGGAATTGCCTTCCTTTTGGGGATAAAATGCAAGTCCCAGTGACGTTAATCAAGACATTTTGTGATGAGAACTTGGTTTGAAGTTAGGTTAAGATTAGGTTTAGGCTAAGGTTTGGGTAAGGGTTAGGCTGCTAGCTGATATGTCTCCAGGTAAGAAATGTAAGTAAATGTAGTCTTCTAAAGTGATGGAATGTCAATGAGTGTGTGTCAGTGTTTTGAACGAGATTTGAGACAAAATAAAAAGGAAAATCTCGTATTGTATTCATGTATTTATTTTTACATGGTTTCATGTCCTGACTGAGCTATTTGCGGCTGCCGCTTGACTTGATGATGGTGATGACAAATGTGTTCACGGTAACCATGGAAACCATAATGAGGAAAATATTTTTGCTATATTAACTGTAATAATATTTATCATTATCAATATACATTTTATTTACAGAGGTCTTATGATGATATTGTGCGAACCATCTGTTCTTTAATTAACTCTTCCTGTGTCATGTGACTGGAGTAGGTGGATATTAGTGATCTGCTTGTCTAGTGGATTTATGCTTCTCTGACACCCATATAATGTAATCCAATACAAACACACCATCTGCTTTTCACTGTATGACATTATGTTATTTTGTTCTTCCTCCATATGCTCAGATTGTATTCACTGTAAATGTGGAGGTGGGATGTTTGCAGCCCGGAGGCAGGACTTTACCGGGTTCTCACTGTTCAGCTCAGCTCATCTCATTGTTCCGGCCACGTAATGCTGCAACAATCTGCCAGCAGAAAGTCACATTCCTGTAACCTCTCTTTTATCTGGGGAAGTCTGCTGCTCTAACCGCGGGGCATCGCTTTCTCCTGTCGCACCGGGGCCACTCAATGGATCCTGACAGCGTTATATTCTCTGTGTCAGGTTGTTCTTAGTGCTCTTAGACATTTATCATCTCACTATGCTCACAGAGTGACCCGGAGACACTTGTCACAGCTGGAAGCGCACTTATTGTTCCCGCAGCAACTGTCACTTGTACAATGTACTGCATCAGCCACAAGAACACAAATGACATTGTCAGTTACCTGAGTTTTTGTTTTTGTTGTTGTTGTTGTTTATAATCCAAACAACAAAATCCGAGCATCATTACTCAAACAAATGAAATGCTGCTTGTGAACATGCTGGTGGGATATTACAACTTGTCGTATAAAGCATCTTTTTAATAGTCTTGCACCTTCACCAGCCAAGGACTGAACTGTAATATCCTCATAATTGCATTTAATCTTGTTCTCTGGGAGTTTTGTGTAGAGGTGTCACCGTTTTTAAAAGGTGAATCACTCATTTTAAGAAACACAATTGTCATACTAATTTCTGTTGAGAACTGACAATATCCTTGATTGCTCTTTCTTCCACAGGGTTTGATCCAATAGAGGTGACATTGTTATCCAGCAGCAGGGACTCTGCGGTTTGTGATGGTGAAGACAACAGAGGCGCATTAATCTCAAGTAAAGAGGAAAACACTGAGGGATGGACCGGGCAGCTCAGTCGGAATTAACAGGATATAGTATTAAAGCTTTTTAAACAAACAGTCCAATGGCAAAAAGAAGAAATATGAGACGGCACAGTTGGCTACATATGCTAACACTAAGGTCGAGCGCTTTGAACCCGGGGAGAAACATCTCAAAAGACGTTGCGTTATTTGCCGTCACATTTGATTCCGATAACAACCCATGCTGCTGCCAGAGCGTCGCAGTTCATTATCTGAGTAGCCAATTCTGCTCCTCAGATAATGCTTCAGACCATCAGTCCTAGTTTTTAGTTTTTAGTAGTTTCTCTCTATTGTTTTAGCTTTCTGCAACTTATGTTGCTTGAGTCCTCACTTTCCTTTGTGCTGTATTTGAGATGTCTGTAGAAACTCATTTCCCATCTTCTGTGTCTCTGAGTCTGCATCTGGGTCCCTCCCCCAGCCACATGTCAGCATGTGAATATGTTGATGTTAGCTTTTAGGTAGAGCGCTGCAATATAATAGCCCACAAAATGTAATTCCAAATAATGACTTGAATAGACAAAATTCATAAATGAGTTATCTATTGTATAAGAAACATTTGACATGCTTTACAAAATTGGTTTGTTTGTGACGTGTCGCCTAGATAGACAGAAAATGAGTTTAGTTTGAATCCTATTGAACTAGTACTGATGCTGTTTGTAGTGCAGGATACATGAACAAATGTCATCGGATGATGGTGGCCATTGTTTTGTCAGCTGCTGATTCCAAGCTCACCAATGAGCTGTCAAGCTCGACACAATGTTTTCCATTTGTCTCTCTCACTTGTCTCTCTGTTCCTTTACTTGTTGCCTCCTCTCCCTTTTCTCTTTTCCTGTCTTCAGTTATTCATCTGTGTTTATTATTTCCATTGTTCTTTTTGGTTTGCAGCACATTACACAAAAAACGGATCTTTTTTTTTCTCTCTCTCTCTTTGAGAGTGTGAAGTGTCACATACTCGTGGTTTAATTAATAATCCCCTCTTTTGACACACAGTGCATTTGGCTCACCCAATGGGCGATGCCACCCACACACCCACACACACACACACACACACACACACACACACACACACACGCACACACACACACACACACACACACAACCGTTAACACACACATAGAGCAGATGGTTACTCTCCTGGATGCTTAGCATGCTATCGCTGCTTTAGTATCAAAACACAGAGACATTGAACATGTTCAAGATAATAACACAGCTACTGATGACAAGCAAGATCAGATTATACACACACACAAACACACACACACACACACACATTGATATCAGTGTGCACACTCAAAACGACAAAGAAATACCCAGTTATCTAGTTGCTCCCTAATTAAGAGTACTTGGTTATCATCATGGGGACCGGGCACAGCTGCTGGCTTCAAAACTACAGCCAAGTGTGGGTGTGGGTGTGTGTGTGTGTGTGTGTGTGTGTGTGTGTGTGTGTTTATTCCAAATAAACTTGTTGACATACCAGCCACATGAACCCGCAGATGAAAAGAAATCTCCCAGTTCAAAGTGCAGCAATTTGAATTTGAACGGATCCGTCTGTCAGAAAAGAGACGGTTAGCAGCGGCCAGCGCAGCCATGTTGGACGACAGACAACTGGAGGAGAATGAGAGGAGAGCGAGATCACACAGTAAACGCTGACCGCTGACCACACAATGTGCCTCTGTGGTCAGAGGCTTCAATAGAGTTGGAATTTAAAACTCTATTAAAGTTGTGAATTTACAGGAACAAACTCAGAAATGAACAAGAAAAATGTATTATTATATTATAGTATTATAAAGTCATGGATTTAAAGAAAGAAAAACTAAAACAGAAATTCTCTGAGATTAAAGACATAGATTTATGGTTAGTGCATTTGCATTTGTATAGCGCCTTTCTAGTCCTCTGACCACTCAAAGAGCTTTACACTCCATGTCATCATTCACCCATTCATACACTGATGGCAGGCTACCATGCAAGGTGACGCCTGTCCATCAGGACTCTAACCAACATTCATACAACAGTCACACATCAACACATCCAGGACACGTCAACATGGACCAGCTGTATCCGTTTAGAGATAAGCCAAGCATTGTTATGGCACTGAGGCATTTAGAGTCTCAGAGAATCTCAGAGTATTTTCTTGCAAAACTACGGCTTTATAATCTCGGAGATTCTTCACATTTTATTTATTTTTCTCGTAGTACCCCGACCTCCCATCGGCTCTATGATTTATTAATGTTTTAACCTCATATGGCCCTAATATGCCGTCGATGCATTCACTCATCAAGTTGCAGTACAAGTATGAAATGTGACTTTTAGACATCATGTTGAGTGGCTTCTGGTGACGAGACCCTGCGTCACAATACAGTGACATGACATGGGAAGTGTTGCAGATGATATCTAATACCTGTATCATCACCCACTGCTTCTGGACACAGACTGTGTTCTGCAGTGATGAATTCATTCTGTGACTGATTCAGGGAATCACAACAGATTATGAAGCACTCGTGTAGACAGCACAGGAAAACTCAGCATCTATTTTGCATATTATTCCGCAGTTAGTTTTGTTTGTCTTTGCCTACCAACCTCCTTACACAAGCCTATTAACTAACACTTGACCAAACATGCACAACTTGACTTTTCCGATCTAATTGGCCCGCAAAGAATCACATGTGATGCTAAACATCTGTTGTTTGGGGGATGGAATGCAGAATTTTTCCATCTCGTTGGAGTGAAACATCCCTCTGGAAAAAAGGCACAGGCCAAGCTGAGAGTGAGTCAGTGCTTTACAGGAAGCTCAACATCCAATGTAAAGTATGCCATATAAAACAAGTGACACCCGCACCTTCAAGAGGATTGATGGGAAGAAATCTGATATACATTACAGCAGTTTGGAAATCAACTTTTCATTTGTTAATCATAGTTTACAGCCGTTGTTTTTGCAGTGTTCATTGCCGGGGCTATATAGGTCCGCTGCTTTTAATTGATCATTCTGCAGCCAATTTGGGGCCGCTGACTTTGGTAGTTAATTTTAAAAGTAATTTCAAAGCGTTGCTTTTAGCTGTTCATCTTAGAAGCAATTCAGGGCCACTGATGGTGGAGAGTCTGTTTAGTGACGCTGCTGATTAATTGAGTGGAACAGAGGAGGCAGGAGACTGGAACTGGGTTCCTAATCGCATACTTTCTCTTTTTACTTTTAGTACACACTGCAGCTGCCCTTGCAAAGTACTTACTATTGCATACAGTCTGCTATGAATTGGGACATACTATTTCCTCATAACATGGCACCTTTGACCCTTTTGCTCATATATATGCTTGTGGGTCAGAAAAGCATGCTGGCAAAACGGCATTCTGCATTTGACAGACTATGTATTGGTACATACTGAGTCTTTTCATAGCGTACTTATAGTATGGTAGTATGAGTATTGGAACACCGTAAATCTCAGATATTCTGCAGCGACTAAAACAAAAAAAACATGCCAAAAATATCTCTTCAATAGATGTATGCTTAGATCCCACCATCACACATAGCTGCTGCATGAAGTGTATGTGGGCGGTAATATTATACGTGTGTCAGCATGTGCTGCACTACTACACTCAACATGTTGTGAAGTCAAATCAAATGCATTTATACAGGCTTTAATCACAGAGTCTCAGGAACACTTTGAATGAGCACATTTGAGTTCAGTCTGTCTCTGCATCAAGACAGATCCCCTCACAAGCAGTACTCGCATCACAAAGTCACATGTCTGGTCTCAAAGGCTAAATGTTCAGCTGGAGTCGTTTGGAAGCCAATCATAGTCCAAAAGGAAGCTACACGATTAATATTACCAATATTCATTTATTCATAAATTCTGGATTTTTCACTGAGGGAGGAGTAGATGCAACTTTAAGATTTTTGTTTTTTTGCGGTAATTGAGCTTTGTTGGAGGAGAAACGGAAAAAAGCTCCTGTTCACAGCAGAATATTGCTCTATGTGTCACATGTCTGGAGGGGATCTTTAAATAAAACAATGACGGGCTGTGTTGTTATCAAAAACAAACGCTGAAGTTGAAATAAATATGCCTCCAAATCATGTTGGTGTTTTGGTAACCATACAGGATTATCCCATTAATACTTGACCACTTGCCAATCAAAGTATTGTTAATCATGTTTTGGGCTCAACATGAGGATTAACGGTGAGTTATACTTCCTCATCCTCTTATATCTAAAACAATGTACATGCACATGTAGGTCCGAAGTTACGTGCAATCTGTGAAATGTAGTGACATTATAAAAATGTAAAGAGCCTTTTGAGAAAGTATCTGTCTGTAAATGATTCGTTCTAGGAGCAGTAATGTTATTGTGGGTTGTGTTTACCATCTGTGTGCCAGCAGCTCAGAGAGCTGTGGTTGTGTGTACAGGACATTGTGCTCTAATCGCACGCCATCCAAGACAGGAAACAGATTTTGTTTTTCCCTCCCACCCACAGTCACCGCTTCAGCCCAAACTCAGGTCAATTATTCCACCAGCCAAAACCTGTTGTTTCAAAATAGCACATAATTCATCAATGCTGTCACACCCTGTAGAATCTGCTAATGTACTTGTTTTTTAGTAGAGAATGTGTCATCCTCTCTTCACACATTCTAGCCTACAACTGTGGAAAACATATCAAAAAGGAGTGTTGCCATCACATCTTTGCTTTAAGACGGCTGATAATGAGTCAAATCTGATTCTTTCTTAAATGCGCTGGAGCTGACATACCCGAATAAAGCAACCACTGATCCTGAATCATCTCGGGACATCCTCGGATTGGATCAATTTACATTTTAATTTTTTTGCAACAGCAAGTACGAGAGAAGCGTAAATATTTATCTACGTAATGAGGAAATATTTCAAATTAACTCATCTGCTAAGGATGTAATAAAGTCACTGACGACCCATTTCATTTTGTTTCCCGACAACATTCATTTCGTAGCAACTAAAGCATCATTAGTGCTTTCCTATGTTTAGTTATGTTGAGAAAGACTTGGTAAGGGAAAGAAAATGGATCCTCATACTACGGCTCTTATGACATCCTACAAAAAGTTACTCCTCATTTTTAGTGCATTTTCCTACCAAAGCCTGCAACACGTGTCAATTTCTGCATCACATGCATACGGTCTTTTCAAAATAAACTTCCCCCTTCACAGGAAACTGAGTTTGGTTGAAGCAACAAAACCATTAGTTAGGTTTAGGAAAAGATCGTCGTTTGGGTTAAAATAACTACGATGTCGTTACGGAAGTACCTAATTTATGTGAAAAATAAATGAACCTCTCGCTTCACATGGGGAACGAACAGCGGCCAACAGTTTGTTGGACCCATCCGGATCCCCTCCCGCCCACGCGCTGTGTGATTTTGCGGTCTTTATACATTCTTGCTCAAGATTACATTGACAACATATGACAACATTTCGTGGGATATCTACAAATTACGGCGCATTATATTCTGTTGGTATTGCTACGGATGCTGGATGAGACCAGCCTGGGCAGAGGTTATGATTGCGGTTCAATTCTTGTATTATTAAGATGTCCTGTCTCATGTTTCAAGTCACTTTTGAGATTTTCAGGAAGTACTTTTGTCGTCTTCACCAAGCTACATGCAGGACGCTACGTTCACACTGCAAGTCACATCAATCTCTGACTTTTTGCTCTAATACGATTTTTTTTCGTTTGGCTGACCACATTATTTCTTAAATGTGGTCAATATCAGATTCCATTGTGAACCCGTCACGGCCCTGAACCGACCCACCTGTGCAAAAGAACAATAGCAATCATGACACTTAACACAGAGGCCACTGAAGTCAGCGCTTATGCTCTCCTTCGTAAGTCGGAAGCCGGCCAATGTGTGAGCAGATGATAAGGATCACAGTCCCTCCCCTGACTACCTCCATCGCAGCTGTCTTCCATGACCGTATACACCGAGGGACTCCCGCCAGCTCAGGACTGAGACCAATGTTGATCTCGAGGGAAGTAAAAGCATGAATTCCAATAGTCTGAATATAACTGTGCAAACTGAGGTCGCGTTGCAAAAAAGATCAGAGTCCATCCAGCCGGCCTGCCTATCTGCTGATGACTTACATTTTCCTCGTAATGTATTTGTTAAAAATGTCAACCTTTAACTGCATCACAGCTTCATTAATACTTTAGGGCTCATGGCTCCTGTTACTGATGCACAACCTCTATAGAGTTCCATACACACACACACACACTCACAGTCTCCATCAAGTGAATAATTCACCGACGTACAGGAGGTTTGACAGCTTCATTAAAGCCGTTTGGTGGGACAGATTCTATCAGACTGGCTGGAGGCGACGTAGGCGCAGACCGTCGTCTTTCATCCATCGTGGATTTTCTCAGCACTGCACAATGAAGATATGCGGAGAAAAAGAAAGCAGAGATACATGTTCCGTACCGTCCCATGATGCACTTGTGAGGGGGACTTATAGACCTAATTTAACAGTATCAGACAGCAGCTATGCTTATTGTCATTATCATCACTGCGTTGCAATCGCCGCGTGCAAACTATCGGAGAAACCTGCTGCGAGGTGTTAATTTCATCAGCGTGAGGAGGAATGTGGGAGCTTTGTGAAAAATCACATCTAGGAGGCGACGATTCCCCTCTATATAGCTTCATTATCACAACTCTTAGATGTGATTATGAAGTAGATGCTGCTCACTTAGAAAAAGAAACAAGATGATTCACGGGAAGCCAAGTGCTGCACGAAGTCATTAATCGCATGCAAGTATTATGTAATAACGCGTTTCACCCTGATTCAAGTGACTGTCTCTGTGAGGGCAAGCACAGTTGCTTAATGAGATCTCTGGTGTCAGTTCAAAGCTTTGACCTTTTAATTATCGTTCCCGATTCAGACAAAACCATGATTAATCATGTGTTAAAGATGCCTCTTTCCTCCAGGTTTGGAGAAACCAGTGACGTCTACGTAAGAGAGATCCACAGCCAAGAGGCTAAACAAATTGTATAAAAGAATGGTGGACGGAGCAGTAATGAAGGGCAGGTGCTGGAACTCTCTCAGGGTCAGAGGCCAAGACTCAGTGCAGCAGAGCGACTCTCAGTCCTTTCACATCCGCCTCCAGTGAGGAGAAGAAGTCTGTCCTTGGCTTTCCGTGTGTTTAATATGCAGTACTCTCCCACACTGCAAACAGATTCATGTCTCTCAGAAAGCCCGAAGCCGCTGAGCGCAGACACATAACTATCAGAAAATGTTGTTTTGACATAGAATAATCCAATGGCACACTTACATGGACAAAAAGACATGAAGGGGAAAAGAGTAAAGCTGATTAGCATCTGATCTGGGGCTTCTGTCAGCGAGTGTGAAATCACGGCTGAATTTGTGTAGCGTGAAGTAAGCGTTGAGGATTTGAGCAAAATCAAAAGACGTCACCTTTGACTTTTTGCCATTTTCACATAGATTAAATTAATAAATTCACATGAAAAAAAAACAAGAATTACTAATACGAAAAAGAATCACTACTTGTAAGGCTTTAACTGCAATGGGGTCTATTTTACTCTTTTGTCATTTCTTTTATAATAAAAAGGCCCCTTTAGAGTAATACTGCAGCAGTCCACTTGGGGTACCTGCTGCATGCACAGTGCAGGCGTCTGATATCGAGACAAAGACACTCTTGCAGAGTTTTGTTGAGAGTATTCCAAATCCTTTGATTCCATGGATGGACTGAGCAGAAGGTACCAGAACATGTGAATGTGAGTTCCTGTTCAGGGCTTTGTTGGCGTATAGCTGCTTTACAGAGGGATGGAAGGATGGAGGGGTGGCTGGGAGATGGAGGAATGCAGAGATGGAGGAATAGAGAGATGGACGGACAGAGGGATGGAGGGACAGAGGGATGGAGGGACAGAGAGATGGAGGAATAGAGAGATGGACGGACAGAGGGATGGAGGGACAGAGGGATGGAGGGACAGAGGGATGGAGGGACAGAGGGAGGGAGGGACAGAAGGAGGGAGGGACAGAGGGATGGAGGGACAGAGGGATGGATGGACAGAGGGAGGGAGGGACAGAGGGATGGATGGACAGAGAGATGGAGGAATAGAGAGATGGACGGACAGAGGGATGGAGGGACAGAGGGATGGATGGACAGAGGGAGGGAGGGACAGAAGGAGGGAGGGACAGAGGGAGGGAGGGACAGAGGGATGGATGGACAGAGGGATGGAGGGACAGAGGGAGGGAGGGACAGAGGGATGGATGGACAAAGGGAGGGAGGGACAGAAGGAGGGAGGGACATAGGGATGGAGGGACAGAGGGATGGATGAACAGAGGAATGGAGGGACAGAGGGATGGATGGACAGAGGAATGGAGGGACAGAGGGATGGATGGACAGAGGAATGGAGGGACAGAGGGAGGGAGGGACAGAGGGATGGATGGACAAAGGGAGGGAGGGACAGAGGGATGGATGGACAGAGGAATGGAGGGACAGAGGGATGGATGGACAACGGGAGGGAGGGACAGAGGAATGGAGGGACAGAGGGAGGGGCAGAGGGATGGATGGACAAAGGGAGGGAGGGACATAGGGATGGATGGACAGAGGAATGGAGGGACAGAGGGATGGATGGACATATGAATGGATGGACAGATGGAGGGAGGGACAGAAGGAGGGAGGGATGGATGGACAGAGGGATGGAGGGACAGAGGGATGGATGGACAGAGGGAGGGAGGGACAGAAGGAGGGAGGGACAGAAGGACAGAGGGATGGAGGGACAGAGGGATGGATGGACAGAGGGATGGAGGGACAGAGGGATGGATGGACAGAGGAATGGAGGGACAGAGGGATGGAGAGATGGTTGGACCGAGGAATGGAGGGACAGAGGAATGGAGGGACATAGGGATGGAGAGATGGTTGGACAGAGGAATGGAGGGACAGATGGAGGGAGGGACAGAAGGAGGGAGGGATGGATGGACAGAGGGATGGAGGGACAGAGGGATGGATGGACAGAGGGAGGGAGGGACAGAAGGAGGGAGGGACAGAAGGACAGAGGGATGGAGGGACAGAGGGATGGATGGACAGAGGGATGGAGGGACAGAGGGATGGATGGACAGAGGAATGGAGGGACAGAGGGATGGAGAGATGGTTGGACCGAGGAATGGAGGGACAGAGGAATGGAGGGACATAGGGATGGAGAGATGGTTGGACAGAGGAATGGAGGGACAGAGGAATGGAGGGACAGAGGGATGGAGAGATGGATGGACAGAGGAATGGAGGGACAGAGGAATGGAGGGACAGAGGAATGGAGGGACATAGGGATGGAGAGATGGTTGGACATATGAATGGATGGACAGATGGAGGGAGGGACAGAAGGAGGGAGGGATGGATGGACAGAGGGATGGAGGGACAGAGGGATGGATGGACAGAGGGAGGGAGGGACAGAAGGAGGGAGGGACAGAAGGACAGAGGGATGGAGGGACAGAGGGATGGATGGACAGAGGGATGGAGGGACAGAGGGATGGATGGACAGAGGAATGGAGGGACAGAGGGATGGAGAGATGGTTGGACCGAGGAATGGAGGGACAGAGGAATGGAGGGACATAGGGATGGAGAGATGGTTGGACAGAGGAATGGAGGGACAGAGGAATGGAGGGACAGAGGGATGGAGAGATGGATGGACAGAGGAATGGAGGGACAGAGGAATGGAGGGACAGAGGAATGGAGGGACAGGGATAGAGAGATGGATCCATGGACAAATGGAGGGATGCAGATTTGTCTTCCAGCAGAGCTGCTATCGATTGTTCTTCCTGGCAAATATGTCCATATTAGCAGAGAGAAAGCTACAGTGTGACCTATTTACAGCTGCTATAAATGTACACACACACACACACACACACACACAAAGATCACACACAATCAAACACGCAAACATACAGCAGGAAAGGGAATCACCTGCATGCAGGATAGGTATGTAATCAGAGAGACACACACAGAGAGGAATACAAACAAACTGCTGATGAGATCAAATCACACACACAAATTACACACCATTACACCACTCACACACACACACACTCTCAATGCACTGCAGTCATTACACTCTCCCATGCTACAGTCATGACTGCTACACATCACAACGCTCGATCCGTATGCCTATCTTCACTGTTAACGTAGGGACATATTGATTCTGAGGATGGTTCAACATAGCTCGTAGTGACAAACACAGAGTTTTAGCATCTTTCAGTACATTGATTTGGTTTTGAAGTGCAGAACTGGTTTTGTTCTGGATCGGTCTCATCCCTGCTGTTTTTGTAGACCTAACAACTTGCAGGACGATGGTCTCTGGTGTCTGAGCCCCACACTCCATTCCCATATGCATATTCTTATTAAATCTTATCAGGCTATATCTGTTTTTAATACAATAATGATCGCATCTTAAATACGTAGAAAGAAGCAGCTTTTCCCTTTTAATAATCACCGACGCTTGTTTTCTCTGAAATAAAACAATACAAGGAGAAAATGAATGTTTGATACACGTCATTTTACTCCACTGCTGATGTGTAACTTGTATCATTTACAAGCTGTCCTGATGAACTTGTAGTTACTCTTCAAAGTTACTGTAAGGTAGAGCACGTAGAGCCTCCATTTCTTTCAATTTCCAATTTTTCTAAAATAAATGATCAAAGAAATTTGTTTTTATGATGCATTGCATTGTAATTGTAATATACTGCACAAATGGTTGGGCTGTTTGCATAGAGGTGCAGTGAGAAACAAGGCCACAGGGAGTCAAATTTGACAAGAGCAAAAAAGGCCCCGTGTGTACATGTGGCATGACCAAAGTCACAGGAAGTGCAGAACCTGCTGCAGAGAGCATCAGACCAGATGATATCTCTAAATAATATTTTATTTGTCCATCCTCTCCATTCGTTCCCTCTCTTTGTGCACCTCTTCTTTCACTCGACTGTCTCTCTCCTCCTCATCTCTCACTACTGCTTTATTCAGGACTGAGCAAATCCCCTTCTTCGCACAAGGAGTAAGAAAGTGATCTAAGCAGGAAGCTCAGCGTGCTTATTCCACAGTATGTGTCTGTGTGTGTGAGAGCATGAACGAGAGTGAGAGTCGAGTGTCTAATTAGGGATGGTATGATGATTTCTGAGTAAAAAACGGGACACTTGCTTCTCTATTGGGAAGAGGAAAAAGAGAAACGAGATCAAAGACCAAGAGATGTAAGATATTTTCTAAACTGCATCAGAAAGATCAACAACTGGAGTCTTTTATTTTTCAGTTTTCGTCCATCTTCAGGGCAACAGAACTACAAAAGCAACGATGATTACATCTGACCTTTGGTGATTTAAATAGTGAGTCATTTGCATAGCAGAACGAGGAAGATGAATCACTTGCAGGAGCCACGACTCTGACCTCTGCCCTTTACACCGTTGACTGACTCATACGAGAGGAAGCATCAGAAGATAAACAACAGGCTGCTTCATATTCACCAGCAAGAGCTGCCAGCACAGTCGGATCAGTCTATCTTTTCATCAGGTATTCATATGCCGTACAGATGTATATCATATCTGTGCATCATAGGACTTTTGAGGGATCAAAACGACACGCAAGAGGAGGGTCATGTGACTCACGGGGGGCACGAGCTAGCAGCAGTCGTGTGAATTCAAAAGGCCTGTTTATGATGTCATTATTGTGTTAATTTACCGCGACACAGATCGGTTTCTTTTTGGTAGAAATGGGATCTGAATGTTGGGTCAAGCAGCCCAAAACAATAGTATGGAGATACGTGGCAGAAGCACTCTTACACAAGAAGAACACTTTGGACATCTATTTCATCGGACAGGTGTGTAAGAGAGGAGAAAAATAGATCAGGAGTTGCAAAAGCTCGTTTATTTGTAGCAGTTTCTGAAAAAGTGAAGCCGGTGTAGAAGTGTCTTAAAACGTGCATTATCTCTAATGACCACCAGGGGGCGACTCCTCTGGTTGTATAGAAGTCTATGAGAAAATGACTCTACTTCTCTCTTAATTTATTCCCTCAGTAAACATTGTAAACATGAGTTTATGGTCTCAATCTCTAGTTTCAAGTCTTCTTCAATACAGCATGATGTTCATTTAGTAAATGATGGTCCATTTAGAGTCAAACAGACCATAAAGCAGGGGATGCTTTAGGGTGGCGCTAGCGTTGTTTGGTCTGGGGATTTTATGTGTTTTTTTTTTGTTTTACTTTTACAGTGTATTCTTATTTCAGGAGAGTTAATTGTAACCTTTTTGGTCGCCTAAAAATGTCTTGTACCAAGATAGCAATGGCCAAAATGCCAAATAGAGGCTTCGAACAGGCGGTCCACATGCCAATGGGTGATTTCACAGGGACTACATCCACCTCGTATACAGTCTGTGGTAGCAGGCTTGCAACACGTGGAGGCATTTACTGCAGAACCACACAGCTAACTGCAGGTCAGAATAGTCAAATGTCCCCAAATCTGTATGGACATACACACGTTTATTTTAGGAGCAACAGTGAGATGTTCAAAATCTCATATTGCAAAGAAATCTTATTTTTTTCTTTTTTATGGAATGTAAACATGTCCAAAACTGTAACTTAAATACAGTCATCATTTTTAAAAAAAAACGTATAAATACAAAAAGATTTACAACTGAGTCTGGCAGTAGGTTACAGGGAGGGGAGGGCGTGTTTCCTGTGTTTGCATTGTGATTCATTGTGTGTGAAGCAGAGTGAAGCGTTGGAGGCTCTGTGATCACTGATGAGAAAAACAACCCATCATGGAGAGAGGTTCCTCCGTGTGTTTTCTTCCTGGTTGATCCTCGAGCAAGGAGAACACACTGACTCACCGTCTGAACACACACACACACACACACACACACACACACACACACACACACACACACACACACACACACACACACACACACAGCTGAAGATGAAGATATTGAAGTGTTATGATCAGAGAGGAGAGCACTCGGTGAATCAGTGTGTGTTTCGGAGGTGTGTTCGGGGGTGTGGGTGGTCTGTATAGAGAAGATTGAGATACGCATCAATAGATATCGAATGAAAAGACCCAAAGCAAAGACAAACTACATAGTTCACATACACACACACACTGCATCCCATGTTTTGCTATACAGCAGGCTGTTCTCATGCACATTTCATAAGTCTACCTACGGAAAGTAAAGCTATCGGTATATAACCCGGGTAATTGTAATCCAGGACGTGCAGGGCTGCTGCAAGGAAGGTCAGGAGGTAACAACGTCCGCGCTGAAAGGAAGCTGTGGTGGATGGACGGGTCAAACAAACAAAGGACTCTCCCAGAGGGGACTGCTGTTTGTGTCCCACGTTACAGTTGAATTCAATGTTAACTTTTTAAAGACTTTGCAATGTAACTTATGTACTTAACTGACACCATCTACACAACTTAGGTGTCAAACGTAATTTTTTTGGGGTCACAAACCATGATCTGTTCCTACAACCAGGAGAGCCAGAGTTGTGTTGCCTAAAAAAACAGCTTCTGCATTTGCATGGGCTTGAGCAGCAGCACTGCTCGCTCCTGTAGCCGGACATTAGAAGGAAGAGGCATGAAAAATGAATAGTCATTTTTGTAAGATATCATATAAACCATTGAATGAAGTCGTAGAATGATGTTTTTGCAGTTTCTTTATCACCACATAGCCGGTCACACTGTGCCAGCAGACCATGACGGTGTGGTTGTCGGAAGACAACAAACCAGGGACCACCTATGTCAGGTGAAAAGACTCTACTGTCATCGATAGGAAACTGAAAACAACGTGGAAAACATCTCAGAAATGACTGAGAGTGTTACCATCACAGAAATAACATATCCAGGCACACCAGAGCCTTTATATGTTTCTAAGTTCCAAAGTAATAAAAACATTCAACTGTGACATGTTTAGGACCTGGAGAACAGTTCAGGACTTGGACTCCTGACTCAAAACGTTCCTTTCTTGACTTGAGACTTGACAGATCTTCATACACTAAGATCTGACTTGCAAAACAACAACCTTCCCACTTCTGCATGACCAATGTGTTATAGTGTTGATGAATCCACATAAAACGGAAAGAGATGAGTGACTGATTTGTGGAGCGCCCTTCACACAAACCTGCAGAGGTCGATGTGCATACAAGACATGTGCGTGTGTATGAATATGTGTAACATGTATTAACGGCTTTGTGCCTCGTTTTAGCACATTAAACATTGAAGCTACATCTAACACTGAAAAGTACAGGAGGCTGGCTGTGTGTGGTGTAAAGCTCTCATATCTCTCCAAGCAGTAATTGTCTCATTATTATTATTCATCATAGACTCTTTGATCGTACAACTCTCTACTGATATTAATATTATCATCTACTGAGAGGGAGACTGAGAGAGAGACAGATGGGAATCAGGCAATGAAAGTGGGAAGCCCACAGAAAGTTAACGAGAGACAGAGCAAGCGAGGAAGGAAGTGAAATAAGAGAAGATTAAGTAAAGAAAGTGTGACAGAGAGAAAGTATGGGATGGGGAAGTGGGTAAAAAAGGATGACAATGATCAAGAAAAAGAGATAAAGAATCAATTTCACTTGGGCTGAAAGAGAAGACGAGATGAGGAAGAAAAGGAAAGTGACAAAGGATGACAGTAAAAGACAGCAAGTTGATGGTGATGAAGTTGAAAGATGGTGAGAAGATGTGAGAAAGATCATATAGTGAGAAGATGAGAGAAAGAAAGGATACGACTGAAATGTATTATTTATTAATAATATATTATTAAATTATTACTTTATTGATTTACTACTCATGGTCAAAGAAGGCAGCTGATGATGTGAATCAGTTTGTTCCCATAAATAATAAGATGATTGAACGAGTCCAAACTTACAGAAATACCTGAGTGGGGTGTTTTTTTCTATTACTTTTGTTTTTATGTGGTACTTGAGTGAATCTTTTACTTTGCCATCCTTTTCTCCCTGCTATTGATTTTTTTTAAACAGACTAATTCTACCCACATTTGCCGAGTGTTGATTTGGACCGTGTGTGCATACGTTCATTCAAGCCCGATAAAATCTCCCAGTGAGCAACAGAAAGCAGAATAATTGGATGTAAAACCTGAAAAGATGAAAGGTCAGACAGAGAGAAATCGAGCCTGAGAGCCAGGTACGGAGAAGAAGTCAAAGGTCACCCATTTCTTGTTCTATTAGAACTCGTTGGCGCTGCAGATAGAGATTAGATATCCATTGCCCACACGATGAATGACTGTGATCGTACGCAGCTGCGGAGATCTGAATCACTGTAAAGAGACAGTTTTAGAGTTTCGCAGGCTGTGATTCGCTCCTCGGAGAGTGAGTGAAGCCCGGAAGGAATACCACCAAGGTCTCCCGATGCAGAAACAATTTCTCAGCTGCGTGATCACACTTCCAGCTCTCCACAGGGGGCTTCATGTTAAGAGCTCTCTGCTTGGATTATCAATATAGATGTAAAATCTGAGCAAGGAGAGTTTTGGAGACAGAGGATAAGAGCCTGAAGAACACTGGCAAAGCATCGTTGTTGTTTTGATGGCGTATATCTACACCCTGGAATCAGAAACAGGGTTACACTGTACTCTGTAGCAGTTCGCCTGCGACAGAAATGAAAACTATTTCTGTTTGTGTTGTAAAATTTCAAGGTTGAGTGAAGAGATCTTGAATGATTGACAGGCAATCGGTGAAGTTTCTCTTAATGTCAACACATTAGTAAAAGGTGGGCTTGTACAAGTGGGCCATGTTAGATTCAGCAAACGCCCCTAACTTCAGATAATATGTGAGTATCAATATATGTCATGCATAGTATCATTATATCTACATTCCAGAGCGGCTCGACAAGCCCTCTTCTCAGAATGAATCAACATGTTAGATAACATTTAGTTGAGCCAATATCTCACCACATTGGGTAATATTTAGTTGAGTCAAAAGGTGCACACGTACACGCACATGCACGTACACACACACTCACAAAGAAGGTTATAAGAGCATCAACGGGCACCATAGCAGCAGCCTTCCTCTGCAAATAAACGCCCCCTCGTCTTGATCTCATCTCTTTTCGACTCCTGAATTTGCATCAACCTCTGCCATCACAATAATGACCACCGTAAACATGATGAATGCATAGATGAGCGTGCACGCTCCTGAGGATTGTAAATTAACATAATAAACACTCCAGTAATACCATATAAGGCTACACCCTGCCACGTATAATGGGGTCCTGATTTCATAGATCAATAAAGGAAAGTCTGAAGTCAGAATTAAAGGAACCTGCTAAAGTCAAGGAATGGGAGAAAAGAATGAGTGTTGTTAATGAAAAAGGTCCGACCACAACAAGGCGATAGATGACCGCAAAGGGAGGGTCGAATAATTGGAGTTGTTGCAGTCTGAGATGTTCATGTTGATATTATAGTGTTATACAATATAGCAGCAACAGCCAATTTAAATTAACAGCGATATCCTTTGGCTATAGAAATACATTTAGAATCATATTAGCCCATAATTGCTTGGTTTCATTAAATTATATGAATGGACGGCATGCGACTTCGCTGCATTCATTTAAACTGTGTAAGCATTTTACAGCTATGATCTCAGCTCATATACATATACCTATACATACTGTATATATATGTGTTGGGATCTGACCCTGCTCTCCTGGCTGGCTGAGACCTTCACACATGCTTTTCAAACAAAGGAGCAGCCATGTTCCTTCCTTTCACCAAAACGCCTGACCTGGAGTCTGCAAGAAACCTCATGCCGGATGACCACACTCCCCAGCTCCAGCAGAAACCTGATGCTGGTCCCTCATTGGCCAAGAAAGGGCCCCCCCACTGGTTGTGCCACCTGGTTTATAAGCCTGAGCACAGCTAGAATTCTTCCTCTTCCGTCCAGACACCGCTGGTGTAAGGAGATCCACAAGGCCTCTTCACTCCGGACTCGTCCAGGGGACAAGAAGATCCACGAGGAACCGCGGCCTCATCAAATCCTATCAGGTCACATGTAACATTCGCTGGTCGAACAGACTGTGTTTTATTTTGAGTTTTGGATCCTGTAGTGCGAGAACGGATAACTCCTATGCCCCGTTCTCCCACCCTTTTTGTGTACACACCGCCGGCAGAAGGTAACAATCTTTCCTCGCCGAAGATTTCCGGGAAGGACGACCCAAACCTCGTCCCTCAGCCGAAGTTAAAAAGCCCCTCTCTGCAGCGAGGAGGCCGAGTCTGCGCCAGCCAGCCCCGAGGCCGCGCCACCGAGAGCCCTCATCTCTCGAGGACCGAGTGATCCCCACCACGGGAAACGTACCCTATCGAACGAAGCTTCTCAAAGTAAGAGTTACTGGTATCTGGGCCTAGCTTAGCTTAGCTTTAGCTTAATTTAGCCTATTCGTTATGTCGTTGTTATTCCTGTATCTTGTTACGTTAAGTTACTGTCGTGTTATAACGTGTTATTGCGCAAGCATCGCGGACCACGGAGTCCCGTTATATTGTGTATTTCCTGCTGTAACTGTTTGCATTAGATCCGTCGCTGCTAGTGGATGTGGAGGTTGTGATTTTATCACTTCAAAGACCAAAACCACGGTGGCGGAGCCTCGTCTCGCCGAAAGAGAGAGAGAGAGTGCGGTGAGCAGAGGCTCTGCCGTCAACCCCATGTGTAAACATAATCATCAGTCCACATATGTGGACTCAGCGTTCCCCCCTCTCTGCTCCTGCATATTAAACACATTATGAGGCGTGCCCTGTGGGAGGGACCAGAGACACTGAGAGGGACAGAAGTCAAGAGCGTCCCTCCCTCTGGGATCACACTCACTGAATATGGAGTTAGTCGCTGCATTATTAAAAGAGCTCTCCAGCCGTGTATCACTCTTTTTTTTACATTGTTGGAGGATGCAAGAGAAAGGCCTCTAGTATGGCTCAAAGAAATATGGGTCGTACACTTCCCATGATGCAACTAGAAAGTGTTTCCAGCGTGAACGTTCATAACTTAAAAACTGTCTAAACCTGTTTAGTTGTTTCTTTGTGTTTTTTGTTTCAATTTTATAAAGTTATTCAAGAGTTCAAAACTGAGCAATCCGGGAGAAAATACGTTTCCGTCAACAACGTTATTGCAGTTTAGATAAGAAAAGGCCTCTCTCTCTCTCTCTCTCTCTCTCTCTCTCTCTCTCTCTCTCTCTCAATAGATATTTTTCGGATATTATCGTGTCTCAAAAATCACATACGTTTTTCATACGTGTTCTTGTCAGCAAAAAAATTGAAAACAGAAAAAGTCAATGCTAACCTTGACACAATAATCCAATGCAAATGGTGCTTGATAAGATAATTCTTTTCTTGGATGAGAAAGTACATAATGCCATGTAATCATCCTAAAATGAAATGCATTCTCTGAATGTGTTCCTTCACTGCTGGTTCTGCCCCCTTGGCGCCTTTAAAAACCAAAATAGGAGAGAAATGTCTTAGTTTCCCACCCTGACTCTCCTCTTTCAGCTCTTATTTCACGCTCTAGCACGCTGCTGTAATACAGCACAAGATCCTTTTTTTCTTTTTTATGGACACAGGCATATTTCTTCTTCATCTTTTGTTCGTGCACGGCAGCTCTGACCCTTGCAATCCTCTTACGGCTCTTCCTCTCGGACACTTGCACTGTGGGTGACGCAGGAACTGGGGCTTATTGCAGCTTACACTTTTATACTCATTGTGAGTCACCCTGAATAAGTTAGCTAAACGACCCGACTGTGAAGCTTTAACAGGACTTTCTAGTTTGTGTAATGGCTGCATAGTGTCACGGAATAAAGTCCCGCAACAACCGAAGACCAGACGGAGAGTTTAGGATGAAACAAATGCTTTCATCATGTAACAGTTCATCATCACAGGGAATAAATCAAACAAACCGCACAATGTATGACTTGATGTATGTATCTATGTATGTGGCGACGTATTCTATGACCGTACAACAGCACAAGGTGTGATATGTTGCAGCACTGCATCACAGTATGGACGAGATTTTACAAACTCTGTCCGCTAACGCGACTGATTTTAGTTCAGTGGCCTCAAGTCTGCTACAACACACACACACACACACACACACACACACACACACACACAAACACACACGCAAACACACACGCAAACACACACACACACACACACAGCAACAGTACCATCAGCTATGCATGAGTCAGCAGAGGGTCTGTCCCGTCCATCTCTTTTGGGAAAAAACACACACACACACATACACACTATTGCTACGTGCTGTCTGGAAATGAACACAAACACACACACACGCACACGCACACGCACACACACACACACACAGAGCCTGTGTAGGCCCACACACATCACAGTGTGGAGGCTCACTTCTAAAGAAACCTCAAAGCGTGCAGACTCGCACCACAAACACTCGTTCACAGAGAGAGTTAACACACAGGTAAAAAAGAAGGGGGGCTGTCATGGTAGAACCAGATACTACACACAGTGTGTGAAAGGTCAGGGTGCTGTGTGTCTGTTCACAAATGTTAATGCAAGGCATTATTGCTTCATCTCACCAGATCAAGGCTAGAACACCAGGGCGGGCAGAGCGAATATAATAATCCCCAACTCCAGTTATACCCCTAGACAGCATATAATAAGTGGAGTCCTGTTGACGTCGCCCATTGGTCTGTGGACTGCAGTTTTGAAGCCTCAAGTTCGGCGATTTGGCTGTCGCCATCTTGGATTACGGCCGTTGCCATGTTGTCTTTTTCTCAACCAATGAACGTAAGTGACCAATGCGGAGGAGTGACGTAGAGACGCCATATACGGCTCTGGTAGTAACAGCGACCTGTCAATCACAGTAAGCCCGCCCTAAAGCGTACCCTGCTTTATGGTCTGTTTGACTCTAAATGGACCATAATCTACTAAATGAACATCATGCTGTACTGAAGAAGACTTGAAACTATAGATTGAGACCATAAACACATGTTTACAATGTTTACTGAGGTAATAAATCAAGAGAGAAGTAGAGTCATTTTCTCATAGACTTCTATACAATCTGAGTTATTTTTGCAACCAGAGGAGTCGCCCCCTGATGGTCAGTAGAGAGCTTCACTTGGCAGAACCGGAGGTTGCCGCACAGTCATAACCAGTATTACAGTGTCCTCTTGAGAGGGGTTCTTTAAAACCAAGAGCATTGTGGGAAATAATCCGTGGTAACCAGTGTGCGAAATACCCGGGGGGGGGGGGGGTTCCATCCCTTTGCTTTGTTTGTTATGTCTGTAGATTCGTCCATTTGTAATGCAAAATGACCACTTGCCTAAATTCGAGCTGTGGTCTGTTGTTTGATGTCATCCGACATGTCTTCAATTCCTCTACTTATAGTGTCATTTGACTGAGGTATCGTTTTCAGTTTATCCACTGCTGATTGAGCCAACACATCCATATCCATGGCTGCAGGTAAGTAAGACACTTGTGTGATGTCCTCAGGTCTTGAAGTCGTCTTCGAAAGTACTCAACAGGTTTATTTATGACGGCTTTATGCTTTCTTGTGCCAGAACCTCGCTGCACAAAACACACTGAGGTTTTTGCCCTCTTTTGTCTTTAATGTAAGAAAATTCATATCTCATGTAGTCGTGTCGTACTTGCGTTTCGCCATGCCCAATTAGAACATGAAAACAAGCTTTGCGGATGTTCTTCTATGATGTGAAATAGCGGGTCTCTATTAGCATTACAAGGCATTAATGCCAAATATCGAAATTATGTGGCAGCTGACTTGAGGGAGATCTCCAGTCTGATGTCTATTCAGTAACGCATCGGCACAAAAACATCTTTCCAAAAATCTTTGGAAACCTGGATACCATTTCTCTTTTTAAGAATAATTAATACCCGCCCAGTCCTATTTCACAAATAAACACTCACATTGTACCAGCTTTAAATAAAGCTAATAAATCATAATAAACGTATCAATCAATCACCAATATTTCCATTACATTTACCAACTATGTTTTCCGCTGAATGGAATTGCTGGCTAATACCTGCCAGACTTCCAATTGAAGACCAACTGTACGCACATTCATCAGGTGGTTTCCTGCCCCGCTTTGCTCGATTGGTAATCATTCCACACACATAACGAGAGTCAACATCAAGAGTTGGTGCATCAACAATTCCAACACAGACGGCCTACCTGAGTTTCTCGGGGAAGCAGGAAGTCCTCAGATAGAGTTGGTCCTATTATGGTGAATTCGCATTCCAGTCACATCACTGGCCTCGGGGTTACAACGGAAAGACAAGCTAACAAGGGCACCCTCCTGCAGGAAAGCAGAGACAGAGAAGGAGGAGGAGGAGGTGAGGGTGAATGCAGGGATGGGAGGAAGAAAGAAAGAAATGTCAACATGTTGCATCATTAATTCGTTAGTATTCCTTCAGCTTCTCTCCCTCCTGTCACCTCCCTCCCTCTCTCTCTCTCTCTCTCTCTCTCTCTCTCTCTCTCTCTCTCTCTCTCTCTCTCTCTCTCTCTTTTCATTTATCTCTACCCTTCCAGGCTGCTCTGCCTCTTTTCCCCTCTTCAAACTTCCTGAGCAAGACATAGAGAAAGGGCGAAGGGAAGATCCAGAGCCAGTGGTAGCTGTAGAGTTTTACGGAGATGCAAAGTTTGGCGGTAACAATACAAATATTGATGAATCACACTTTTTGCAGATATTTGTTTCTTTTCCATGCCAAAGGCAGCGAAATGGCAGCTATAGCATATTGTCTGGTGGACTACAAGTTCAGGATAGATTTTTATCAAACGATATGAACACTTGAAAGTGGACACGGCTTAATCGGGCATGGCGGTCCACTGGGGAATCCTGGCAATTTGGAGCTAGATACAGCCGTCTATTCGGTCGTAGTGGACAGTTTGCTTTCACTCACACAGCCCACGCCTGCCCCGTGGTTCAGGAGGTGGAGGAAAAGCGTAAAATAAATCGATTCCAGCCACTTAGACCACAACCGGGCTTTAGGAAGTGGAAGTTTTTTCTGCCAAATGACATCCAAAGACAATTGCAGCCTGCTAGCTTACATGACCCCCGAGCTAACAAGGCGGTTAGCTTGTCACCCAGATTGAACCAGATAAATGAATGCATACACAATGAGTACAGGATGATTCATTGATTATTTTGACATTTCATTGGCAAAGAGAGAAGTCTTGATAAATGCTTCAGTTGGCGTTTCTGCCAACATTCTGGCATCAGGCCTTTTTCGTGAGTAAGAGTTGGAGAAGCTGACATTTACTCCAGCATTCAACAACCACACGGAGAAAATCCGTCAGATGAGAAGAACAGATTCAGTTTTCTGCAGATGAAAGAGATGCGCTTTGAGTAAGCGGCACAACTCTCACTTTTCTCAGCTGAAAAAAAAAAAGACTCCTCTTGCTTCCTTTTCGTTCCTCATCACTGTCCACCTACACATTGTAACCTGCAGCTGATTGTTCATGTTTGCTCTCTTGGGTTTCTCCTGAGGTATTCTGGGAAATGCAAGAATCCGCTAAGTGAAGTTGCATTTCTTCACAGAAGAGCTCCTGGAACACCGAACACAGACTGATATATAACGCTGTGCCAACAAAAACGCCTGAAGCTGCAATTTCTTCTCTGAGTTTGATTTCAGAGGTGTGTGGGCGTAGCGTAGGTGACTGATAATCTAGCAGAGAAATACTTACATCACATTGGATGCATTCGTTCTCGATTGCATGTTTTTTTTACTTGAGGAAATCCCATTTTCAAAATGAATTTACTCGATTTGGCATCAGGCCTGCGGAGATGTTCTTCTGTTTACTTTAGGTAAATTAGTTTGCGAGTCCATAAAAGATACAAGTAAGGTAATTAAACAAGGTGATAAAACGCAGCCACAACAAAGCCGAAACACTATTTGTGCGGCAGAGATAAATGACAGAAAAAGAGCGAGCTGTAATAACTGTGGCTTCAAAACAAGAAGGAAAATACAAGAAAAGTCCGGATGATTAGATTACCAAATCTAAATGACTTGAAAACCACATGATGGACGATGGCAGAACAAAAAGGCAGTGTTCATGAAAAAACAAGTAGAAAGAACATTAATAATGGTGATGAAGAAAAGTAGTCCCGGGGGAGGGAGTTAGTGGACGTGAGGAAGGAGGAAGAGACTGTTTTTCTCCAGAAACTAGAAATAAATAACAAGGAGCAGAGTAGCCAGAGAATCGAATGAACATGAGAGAACCGCTCAGAACAGAGGATCTGGAAACTTCTAGCAGATCTGAATCAAAGCTGCATGTCCAAAAAATTGTACCTGAAGTAACTCTGAGTGGTAATTTGGTAGTTGATTGCAATAATAAATATTGTTTATGAGTCAAAAGCCTGGACGCTGTGTTGCAGAGCTTCTTTGTTGTAATATTGTCTAAACTATTATAAACACATGAAGCAGCCACACTGTTGTACTGGGTGACACGTGTCTTCATTATAATGAACACTCACTGTAGTTTATTTTGACTCAGTCCCACATACACCGTCCTGCTGCCACGGATACTCAGTAGAGCACCAAATGTGGATTAATCCGCCGCTGAAAATAGTCCCCAGCAAATGCACTATTTCCTCCTGCTTTAGGGCCTTCTGAAAATTAAACTACACATTATCTGTTTGGGTGTTTGGGACACAAGGTTTTCATACAATATGAAGATATAGAATAATAACAGATTCATTATCTAAGAAAGACAGGCAAGTGGAAATGTAGGTAGTAGGCCTACTTTTGAAAACAGTAAAAAAGAAAAAGAAAAACTTCCACGTCAGTAACGATTTAGGGTAGCTGAATACATTTATGTGGGGTTACACATCCACCTTCATGTGCTACATTCTTGGGAAAGGAGCGGATTAGGAAAGAGATTAGGCTAAATGTAGTCCGATAGAAAGAGAGAAATGGAAGTGAGAAAATGAAGGGGCAGATGAGCGATCGGAAACGTCAAAAAGAGTGTGATACAGGAGGTAAAGTCAGACTTAAAGCAGGAGGTAAGAGTGAAGGAGGGGAGAGTTGGACGGCGAGCAGCAGACAGGTGTCTCAGCGTGACTGTCCTCTCAGCCGGTCAGCACATCTCTGATTGACAGCTGGATTAGCATTAGCACGGTTTCGCGACAGCGGATTAGCGCTGGTATGGCCCGACGCAACACAAAAAGGGATTAGCTTTAGCATGTGGCTAATGCTGCAGGCTAAGCTAAGCGATTAGCACAAGCTATAGCATGGCTCGGCGCTACATGAGAAAAGATTAGCTGTAGTCTGACTCCATACTGAACAGTAGACGATCGGGAGGCTATAGGACCGAACAGCGGGGGGGGGGGGGGGGGGGGGTTAACATCATGTAGGATAGTGGTGGGAAAGATTATCATGGCTTCTAATGCATTAACCAATGACACGACTCAGAAACTACGGTTTTGACAAAAGAGAGATTATGGTAAATGGTCACATCTATTGGTAACCAAAACTAATACGAGCAGTTATCAATGCTAGTGTACGTTCCTTTGCAACCACCGTTCAATATGTGCAGGTAGCCAGCCCAGGAGGGACTATTTTATATATATATATATATATATATATATATATATATATAAGAACTGCCTAAATACAGACAGCATATTAAGTGTAGCACCAGGGACAAAAACACACTGGACCACTGCTACACTGTCATAAAGGATGCATACCGCTCACTCCCCCGTGCAGCTCTGGGACTCTCTGATCATTGCCTGGTCCATCTTCTCCCGACCTACAGGCAGAAACTAAAATCTGCAACGCCTGTGGTGAAGACTGTGAAGAGATGGACTAACGAGGCAAAGCTGGAGCTACAGTCCTGCTTTGCCTGCACTGACTGGAGTGTTTTCGAGGCTGCTGCTACAGACCTGGATGGGCTCACTGACACTGTGACATCGTACATCAATTTTTGTGAGGACATGTGTGTGCCGAATAAAACCTTCTGCACATTCAACAACAATAAACCATGGTTTACTGCAAGACTCAGGCAGCTTCGTCGGGCCAAGGAGGAGGCCTACAGAAGTGGGGACAGGATCCTGTACAACCAGGCCAGAAACACACTGACGAGGGAGATCAGGGTAGCAAAGAGGAGCTACACTGAAAAGCTGGAGGAAAAGTTCTCAGCCAACGACCCCTCGTCAGTTTGGAGAGGCCTGCAAGTACTCACGGACTACAGGAGACCATCCCCCCCCACTGAGGCCAATCACCAACTGGCTGACGACCTGAATGCCTTCTACTGCAGGTTTGATAAGCCTACCCTCACACCCCCCACCTGCCCCATCAAACAACCATCTACACCCCCCGCCTCCTCCTCATCTCTCCCAACCGACCCCCCACCGGCACTGAGGATCTGCGAAGAGGATGTGAGTCGGCTCTTTCACAGACAGAAGATCAGGAAGGCACCAGGCCCAGACGGTGTGTCACATTCCTGCCTGAAAGTCTGTGCTGACCAGCTGGCCCCCATCTTCACACAGATCTTCAACCGATCACTGGAGCTGTGTGAAGTCCCCTCATGCTTCAAACGCTCCACGATCATCACGGTCCTCAAGAAATCCTCCATCACAGGATTAAATGACTACAGGCCCGTCGCCCTGACGTCTGTGGTCATGAAATCCTTTGAAAGACTGGTGTTGACCCATCTGAAGAACATCACAGGACCCCTACTGGACCCCCTGCAGTTTGCCTACCGTGCAAACAGGTCGGTGGATGATGCAGTTAACATGGGACTGCATTACATGCTGCAACACCTCGACTCCCCAGGGTCATATGCAAGGGTTCCGTTTGTGGACTTCAGCTCAGCGTTCAACACCATCATCCCGGAGATACTCCAACCCAAACTCTCCCAGCTCACTGTGCCAGCCTCCACCTGTCAGTGGATCACAAACTTCCTGACTGACAGGACGCAGCAGGTGAGGCTGGGAAAAATCACATCCAGCACCCGGACTATCAGCACTGGCGCCCCCCAGGGATGTGTGCTCTCCCCACTGCTCTTCTCCCTCTACACCAACGACTGCACCTCAGAGGACCCAACGGTCAAGCTCCTGAAGTTCGCAGACAACACAACGATCATCGGCCTCATCAGGGACGGTGATGAGTCTGCGTACAGGCGGGAGGTTGAACAGCTGGTCCTCTGGTGTTGTCTGAACAACCTGGAGCTAAACAAGCTCAAAACTGTGGAGATGACAGTGGACTTCAGGAGGAGCCCCCCAACACTGCCCCCCCCTCACCATACACAACAACACTGTATCCGCTGTGGAGACCTTCAGGTTTCTGGGATCCACAATCTCCCGGGACCTGAAGTGGGCTCCCAACATCGACACCATCCGGAAAAAGGCCCAGCAGAGGTTGTACTTCCTGCGCCAGCTCAGGAAGTTCAACCTACCTCAGGAGCTGCTGATCCTGTTCTACTCAGCCATCATCCAGTCTGTTCTCTGCTCCTCTATCACTGTGTGGTTTGGATCGGCCACCAAACAGGACAGAAACAGACTACAACGGATTGTCAGGTCTGCAGAGAGGATCATTGGTTCCAGCCTGCCCTCCATCCTGGACTTGTTCACCTCCAGAGTCAGGAAACGGGCAGGAAAGATCACTGCAGACCCCTCACACCCTGGACACAAGCTGTTCCAACTCCTCCCCTCTGGTAGGCGCTACAGGGCTCTGTACGCCAAAACCACCAGACACAGGAACAGCTTCTTTCCACTGGCCATCACTCTCATGAACAATAAATAAGTCATATTGCACTACCTCTGTTTGCACTATTGTATTTTATATATATATACATACACACTTTTGTTTGGGATATATTTATACTTATATTGTATATAGCTGTTAAATATCCTTGTTTTTCTTATATTTCTCTTGTTTATTGTATATATTTCATATGTGTGTATGTACGATGAGAGTAATGTGTAACCGGAGTCAAATTCCATGTATGCGCACGCATACATGGCCAATAAAGCCGATTCTGATTCTGATATATATATATAAATTTGAATGTGCCCATAACTTTCATTTTGCCATGATGACAGGTTTATTAGAGCAATAGCTCACTTCAGTCTGTGATCATTTGTATTTATATTGTTTGGCTCGGCACATAGTGAAGCTGCTTAATTAATACTTTTTGTATTTATCTATTGCCGTTCGTAACTTTTCGGTAGCAGCACTTTGGTTAAACCTCTTTAGCCCGACGCCCCCAAATTTGGGGGCTCTCGGGCTCAGAACCCCTGAAAATCATATGCGGAAAATAGCCTGATTGTTCGCCAGTATTGTGGATTGGCCCAGTTTTTTTTTCGGATGAAACAGCAACGTATGGGCAACACCATCATATAAGTCACTTCTTACACACTCCAAACACAACTATAGGCTACTAATATAAGCATCTATAAATCGTGGCATAAAAGCATGAAATCCTGGCCAGAAATCGCCGTTATGAGTACCGCAAATCAATGTTTGCACCATGATGCTAGCGGCTACCAAGCCATGAAATGCATTTAATAGCAATATCAATTAGCACACGTGGCCGAACACGTAACTAACTTCGGTTTTCCGCTCCGTGGGAGCACTGGACAGCTGTGAGTGGTCAAACGTACCTTCGTGCTGCCCTCCGCCGAAAAAAATCGTAGGTATGTGGCCAAGTTTTATGAAAAATGAGTACAATAACGTCGCAGATTATCCGTTTCAAAGCTGGAGTCATTGTTGCCAACTGCATCCTGTTTACTTCCGAGCTGTTTCTAGAATAAGAGCGGTCAACCCAGCATGGGCGAGTGGTCAGACTTCCTGCTAGCGGAAATTTACGCCCGGGAACACGCGGCACTTCTTGCAACTTAACTGGTTGAAACTTCTGTCAATCAACACCAAATTCGACACAGGCCTTACTGAGACTCTGACGTGTCGAAGGAGGGCTTATTGACTGAAATCGACGAGGATAGGCTGAGATACAGCGGCATACACACACATGAACTGAGAAAATCCTATAGATGACAGCCAGAAACAGGCTCTGATGATGTTAGGAATTTCAAAATGATTCCTAACATCTGTATTTGGATGTATTGAATAATATGAGTGATAGAAAAAGTGAAATATATAGTTATATAGTATATAAAAGTACAATGTAAGAGCTGCAACAGCTGGTTTGAAAATGATGACCTCGCTTGACCGCTCTCTACTAAAGCCTCTTATTCTTCACTTTATTCCACTTTAACCTTTATTCAATAACTACTGATCAGTTGTGCTATGATTTGGGAGAGTTTTTAGGGAGCTATCTGCATTATTTCAACAACCTTTTATCAATAAAAGTGCTTTTTTTCCAGGCGAACCTGATTATTTTCAATTTGAGCTGTGTAATGTCTTCATTTACTATATTAACCAGCAACATATACACAATATTACCTATCTAAACAATCTCACAAGTGTTGTGATCTGATTATATCAACAAAAATTCTTAAAATAGACCTTGTAGTTACAGAACTATGGTCATTTTTGTAGGGCTATGCCATTTTCGAGCAGAGACCTACAAATAGGCTCCGAGCTTAATTAACATTGCTTTTAAATATACTTTCAAAATTGTCTTCACCAACTTGGGATCAGACAGGTGTCACTGTCACATGGCCGTCATTGTCTTACTCAAAGATCATTTATTTGTATTGAGCCTGTCAGAGGTGAGGGCCAAAGAGCAGGACAATTCCTTTTGTTATGGTAAATCGACCATCCAAATGAAACTTTGGATGAAGCGCACTGATGCTTTTACTCATCAAATTCAAAAATGTGACTTAGCTCGTTACTATAACATAGATAGACTGTATATAAGAAGTGGACGTAGTCGTCGTGACGTCACCCAATGGTTTTGTGGACTGCCACTACAAAGCCTCGAGTTCGTCAATTTGGCCGTTGCCATCTTGGCATTTTTGCAACCGAAGAATGGAAGTTACCATATTTGGAATGCGGAGAAGTGACATCGGGACGCCGTATGCGCCTCTGGTAGAAAACTGTCAATCACAATAGCTCCGCCCTAAAGCATACATGAACATAAATGAACATCATACTGTGTTGAAGAAGACTTGAAACTAGCGATTGAGATCATGAATTCATGTTTACAATGTTTACTGAGGGAATAAATTAAGTGAGATGTAGAGTCATTTTCACATAGACTTCTATACAATCTGACTTATTTTTGCAACCAGAGGAGTCGCCCCCTGCTGGTCAGTAGAGAGAATGCAGGTTTTAAGACACTTCCATATCGGCTCCTCTATAGAGCTCTATAGCTGTCCCTGTAAACCCCCAGTAAATACATTTTAGAGGTTAATGTTTGTACAAGACTCACCCTATGCTTTTATTTGCATACAGCAAATCTGACATGGAAACATTCTAACATTACGGCTGCAAGCAACAAAAAGGAATAAAAGGATAACACCTGTCAACATACCTGTCAAGGTTGTTCTTTTTTTCAGAAAAAGAGTAAAAAAAGAAAACACCATTTCAATCTCTGGAGTGAGTTCAGCAGAATTCTGTCTATGTTACACAAGCAGCTGTCAAGCGTTGCTTGTAATTACAGAGGAGCTGCCGCTCCCGCAATAAACATGGTTTGAGGAAGGAACAGTTACAGCGTGTGGTTGTGTATGGCGCTGCCAGCACGAAGGGCCGAGAACAAAGGCAATGAAACCAGTGCTGCTGGGCTCGGGTCCTTCAACAGGAAAAGACGGAGGGAAGGTTCTAATCATGCTCTGGAAAACAAAAATTCAAAAGAAAAAAAATATTGCACGCTCACTACATTTACTAACTAGCCTTTACAGTTTTAATATGGATTTACTATGGAACACAATCCACCTCATTTTTTTGTATCTTTACGATCAACAGCATGATCATTGAAATCTTTATCAGGGGGCGTCACTAAAGGCTAACGAGGCCTGTGAGGTTTGATGTGTTGAGATGTTAAAATAATCAAGAAAATGTAATTAGGATCATTAAGTTGTTGAACCGCCGCAAAAAGGCAGGACAATATTCAAGACATCAACATGCAAAGCCTTAATGCGTGCCGACAACACGACAACGGGGGTGTTCATCTTTTGTTCTGCTTGTTAAAGCACACATGGCTTTCACTGCACACCTCATGTGGAGCTGGTATGATATTACGATTTATACCATGAGACAATAGAAATGTGATTTTTACATGCCATTGTACTGAGCCAAAATTCACTTTAAATAATTGTATTGGATTCATAGTATTTAGTCATTAAGAATTGTTGCAAGTATTTCCCTTATACAATGTTCATGTATTTTATTATTTATATAAGTATTTATTTATATAGGCATTTATTGATTATTTATACAGGTATTTGTTTATTTATTTATTTTGATAGGAACAATGCACAATAAGGAGCATCAGTATGAAATACAACATGTAAACATGCCGGAGTTAGCAAAAATGCTAATTCACATCCGTAGTCCCTTGGCAGGTAAGGAAAATGTAGAAATTGCAGATGATGATATGCTAACACAAGGAAACAGGACAAAATACATTGTTCTACAAGTCAAATCATACGTAATCATAGTTCTGGTTTGCCTATGACTTCATTAACTTGATATATTTCCCTGAACTCACAATAGATTAGACACTCATCATCTTATCCTACCTTTACTGTATGATCGAGACAGTCCTCCCCCCAAAAAAGACCCAATAGTTTCCACAAGCAGCATATTATGACTCATATTTACGTTTGTTGTTAGCCAGCGACCTCTAGTAGCCGTCGAAAAGGAGAAAAGGAGGAAGTAAGGTGACGCAGAATTTAGAGAGACAAAGTCTGCGTAGGGTGGAGGTTGCGGTGGATGGCCGGGCCAAACAAACACAGGACCTTGACCCAGGAGAGCGCCGTTTGTGTCCCGTGTGAAACCAAAACTTTTGGCTATAAGGACGATCTCCACCGGCAGTGACGATAATTTAAGAAACGCTCTTGTGGGTCGCATTAGAGGGTGGGAACAGAAGACCTATATGGTCGTAAGGGTCGGAGGACTTGTTGGTATGAATGGTTTCTTATGTGACATTATGATTTGTTCCTGATATGTTTAGCGGACTAGAAATATGCGTATTAACCTTAATGCTGAGTGAGAAGATCGACACCCCCCTCATGTGGGGTAAATATAAAGCTTGCTTTGTCCAAACATACGTGTTATTTATTTGATCCACACTAAAACGGAAGTGTAGAAACGACACGTAGTAGCTGTGGTTAGTTATGCAACATACCGTTTACCACCTCACAGTGACCCTAAGACTGCAGCTTCATGTTCACTGTAAAGACATGAGTGATATTGATCATCTCCTTAGCTCAGCACCGCCCACTCCCATATGACATGTTCTTACTCAAGCAGGCCTATTGTTTCTCTCTGTTATGTCATAACTCTCTCCATCCTCTCCGCCGTGCTTCTGGACTTCCCACTGTCCTTCTCACACACTGTCTACAGCCCGAACATGACTGCATGTAAATGACAAACATGCAAGACACACATGACCATACAGACTGAGGCTCACACTATCAGACACACTGCAGTGATGTGGTGTAATCTCAGTCCATGTTACAGAGGGATTATTCTAATGACAAGGTTTTAGTAGAGATTGTATATGTGCGAGGAACAAATCCTCATGTATGCACCCATGTGAGTCTGTGTACTATCTGGATCTATTTGATGTACTTATTGCTTTGTGTCTGCCTAACAAATGTAATGTGCTGGTCTCACATGTATCTGTTCACAGTATGTCTGGTGTATGTACATTAGCTGTCGGATAAAATGAATCCACATGGTTCAATCCGTATTGTAAATTCCTGACATGCCATCTAACGTTATTGTCCATCCATTAATTCCCACAAGGCCTCCAGTAAGTTCCTGCCTCACATTTATATTTCTCATGTTTAGCATTTGTTGTTCTGGCAATGAGGATGCGACTAGAGAGAGTATTGATCTTGTGTTTAAAGACACCTAAGCGAACCAGTGAACTGAGGGTTCTAAGTGGTTAATTGATTCCAAGTACTACTGGAACCCCCTCAACTGTGTTAAAAAACACACATGATGATCTCATTCTAGTGATGCGGGTGTGATGATGCCCGGAGCAAGCAGATAACACTTATTAAGGCTTCCACAGTTAACCAGGTGAATGTGAGCTCACAGTGACCTCGACCTTTGACTTCAGCTGATCTCCAGATGGACCTCCAGGCCTCCCTGAGATATAGCATTGACGGGAATGGATAACACAAAAACATGTTGACAGTGTGTAATGAATGTGCAAAACGTTATATATATATAAAGCAGGATTCAAATATTGTTTTGTGTACAATCCGTCCATTCCAACCTGTGTGTAAATGATGCTTGGTATATATATGTATATATATATATATATGTATATATATATATATAAAGGGGGGAGCATTTTAAGTAAAAAGCATTTTGTTGTAATGTCTACATGAGAGAGACGATAGCTATCAGACATCTGAAGGGGCTCCGGGGCCTTTAAAGCCGCAGTGGTCTCCTTCCTCATCAGATCAGGTTTCCAGGAAGCTCTTTTCACTGGACGTCAATAAGCAAGTTGTTTAGTCAGCAGCTTTGATCAACAGCCCATGCTGGGCAACATGATCTGCCCATAACGGCCTGATTTACACACAGGCGCACTCAATACACACATGCGAGCTCTTGAGAGAACATGTGCTCATTCATGCAGCGCTGCCCCTCATGGAATCAGTGAGTTTGTGAGTATTTTTGTAATTAAGCATGTTAAATCCTGCTTTGTTTACATCCATGTTCATGTGCTTGTAGTCTTCGTCTTCCCTGTCAAGCATTTTACTTTACTGAGCAGCAGATATCTTCTTGTGCTCGTTTTAAAAGCAGAGAAGGTTACAAGTCTGATGATTTATTACACAGGCTAGGGACAAGGGTCATTTCCACTGCACTGTGGGTTGGTTACAGTAACATGAACAAAGGAAAGGATTAGTCAAATCAATCCTGCCATGTTCTAATCTCCATCATTGAAATAATCATATTAGAAGGTTTTTCTATCAGTTAGTGTGTTCGGTCTGTACCTTCAATTCCCTAATAAATATTGAAATACTGTGATGACAGTCTGAACAAACATATAAGGGAAGGGTGACGGGATCACACTCTGAATTGCTGTGTAGGCTTGCACATTGAAATTCAGACAATATATATTGCCTCCACATGAATCTCAACATACCGACTGCTGAGCCTCCGGCTTGCAGCTGGTGCTGCTTACAGCGCTAACAGTGCAAATAACGGCAACGGTGCTGACAGAGCAACCGCCGTATGAGAGCAGTGCAATGCGACGGCTATTAGCTTGCCAGTGGGGCACGTTCACATGCGCTGACATGTACTAAAAGGCGCGCCCAGCCGGCCCGGCTATGTCAACACACACACACACACACACACACATACAGAGGGAGAGTGACTTCATTCTCTGGTCAGGTCTGGTCATTACTCCACTATAACTTTACATTAAAAAGTAGTTGATTGCTGCTATATCAATACTCTGAAAATCATATAGAGAACCTTTAACTATATTTATATCCTCAAAAAATGTTATTGTGAACAAATGCAATCAAATGCTCTTGAGACAATACTCCGAGACAATTTCAGTCCCATATCTTGAGGTTGTTGTGTCTGAAAAGACACAGCGGCACCTACAGAGCTCTCTCCACCTCGTCTCCTATCGCCTCTGCCGTCTCCTCCCTGCATCCTTGTCTCCTGGCAGGGATCATCTATCCTCCGCGCGGCCGCCTGCAGTCGGCTGCTGTCAGCTCTGACTGATGGCCGAGCGCTTGATGCTGTCGGGAGTTTGATTGCCAGGTTCTTGTTATCTGTCACGCCAGCAAAAGGGGAAACTCAATCTCAGTTTCAGCCACAGAATGGTTTCCCCTGGCAACGCCCCTCACCGTGGAAACAGCGCGCCTCTGTCGCCGCACTCGATCCAACCGCCTGCCAGCTGTCAGCGTCAGTCAGAGTCCCCGTGTGTGTGTGTTTATGTGTGTGAAGATAGTGTAAGAGAGAAATGCTGTGTGTGTACTTGGAAGTGTGTGTAAGGCAGATAGTGGGTGGGTGTGTGTGCTTATGTCATTTATCAGTGTCAATGGCGAGGTGTTAAGAACCATCTTATCATGTAAAGCAGTGGCCCCCAAAGGTCACAACATGACTCATAGGGGTTGCGAGACGATCAGCAAGTTTTATACTACAAATGACAAAAAAAGTGTTCCTGCTGCAAGAAGTTATGTCTTTATCTTTTTTTCCAATTCAAACACTGGATACAGTATATATATATATATTTTGTTATGCCTTGGAAATATATAATCAAACAATCTTTGAGGATACAGGTCGCAATTGATTCAGGCTCAGTTCACAAATGCTGCGCTTCATCATTTACAAAAGCATTGCCAGCCAGCGACTGCGTTTTTCATCACAACATGACTGGGGAAACAATTTAGCACTGTGTAGGTGTTTGAAGAAAACTAATGGCAAGACTATTCAGAAAACATGCCACGACTGCTGGTACATTTGAGTATGTTCACTGGTTTGCCATAAACATGAATCATTACTGACCCTTTCACAGCCGACGTCATCAATAATATGTGTGCACATGTTGCCAAAGGATGTGGCGTTTTGCCCCAGACGAGTTATCAAGCTTTAAACATTGAAGTGAAATTATTACCAGCATCAGAATGTCTTCTTCGACATTCCAACTGCGGACTCAAGTTCTGCAGGGTTCTGACAGGATCACATACTTCAGAGGAACTGGTGTTTCAGTTCAACGAGTGACCTTGTTAACTAGTTGAGAAAGTGTCTGCAAGCTACTAAACGTGTTGACTACCACCGGTCTGATAAGACTTGTGTTTGTAGCACGCATTTTAAATCTCAATAAAGTCAATCCTCCAAGTCTGTTTGACGTTCTGCACATGAGCACAGATAATGTAGTTGAAGCATCTGGTGGCATGTAAGGCTCGTAGTTTGCTGCTGGTGTAAGGTTACACGCTGGGTTTCTCCACCAAATACACGTCTATATGTGGCCACTAAATATTGGGCCACTTGCTCATGTATTCTACTCCCTCACTGATAGCACACAGCTCTGGAAAGTCCATTTGTTTAGGTTGCGTACGCCATCTTTGGTGCCCTTGAATCACTTGACTGCTGCACTCCAACGTACTTCCGTTGCCAAACTGCGTGTGCACAATTACGTACATCATCATTGTTACAAATGAAAAACGGCGGTATGGGCCCTCCTGCAGGGGTCTAGATTACATTACTGTGGCAGCTTCAGAAAAACTTTCCGGAACAAGCCTCCATTTTACTGCCTCCTCTCCCATTATAATGTACTTCAGCACGGAGTCACAGCTGGAGTCGGAGCAGGCCCGGGCTGTGTTCCAGCATGAATAAGAAGACATCTGTCCTCAGTAGGATCGTGATGTTTTCTGGGTATAACTAATAACTGAATCCCTGTGTTTCTTCCCCCTGCTTCTCCTCTCTCTTCCCTCACTACTCATCTGCTCAATCCATTGCTGATCGTTCCCAACCGACCCGTCTGATTATTAATTCAACACGTCCTATCCTCCTGTTGTTCTCTCTCCTATGTCCTCATCTCCTCATGTTCATCCTTTACGCTCCCTTTTTTCCCTTAGCCCCTGTCTTCTCTTCTCCCTCTTCTGTCTTTTTTCTTCATCTGCAGTCTCCCTTCATCTCCTTCCCTCCTCTTTTCTCCTCTCATGTTTCCTCATACATCTACCTCCCTCTCCCACTATGTTTGTCCTCCTCCTTTCCTACCAACGTCCCCTCCTTCCCTCACCTCCTCTCCATTCCATTTTTCCTTTCCTCCCTTCTCTCCGTCCTCCCTTTCACCTTCATATTCCTCATCGCATGTATCTCAGCCTCCCCTCCCCCCCCCCCCCTATCTTAAGCTCGGCTCTGGTATTTTTCCTAGAAAGTAATTTGGCTGTGGGTCGCTAAGTCAACCCCCTGCTGTCACCCGGCAACCGCCTCTATCACCGGGCGCCCATCTATCTCCTCCCCCTGGTTAAATCCCTCTGCTGCCGAACACACACACACACACACACACGCACACACACACACATTAAGAGTTTAGGAAAGTACACATTGAAGCTTAATGAACACATTTAAATGTCCGGGCATACTGACATATTAAGGATGTTGTTACAAATACGTATATCCTAAACTCAAAGCTCCATTTAAAGGCACAGACAATCATCACAATCAAAGCTTCAGAATACACACTCACATACACACACACACACACACACACACACACACACACCAATTTTCCTCCCTGTGTCCTCTTATCAGTCCAGACAGACAGAGGTGGACAGCTAGTAAACTGCCACACTAGCATTGATAAAAATGTGTGTGTGTGTGTGCGTGTGTGTGTGTGCTGGTTTTATGCATTAGCATGAACATGCCCTATCTCTCCCTATATTCAATATCTCTGCGCTCATGTATTTGTGTGTGTTTGTGCGGTTTCCAGCTGCACTGCAAATAATGTTAGCACAGCCGGCATAAAGCACACAGCTGAGGGAAGCAGAAAGGCGGCGAAAAGGGGGGATGAGGAGAAAGACAAAGGAAAGGTGGAGATGTAAAGGTGGAACATGCAAAAGCAACAGATAAAGGGAAACAAACAGAGAGAGAGAGAGAGAGAGAGAAGAAAAGCAATGAAAGACCGTGGAGGTATAGAGAGGGAGGTCCACTTTAATGGACTATTCTGCATTCAGGATGTTGCTGGAGGCTTTTAGAAACCCCGGCACACTGTCTCTATTAGTCTGGTAAAAGGGCAAACACAACAGCAGCTACAATGCTGCGCCTCTGACTACACATCTCATTACATGGATGTTTTCAGGACAATCCCCGCCTGCTTCAAGAGCTTTTGAGCTGTTAGACCACGGGCGAGCTCCGTTAACTCTGTCCCCCCTGGTACAGGCAGGGCAGGACGCACAGACACGCCGCTTTCTTTTCCCCTCCCAATTCAAGGTTAACACAGTATTTCACTACAGACACAGTGAGAACAGACTTTCAACCACAGGATCCAGGGTTGAATGTATGAATGACAGGAAACATTTGCTGCTGAACTATTGCCTTCGTATGGCTTGTATCCGACAACCAGTCAGGTGACTGATTTTTCTGAACTTCCGCACCACCAGGCATTAACCAATCACATTGCACATATGAACCAACAACATAGTCTGAACCAAGACAGCCAACATTATTACTTCTTTTTACCTTGATAAGGCAGCGCATACTAGATCCACTCCTTCCATGCATACCTTTCACAATAAAAGCCCTAGACATGTAATATTCGCAGGCGAGTATTCCGTTTATTTGTCAAGCCCCCGGTTTGAAAACGCCTTAAGTCCATCCATCCATTTAAGGCTCTCTGGACAAGAAAAAACTCATATGTCGTTAGTTTTATTAATCCATAGTCAATTTAATATATAATATATTTATGATGATGCATTAATAATTTTCTCTTTCATGGTAAATGTTCTTGCATTTATATAGAGCCTCGCTTGTCTTCCGACCCCTCAAAGCACTGTGCACTACATGCCAACATTCACCCATCTACACAAACACTCATACACTGATGGCATACGCTGCCGTGCAATGTGCCACCAGCCAATATAACTAATTATCATTCATGCGCACACACACACACACACCCTTTTTATTATATTAGTCATCCTTTCGGGTCATTTTTTACTAAGCCCGACTCGCCACATAGACGGTTGGTCAGGACCAGGTGGTGACAAAGCGTCGGTGTTTGATGACCTGGGAATGACAACGTTGTTGATAATTGTCTCTTCTCTATTTTTTTTCCAGCCTGGTCTCCTAAAAAATGTGTTCCAATGCAAAAAAACTGCATCGTCATATGTTTCAGATGAAACGTGTTTTCTAACAAGTTCAGTGTAGTTTTGGTGTATCACAAACATTTTTCTAATCATAGTCTGCGGACACCCCTGTAGGGCACGGACGTCTCGAACAAACACAGGAATATCACCCAGGAAACCAATGTCCATGTCCTCTGGGTAACTCCAATAATCAACACACTTCAGTTATTTTAGACATTACCAAGTAGTTTTGCTGCATTTGTTTTTCAAATCACAACATTAGCCATGTGTAAAATTGCGACCGTACTCTGGGAGAACATACATTTCCCTCGAACATGTGATTAAGAATTCCGTTTAACTGTATGGTTGTACATATGTAGTGTTATTTCTACATGTTTTCTCTTTATGTATTCTCTTTGAAGCATGCTGTAACTGTTGTTTTGCTGCACACATCAGGTTTATCTTGTATCTGATATCAGACTGCTTTCAAAGGCACGGGGTTAAAGGTGAGTTACGATCAAATCTTTACAGTTGGGGTTAACTTTATAAGGATACGAAGCTGATAGAAACTGGTGAAGAAAACAAGAACATCTTGACAAGAAATGATGACAATACAGGACCAACACTGATAAACAGCTAGAGTCCTGACAAATTATTCAAAGGTATTCTACAGAGGACAAACAGGAGCAGTAGTCACATACCACAGAGCTGTTGCAGGAAAAAACAAACAGAAACTAGCCTTCCTCTATCCATTCATCCTGTGCAGAGGCCAAACCTGCTGCCAGCTGCTGCTGCCAGCACAAACTTCAAGTGTGACAGACTGCATTTAGTCTGGATTCCTAAAGAACAAATCAAACTTCGGTTTCTTGTCTGCTGTACTTTGAAGCTACTTGACGACTGATTTGCTGCCGGCCGTTTACATTGCTCCAATCAGAGCACAGAACGACACCACCTGACCCCCGCCTCTCGTTCTTTCTCTACCTTCTTTGAAATGATGGCAGAACAACAACCTCTCCACCTCTCTCTTCCGTATTTTCTTGTCTCCGTTCTGTATCTTCTGTCTCCTGTTATTAGTGATGTGTGCGAAGCCAGTGTGTGCATGCAGGTGGCGTTGTGAGCGTTTGTGTGTGTGTATGTGTGTGTGTGTGTGTGTGTGTGTGTGAGGAAGGGTTCGGGGGTTGTGTTATGTTCTCGCTGCGCTGTGGTTCATTAGCGAGCATCACGTGTCGCACGTGTCTCACCGCCTCTGCTGCAGTTGTGGCAGCTGGTCAGGATCTTGGAAGGTGTTAGAGGGAGCGAGACGAAGAGGAGGAACTGAGGGAGAGAGGCATGCAGAGAGGAGAGGAACATCTTTAGACAGTTGGGGAGGAAAACATCTCTCCTGTCTCCCTCAGGTGGGGAACACATAAGTTTGCTGTTTACCTCTCCCCATATCGTCCTCTAACTTTTGTTTCTCAGTACAAACAAATGAAAATGATTGCCATACAATCATGACCTCTAAGAACAAAAAAATGAACATCCTTTTTTTTAAGAATCCAATCGACACCAAATGAAATGTACACATTTGCTGGCTTCTAAGAAGAACAAAGAGGAACTATTATAATAGAAGAGCTCTGTTGACAGTGAGCGTTCAGTGAAGTGCCACATACAGAAGAAGTAACTGCTTGCATTTATATAGTGCTTATATCTGAAGCTCATTCGCCCATTCACACACATGTGGACAGGACGACGACCCGCTCTGACTCATGAGTCACAGCCTACAGCAGTAGTCCGGGTCCAGTCGTCGGGATGTGCCGAATGTGACAAACATGCTGCTTCTCTGACGGGAGTCGACTCTTGTAAATATGGCCGCAGCGTTTGACGAGGACTTATTTCATTTGATGTGTATGAACATGACCTGTATATGTATCTGTGTGTGTGTGTGTGTGTGTGTGTGTGTGTGTGTGTGTGTGTGTGTGTGTCGTTCTTAAGTCTGATGAAAAGTTTCATTTCATGTTGCAGTCCAGCGGGAACCTACGCGTCTGAAAAATGAAGATACAGCGAAAATACTGCAGTTCCTCAAATGGCCTGTTGAGGCTGGCAGCTATAGTCTTTACTCATAGACCCCCATGTTCAAATGCACAACTCTACAGCAGGAAGAAACACTTTTACAGCCTGGTACCAAATGTAAACTGACAACTGTATCTTTATAACAATCACCTGGATCAAAAACGATAATCCACAAACCAATAGGTGACACTTCTTATACAGTCTGTGGTTGCAGTCCAACGTCTATACCATCCGGAACTTTAACAAAGCACATGCTGTGTGGTGTTTTTGTCAGCAGCCATTCTTACTTTTGGCTTTTGCGGTTCTGCAGCAGCCCAAACTTCAGGAAAAATTGTTGGCATTGTACGTTTCTGCAAACCACAGATTCATTGAATGTAGATGTTTTTTTGCATTTGGTCAAAGCAAGTGACGTAGTATATAAGGCAATTGTTGTCATTGGTATTTTTCTGACCTTAACCACTTAGTTGTGTCGCCTAAAACACATCTCTTCCAAATATCAACCACTTTGCTGTGTGCGTTTGTGTAAAGTTTACTTTCACTTTTCTTCCCCACAATATCTGATAAGAGAAGTAGCAAACTGTGTCTGTGATTTTCGTAGTCTCTCTCTCTCTCTCTCCTGTTGTCAGCATGTCTTTCTTATCATGCTCCACATTCAAGGAAGCTAATTAGCTCAGCAATTGTTAGCTGACGCAGCACTGGAATTGACTGGCTGATTCCCAGACCATACAAGTGCACTTGTGCATGCGCACACACACACACACACACACACACACACACACACACACACACACACACACACACACACACACACACTCAAACAGCAGGACCTCTACAGTAGGTCCTCAAATGACTATGCTTGCGTGTGTGTGTGTGTGTACTCTGGTATAATGACTTGCAGTGAGCTGCAGTCTTGGAGGTTTTGAAGCAGAGAAATGATGAGGCTCTTTCTGTGTTGGACACCAGTTTATATTCAGCAGAGTTCCTCTGATTTCACACAGCAGCAGCAGCAGCGTTATCACCACTGGGTGGAAGAAGGGGACGCATAACAATAAATACACTAACACTAACGGCCACTACTGCCTCTTTAACAGGAATACATATGGTTCAGAGGAAGCTTTGGATGAAGGAGTTAATTCAGCTTTATTTTTTTAAAGATTTACATGATGAGACAGTTGCACAAAAATGATCACCCTAATTAAATTAATCGCAACTGTTTGCAAAACATGTTCCCTCAGACTGTGATGCAATCCACTGTGGCAGAGAGTTGAGTAAGAAAGCGATGCCACATATTAAGATGTCCTGATCAAATCAAGCCTATTTCTAACCTGTTGATTTGATCTTGAGTCAAGATCTGGGGAACAAACATGAAACAACTGCTGCTTTTCTGTACTGCTGAGACACATCGGTTCAGGGAGATATGGGCAGAGAAGGAAACCGAAATCACAACTTCCTGCTTGGATTTTGGCCGGTAAACTTTGTCTGCTGTACGTATATCACCTGCCACTACCCAATAAAGGGGGGGACACCCCAGGTGAAGAGGGTAAAAAGTTTAACTAAAAGATATGGCCATTAAACTAACCCAGTTGATAACTTACATTAAGACAATTATTCTTTGGATTATGAAAATATTGTGTTTACATATGCAAATTAGGTATTATCTAATGGTAACGTTTGGTGAATTCAGGAGAAATGTGGAGTTAAATAGACAAAGTAGTCAAATTAAAACCTACATGTGTATTGTTTTCCATCCATTAGTCTGAAAGACGACAAATGGCCCGAAATCCTAAAACTGACCAGAGCATGAAACACAATGTTTTTGCCCCGGCGTCTCCCCTGAAGGTAAAACGCTAAAATAATCCACGGTAAAACATTTGACTTTCCATAGGATTAGAAGCACAGGCGTTACATAACATTAGCAATGGTTACGTTCTATTGAAGTATGACAACATAGCAATGGGTGAGCATGAACAATACCAGGACTCTGATACTGAAGCAGCCACATGAAGCTCTAGCATAAGTTCAGCCAGGAAGACTATACTCTTGCATGTCTAAGCCTGTAGTTTATTTCTTATGCATCTGCCATTCACTTCTCACGCATGCTCACTCATTATTTCATTGCTGTCATTATTCGGAGCTGTCAATCATGATATCAGCTGTTTAGATCAGCTGGTCTCCTCTGTCTAATAGCACAAGCAAACAATGACATCGTCTATCATCTTGCTCCTGACTATTTTTAAATATGATTGTCTCTCTACCTTCAGTACGTTCATGCTGCTGTTACTCAGATGCCCCTCCATTACAAATCTCCCTGTCGAGTCCAAAAGGCCTTTGCTTCAAGTTTGATCCAGACTTTATTCTAGTGGACCACTACAAGCCAGTTAGAAATGAAAATGTTCCATGACCGAGACATTAAATGGAACAGTAGCTATGAGTCTGCATTTTCTTAAATAAGAACTTGAGTCATGGCCTGTGCTCTTTATTAACCACAAAGGAAATGTTACTGCTGGTATGGCCGCCTTAGATGAAGCATTCAACGAAACATCGTGCTGAAACCAGTCAGGGTGCAATAACTCAGAGGAAAACACCTGTCTCACCAACCACTCCATTCAACATCTCAATACACTCAACTTATTTTCCACAAAGGAGGCTGGAAACACTAAATCCAGACAATTTGAATTGTAGCTCTTGCTGCACATTGCGCGTGAGCAGCCATCAACAATGTCTAGCAGCCAACCACCCATTTAATGAAAATGTCACCACCCTGCTGTTCAATAACATTTCATTTTCATATACAAGTTTTGGTCCAACTCTTAGATTGATTAAATGTCCCGAACGTCTGTCACCAGAGCAGCAGTTAAATCAGATTTGACTCTGTGTGTGTGTGTGTGTGTGTGTGTGTGTGTGTGTGTGTGTGTGCGTGTGTGTGTGTGTGTGCGTGTGTGTGACATAGCGGGATTAAAGGCATCCTGGCTTTCTTCTTTACCATCACCACTGACTCTTATCGTGCTGGTCCTCATGCTGGTCCTCATGAGGGAAGGGAAGCCTCCAGCCTACAGGGAGATTAATTGTGCTGCTGTCATCTATAACTTTTAAATTGAGGTGTCATTGTGGATTCAAAGACAGAGTCACATACCACCAGAGGTATCACAAGTTTGAGTTCTGCAAAAGACGAGTCTCTCCTAATCCTCATGAGCTCACGCATCAGAGAGGACGAGGATACCAGGTTAAAAATATACAGTATGTCGGGATTATTCACATTCTGATCTGACTGTTGCATTGCTTTGTAGGATTATGCTCTGTTCTTCATTTTGTGCTCCAGCTTGCGCAAAATATGCAATCGGGCACATTTGGTCTGGAACCTCTTTTAGATCTGAAGATAATGTATTACACTGACAGTTATATCAAAGGCATGGTGCTACTTACACATAGTAATATTGATGCCATAATAATAATAATAATATTAATACAAGTTATAGAAAGCGTTAACAGTGTCCCTGATGTCAAACCAATTTATTAAACACAATAGGAAGTTGCAGGCGGCTAATATGTTAGCCGGTCTGTTGACCACAGGGCCGTGCTGTAATGGTGTTGAATTCATATACACATCAGGGTGGAGACCTGGGGAAGGTCCTTTAATAAAGGACCTTCTGTCCTGTCCTGTCCTGTCCTGTCCAGGACAGCCTGCCTTTGTTAACTCTATGCAGTCCAAACGTTCACTAAACTCCTCATTTGGTCCAAACATCTCATTAGACAAGCCTGACACTGTTCTGAGACATTCCTGCTTCCTGTCATCTGCAAATGAATGAACCTTATTAAACTCAAAAAGATCCCTCTCCTTCTGTGTTCACTACCGGTGCAAAAAAAAAAGAGTAGTATAATCATGTTCGGTAATTCAGCTTTTGCCATGGCGACACACTGACACAGTTTAACCTTTCCAGCAATTATGCTTATTTTAGTCCAACTTGTGGAATGGATTTTACAATTTGAACACAGATTATATACATGCATAGCATATAGACTAAGCCCCGCCGCTACTCCGTCCAGCTGTCAGAGCTACTGGAGCCCACACTGTCACTAACTGCACTCTGAAGAAATATTATCGATCGGTACACCCTGCCGAATGCTGACCCGCTGTCTCTTACAGGTCTAAGACTGAGTTGGGAGTCACAATGTGTTGGTTATAACAGGAATCATATCATAACATTTCTTTGTTTACTCACCCAGTAATTACTCCGAACCAATCACACACTCTAATATTGAGACTGTTTCAGTTCTATGAGCTGGCTGAGTGTGCAATGTAGCCTTGCCCTTGAGTAAATCTATAAGCCACAGACCCATGCTCTGTAATTATGTTAATATGTCATGCATTATTAACATGCAATACGAATCATTGCTTGAGGATCGTCTTATCGGGTTCAGAGATATCGCTGGCTGATTGTGTGTGTGAGCTGAGCCAAACAACCGGGCAATTTAATCCGGTTGAGCAGTGGAGCTGCTAGCTGCTGGAGTCACTCTCTACAACTACTGCCAAGCAAACAGTTCAGGGGCTTTACATCATTTTTCAAATGTCTTATTTAAATCGCTGGATTTGAACTAATTGACAGACTGGATGAAACTCTCTCTGTTGTCTTTCTACCTACAACCGACTGCCTTCAAGTGTTTCTGTCCTCCAACATCTTTCTGCTCAGGGGCCCTAAAAAAGATGAAGATCAGAAAACAGTGATAGTTAAAGTGATACTGCGCCGATAAAGACAATGTATTGAGTATTGACCACTGAGTGGGCGCCCGCACAGAAATACATTATTATATGTTAGTGCATGATAAGGATAATGGCTGAGTAAAATGGCCGTCATCTATCAGGCATGCTGAATAGAATAAATTACCTTTTAGAGGTGTGTTTTTATTCTGTTCGCTGTTGGATTTTTTCTTTTTCTTCCATTCTTGCATTTTTTGTGTGCTTTAATCTATCTCTTTTAAACATTTGTTGCTGTTCTAATGAAAGAAACGTCTTTTTGCTAAGTTATTATCTTAAATCACATCTAACGAGGAACTTAAAAGGACATTCCTTAGTCAGTGACAGCTACAGTAGACTAACCTCACACTCTGAGGCCACAGAACATTACATGACCTGACAATAAACCGGATATTGAAGGACCAGGAAAACCCTGAATAAAAACTGTGGAGGACCATATGAGGGATGATGCTTCCATGGGGGTCTGCACCTCACTGGGAGATTAGCAGGTAGCTGGAAGACAAACAGTTTGGCTGCAGGCGTGGCATCTATTCTCCATCCAAGCTCCTTGGAGGCCAACGGTGTGGTCTGCCAACTTCTAGCATTACACACACACACACACACACACACACACACATGACTGAGTACAGGCAAACATCACACATTCTCACGCCACACAGCAGAGACTGCTGAATCTGCTCCCCCGCCTGCCGTCCATCAAGCCAGTGTGGAGAGTGTAATGTTCTATTCATTCTATTCTAGATGTGAAAGGTGAAATATACACACAGTGGCTGGTGCAGGAAGCAAGAAGTGCACCAGGACCAAAAGAAAATAAATGAATAAATAAGGGATAGGACGGAACTCACTGGAGAGCATGCCACTTCAACTTTCTCAAAAAGCTTGAAGCAACTGCATCCATAACTTTAAGAGATGTCCTGTTGACAGAAACGTAAAAAGACAACAATAGGATGAAAATGACCATCAAACTGCCATCAAGACTGCTTAGATAGTAAAGGGTAACAAATAATGCTACAATTACTTTGCAAGTGCTGCCCTGTGTCGCATTAGTTTACATTTGTACTGAGCAACATAGAAGCATAGGGGCTTCTCCTGTTGCCAGGACTGTGCACACCACTGACGAAATGTATTGTGCTCTGAATGTAGATGATGCTCACCATGACTGTGGTACCTGACTGAAGAATACAACACCAGCTGTTCTGTCATAGAGGAAAACCTCTGTAGTCCCCTCTGATTTTGCCCTCCTAATGATTCCTTAGGACCTATTTTTAAGTGTTTTGTGACTAACAGAACCATCTGTCATTGGAAACTGTGTGAAAGAGGGCAGGCGTTTTCAAAACAATACAGGGGATTGGAGGAACTATCTGTCAACTCAAGTCGAAGCAAGTTGAGAAAAGCTTTCTGTGCCTCCAGATCTGACATAGCAGCATCTTCACTAGCCTCTTTGAGAGCCTCCATTGTTGTTTTGAACATACAGTCGCCTGGCTCACAATTACATGGCTTCTATACAAATTACACTGCATTGCTTTTCTTAGGTATCACTGCCAGCAGTCAATTGTACACACATTTACATATCTGTGAACGTTAGAGACTTAAAAGAATTGTTTATAATTATAATGCCAAAAGGTTCATTGGCTAATTCGTCTTTAAGGATGCTTCCCACATGGAAAGGCTCTGGTTTGATGTAGAGCATGTGAAGAGAATTTGGTGAAGGATCAGAGTGAAGGCAGAGAGAACGCTGAGTCGTAACAGACAGACAGGGAGGATGAGAGAGAGTGTGACAGAGGCAAGAAGAACTTGATAACACACACTGGAGAAGATATTTGTCTTCATCTCGTTCATCTCGAAGATCAGATTTTGGACAGAGAACATAGAGGACTGAAAGAAGAGGGGGCTCCTCACATTTCCCTCTGCCAGTTTCACACATCATATTTCCAGCTAAACAGCAGCCACTGCTGGAGTGACCAGTCCATCACGAAGATGAGTTCAGTATGGCTGAAACTCCTCAGCAGCTCCACAGAAAGTGTACTTATGTCAGTGAGTGAGTCGGGAGGTTTTCTAGCCCAATAAAATGCAGCCTTAAAATGGAAATATCAGAATGGTACTTAGTAAGAGACAAATGTTTGGGACGGAGAAACACCAGCTCTAAACATCTTTGTGAACAGAATGTCTAGGGAGGGAGGTCATGATTGATGATTGGGTGCAAAATCAGGTTTTTGTCTTTATTAATCAAGCACTAACACGTTAAGTGGCAAATCAAAGTATTTTAAAGTCAAAATGACAAGATTTTTCAGGTTGATCTGAGGACTTTTCTCCTATAAACTATTGAAAATTAAACACATTTGGGTTTTTGACTAAAAAACTCAAAGATATTACCGTGGGTTCTAAACAACTTTGATGGGTTTAATTTTGAAATTTTCCAAACCAAATGATTTATTGCTTGAATGAGAGCGCACGGACCAGATTTCAGACATCTTTAATACGAGTTCTGTGGTGGTCAGGAAGACAAAACAAAACCAACCCCCAAAAAATGATGAGCAATAATAAAGATATAATGATCTATCTCAGTAAGTCCCTCACACAGTTCAAACTGGGTTGCTGCGCTCACCTTCAAGTTGTGGTGGTCCAATTGCGAAGCCACATTTAGCATCTTATTCTGTTCAAATTGTGTTAACTTTATCTGGAATCTGCAGATAGCAGCATCAGAAGCAAATGGTTCAGAGAATGGCTCTCCATTCCTCTCTGCTCCGCCTCAAGGAATAAAGAGATAAATTGGGGCCGAGCTCCACTGACAAATAGGTGTCATGTCCAGGGGCTGTGCAGGTACAACTAAGCTGCTCCAAGCCACACAAACAAGAGATAAGCTGCTGGCCTACAAGTCACCTCAGCTCAGGCTTAATTCATAAATGCAATTCTTATGCCAGCACTAACCTGGAGGGAAGATGAGTGAGTGTGTGAGGTGTTCAAATCCTGAACCAGATGGATGAACTGGATCAGAAGTCTGCTGAACCCCCCTCCTCACAGTGTTACCATCAACCAGTGATCTTCACTGTTCTCCACAAATTCGTAATTAAATGTTTTATTTTTATAGTTTCATAAATTATAATAGCAATTATATTGTGTTAATTATCATTCATAGTTTTGCTGTGCAGAATTCATCTGACATCCTTGTGTACTTCTGCTAAATTGGTGATTTTATATAAATGTAACTTTCAAGGACTGATGGATAATTTATTGTCATTATGCAACACAGGGATGCACAACGACATTCAGTTGTAGCTCATTTGCAACACATGAGAAATATAACAAAGAAAAGAAAACCAGTAGTACATTGCTGTAGTGCATCTCTTGAAGTGGCATCATAATGAATGCAAACAGCAGCAACCAAAACAATAATCTGGGCAGATAACATGGCCGACATCTTCACATTATAAATTCAACATGAGGAAAAACATTGTCTTCAACTTTGACTGGTTGAGCAGCTCATGATGTGAACACAGAGTCCACCTCCTCTCGTCCCACCGGAGTCCTTGTTCTCTGTCCTGCTGTTTGCCGTCAAGTTGATCCTGGATGAAGGATGGATCCAGGTCTCTGTGAGGATGTGAGCTCAACAGTCACCCACCTCACCTCGCTGGGTTTACCTGAAGTCTTATTTCATCCATGTTATTTTCCTGCGACCGGACATCAAACAGCCAGCAGTAGGCTGGGTAGTGGAGTTGCCTCAGGTCCTAGAATACTCTAGTTATATGTCTTTTGAGACTTTAAGGACTCAGTACTTTTAGGACAATTCTTTTTTTGATGACAGACTGGATTTGTTTCCGGGCAACCTCAGGAGCGAGGATCAATCAGATGAAGGTATCTGGTGCACTACAGCTATAGCAATATGATTATATGTTTCCACGACGGTGGGCAATATGGATCAATTCTTTAACAGGGTTTATATCATGGAAGCAATACACAGTATTGTGAGATACTAAATCTTCTGTTTATTCACTTGTGAAATATTGTGTTTATGTGTGCATTAAATAACCTGATGGAATGCTTTCATCCCAGTGAATAGTCTGCAGTGGTCTAGTACAAATGCATGTTATCTACCGGAAGAACAAAATCTATCACCTCACATTGTATGTCACCTGACACTAAATACATGCATCAGCCAAATGTGCGTTCACACGTCCTAGAGTGAAGCCCTGGATATCATGTAGGGAGCTCTGCTGGAGACCTGAGCTCCTGTAGCGAACCATCCGTAGTACTTTGAGTGTACTATTCCCTGTGTGTACTGAAGCGCGGCCTCTTTGATTTCCTTCCAGGCTGTTTCGCTGCACGCCTCCAAACGTCCACGACGCCTCCATCTTGCTTATGAAACTCAACAATGCTCCGGGAGTACGCTGTCTGCGCGCCTCTTCACTCCTCCACTTTCCATATTCCGCCATAACGAGAACGCAGCGGAGCATGACACGATGTAGAGAGCCCTTCTGAGCCATTAAGAGATGGACACAGACAGGATGGAGTGTTTACAGTGAGCCGGCCTCCTTCCTGCTCTCCAGCTCTTCAATGTCATTTGTCTCCCATCCCTCATTCTCCACCAACACTTCATATCCTTTTTCTCACCCCTCTGCTGTCTGTTTCTATCTGGGTTCTCTCCATCACGCATCACGGTCTCTGTTCACTGGCATAGTCCCGCCTCTGATTGCTCACATTCCTCTCCTCTTTCCTTCAGAACCTTGCTCTTCTTTTATTACTTCAACCGGCTCCACTTGTCAAGTGCTTTCTCTCTTCTCCCACCACTCAATATGAAAAACAAAAATCTCTGCAGTAGTAAATTATGCACTGGAATAAGTGGAACATGTTCATACGACAATAGCAACATACTGTGGTAGGAAATAAATGAAATGAATAAAAAAGATACTCTTTTTTTCTGCTTACCAAACCAATATTTGGATTTTGCTTACGAAGCTTATAAGACTGTCCTCGCAAGAACAACCGCATCAGTCCCAAAAGGATATGTTTATTTTAAAGTGACAAAGCCCCCTAGTGACCGTAGCAGCTATGTGGGGAGCAAACAACAAAGCCACGTTGTTACGGAGTGACAAAGAGCAGTTAGGGAGGAGGCTGGGGGGGGGGGGGGGAAACATAGTTTGTCATGCTCTGGTCAACTTTGGGAGTTATTGTGCTTCCGTAACACGTCTTTGCTTCAGACTAGTGGATAGGAAACCTCCAGAATACACATGCAGGTGTTTATTGTACTACTTTCTCCATCTGCGTCCTAAATTCACCAAACGTTAGCATTAGATAAACATACTATTTCAAAAAACTTACATTTAAAAAATAAACTAATAATTGCCTCAATCAACTGGGGAAGTTTTATGGTGATATATATGAGTTAAAGTGTTTTACCCTATTCACCTGTACTGTCTTCAACATGTATGTAGTTTTAAGGCCGTTGACTAAAATAGATTTTTAATGCCAGTTGACAGTATGTTGGGTTTTATGGAGTGATACAAAAAGGTATCTAAAATCCCCTCAGTGAAACCCTTTGAATCATTTTGAACCTGGCATTATGCAATGTTCAAATTCATCTTCTACCTATTTAAGCAAATTTGCTCGTATTTGATCAAATTAGGCCTCGTTTGAATTTTGAACACTTCATTAAACTTGTAATACAAAATGATTGAAGTAATCATTCGGGGAAGTTTCATGGTGATATATATCAGACAAAATGTTTATCCTATTCAACCCATAGCGTCTCCTCGTAACACGGGAGACAGCTTCCTGTTTCCACCCAACCGTTACTTTCAAAGCATGACCACGATAGTGCCATAACCTTAACCTGTGTTGATTACTGTCAAAAGGTCCTCTAACCACACCATGATCTTTCCATTCTGTCACGACACCTAATCAGACCTTTAAATTGGTATTGTCACATCATAAAACTGATTTGTGTCTGTTCTTAAACAGTTCTGGAAGGCAGAGACACGTGTTGTCCCGCTGAGTGAGATCAGAAGACGCTTATATGTGTCCCTCTAGAGGACATTATCAATCACCGTATTCAGTATCTAAATGTGGAGGACGAGTCGGCTCAGGCTGTTATGTGAGACCTGACACTGCTACGTCTTCATCAGCAGCTCATAACACTGTACAAACTGATTTGGCAACTCTAAAAAGCTATCGCATCCACAGTCATTTTAATCTTCGTCTTGATGATTGTCAGGAGTATTTCAGAGTCGGGACGCGAGTACGTTTTCGGTTGTTGCGATAATGTCAACAATAGGAGAACTATCTCGTAACCATTTGTCATCCAGACATTAAGACAAATGCTCTTTCCCCCACGTCCTTCTGTCCCCTGTAAGCTCTCTGCCCCACTTTTTCTCCAGCCCATGCGTTGTCGTCCATCCTGTGTATTTAAGGTGGACCATTTCATGGGGCTATTAGGATGAAGAGGCAGAGCCTGACATTAAGGTAATTCGACACACTATTGATGCTTCACGCTTGTCACATTCTGCATGCTGGGCCTGCGCTCTCCACGCTGTGTCTCAAAGTGGGTGTATGACAGACAAATAGTGTGTGTGTGTGTGTGTGTGTGAGCGTCTGAATATGTGTGTGCAGCTCAAGGCTCGGGGGCTAATATTGCTTCATAACAGACTATTTTCCATGCCACATTATGCCCTCCTCCTCCTCCCTCCATCCTCTCTGCCTGTCTTGTCTCAGGCCCAATATAATAAAATAACCCAGCATGCCACGGGCCAGCGCTGCCGACGTGACTGATCGATGGAGGGTGGGAAGGTTTCCTCTCACCTCTGTCCTGTTGCACCGAGCCAATCGACCCTGCCTCAATGAAGCGGGAGACGGACAGGTGGCTCTTCGAAACGTCCTCGAATGCCAAAGAGTGAAAGTAATTTCACCGCCGCGGTTTTCGATCGGTGCATTGCTCACTTTATATGCTCATGACAGCCGGGGCATCAAGGGGGTGGTGTCTCCGCTCGGGGACAGGAAGAAAAACAAGCAGAGAATGATGTCGGAACATCAGCGTCTGATGTAAAGCAGGGAGGTGTAAATTGCAGCTGGAGTGCTTGAACATATCCATAACTGAGATGATGTATTAGAGCAACTGTGACAAAAGGTCACTGGATCAAACGGCATCTATCACATCTTGTCACTATCAGTGAGCATCCGCCTACTTGTTGTGTCTCTTATCATGGCGGCATCAGCTAAATGCTCTCATTGGCTCGGTTTTCAAAGCCTACAAGCTTATAGCAGTCAGTAGGTTTCATACCCTTTAACATATTATTATCATCAGGATGCGTTGGGCTACTGAGAGATGTCAGGATTTAGCATGCAACTGAACTGTGCACGTTCTAGGACAGTCTTTATTAATGATTGTATGCAACCAATATTGATTTTTCTATGTTTTCAAGATGAATGGATAGAGAAGAGTGTTATTGTTATTCATACAGACATAGGAACCACACCTGAACATTTAGGGACTAAACCATGTCAAATAATTTGTGTAGTTTTCAAACATTGGGTAATGTTTTTCCATGGGGTGCAGTTAGTGACAGTGTGGGCTCCGTGGTCGCTCTGACAGCTTGACGGAGTAGAGCAGCAGGGAGCAGGGCTCAGTAGAGGGTCAGTTACTGTATTTCTCTTGATACCGAAGAAACTGGAGTGGACACGTTTTTTTTCAGGAGATGTCTGAGAAGCATTTCCACCTATAAGAGTACGCTGCACTGATTCTAAAAGTGTGTTTCCTGGTTTGCACCACTGAGAGGAAAGGTTATCGCTTGACACAAACTATGTCACAGGTATGAAATGAGAGGATTATTAGAGAAGAGAAACTTTCTTGTGGGAGCTGCAAATCATGAAAAAATCCTCAACCTCAGCATTTCAACAAACTTACTCGCAACAAAGTTGAACTGTGTCGGAGGTGTGAGCTGAAGATGAATGTGAGACTCCTCCATCGCCACGTCCTCCTTTTTGGCTGACAGGAGGAACACAAGAACAACAGCGGAAGAAAGTAAAAGAAGAGAAATTGCACCGAAACAACAAATTGCAAGTGAAATTGCAGTATGATTCATTCAGGATTGGCATTACCAGGGGGGGGGGGCTCTGTCTTCAACCGAAATCCAAAGGCAATTTGCACTTTTACTTTAAGAATTACAGACGCTGCAGATTTGCTGAAATCACTGGCACTTTCGGCAATTATTACAAATCACCGGATATCCCCTGGTAGTGTTAAAGCTGAGTGAAGAAGTTATGAGAGAATAAATGCTGATGTTCGAACCAAGAGAGAGAGAAAAAATAGTAAATGCTTTACAACATAGGGAAAGAAGGAAATAATGAACGATAAATCAGTGACTTTCTATCCTTTAAAGGCACCATTGTCTGATGTGCTTTGCACTTTCAGCCATTACTTCTGTCCTGTTGATGAATCCCATTCTTGTTCAGATGATGTGTATTCCATGTGGGAATGAAACAGTCCCATTTCCCTGTCGTACCTGATTTAAATTGCCAATAGTTGAGGTTTCAGTAATGCTGTAATGTACAGCTCTAATGTACATAGAGCTGTAGAGAGTGAACTTCCTGTGCAATTATTAATGTCAGATCGTACTGATGAAGGTTGTCCTCTCGCTCTACCTCTCTGCCGCTCTGCCCAGAGACAAAGGGCTTATTTTTAGCTGACTAATACACATGCACACTCACAATCCCCTCACCAGTCACGCTCGATCGTGAGCGCAGAGGTACGAGGAGAGGCAGCCGCTCACAAAGATGTCTTTTTGTGCGTGAGACAAAAAAATAATTGTGTAAGTAAGTGTCACACCTGTGCACGTCTCTCACATCAACACACCCACACAGGCTCTGAATCATTTAGGAGACACGGAAGTGTGTGCAGAGTCAACTACCACCAGAAGCAGAGATATTGCAATAAGGAAGAACATTTTAAAAGGCTAAAATCCCAACCTTCATCTTCTGTTTCAAAACTGTACGTGTGGCTACACTTCAAAAATGAGGAAGAACATTTTGAACTTTATTAAATACACAGCATCGCTACAATTTGCTGTGTATCAGTTGTGGGACATTGTTTTATGTATGTACCGTCCACCAAAATAGCATGTATGGGGAAAGACAAGGGATTATTCATTATTTAAAATGACTGTGAGGAACTTTTAACTGGTTAATTTAATGCCGATGCCTCTTTATGACCTACATAAGCAAACGAGACAACAAGATTGGCTGTTTCTACATATTTCATACTCAATGCTTGTCATCGGTGCCACAGAGTTGGATTCCGTGCAAAATCAGTTCGGTCATAAGCCCTAAACACGACTTTGTTGCTAAGTAATTTATATGCTGATATAAAGTGTCATGCTTAAGTCAATTAACGACGTAATATAAGCCGTGTGCAGTGAGATAATGTCTCTGAATCAATCAATAGAAAAAAAGTGCATCTGCTTTTCCCTCCAATAAGGAGACATTGATCACAAAACAAAAGTCGAATTAGCATTGCGGTGAAGCCAACCAATCTGACCACAAATCAAACACTGTATCGTAAGACTCATTTATGGACGTGTTAGCATTAGGGTGGTGTCAGTTTTGGTGTAGCTGAATCAACAGTAAGCTGGTGGAGGAGCCAGAGTGGCATTAAAAGTCTATTAGTAGGTCTAGCAGGTCCATTAGATCAAGGGTCCTTAACCTTTTAAATGCCGGGAACCCCCCCGAGCTACACTCTGGCTCATTAAAACATATTACCTCTTCACGGCTGAACGCAAACCAAACAAGAAGGTCAAACTACCAAACACCTCATTAACAATCTGACATTTAAGAAAAATAACTGAAAACCTGGACAGCCAGACTCATTAAAACATATTACTTTAGTTTAACTGCAAAACAAACCAGACAGTCCAAACTATAAAGACAATTATCAGCATTATGTTAGAAAGAGACAAATAGCTGTTATTGCACACTGCTGGAGGCAAAACAAATAGACTAAATATAATTTAGTAACATTGTTTCAGTCTCACGATGGAAACGGGTTGAGTTCAAACGTATGCTCTAATGTGACATATCTGAAAATGGATTTCAAGCTATTTTAACTCATCACTGCTTTAGTCAACTTTTTCTTATTTTCAGTTTGTTTGCATTTTTCAGCGCCGTTTCCGCCATTTTCGTAGTTTCCTCTTGGATGGGTGCTCATCATCTGGTACCTGGTTGCTATGTTTCTATGGTGGATGACAATGAGAAAACATCCCGGACACAGCCACGCAAGACCATACAGGCAGAGGGCAGGGCAAGTGATGATTGAGAGGGATTCATTTTGTATAGGTCGATTCAGTGTTATTTAAAAAAAAAAAACATACTCGCTGAGCCTTTCATAAGTGTACTGTAGATAAGACATACAGCTGCGGATCACATGGAGTTACCAGTTAGAAATACAGTGTAAGAAATCACCTAAACCACACAGACTGTTCGTTGCTATTATCAACTGCTCCAACAAGAACTTTTGAGAAGTAAAAAAAAATAAAAAATGACAGCAAAATCCACAAGCCTCTGCTCTGTGAAATCAATTCCACCTCCATTCGTCCCTATTAAATCCTCAAATATTGTGGCATTGCTATCAAATGAGCGGCCAGGGACCGCAGACTGGACCCACAATCCCCTTGCACAGTAAAAAGGGATGAGATGATGATGATCATTTTCCAGTCATATATCAGACGGGTAATGGTTTGGATGTTGTTGTGTGGGTCTTAAAATGTCTGAGCAAAAATAATAGTTCAGGCGGCATTTATCTTCTGCCAACAGCTAGCAAGCTAGCCTCATTTTTTTCAAATCAATATGCAGAGTAATGAAGGCATTGTGGCAGTGTACTCTGTAACATTTAATTTCGCTTATACTCCCTTTATGTCTCATCAAAGTAGAGCACCATCAGCGGGAGTGTAGTACCTCTAATCACAGTACTGGATGTACCCAGGTGAAACTCTGCCCCGCAGGTAAAGAACATTGTCGGTGTTATAACAGCTTTTACGCAACAGCTAACGACTGTGGAAGTACTGTCTGAACAGATGTTCTTCAGAGTGTTCTTTTAAATTTGAAAAATGCACATATATATGAAGAATCTTCAAATCACACCTGATTGTTCACTTTAAAGAGAACAGTGTGAGAACAGTCTTTGCTGTCAGGATTTGGGTTGTTTGCTTGTCAAAGACACAAGTGCAATAGACGAACCCCATGGAGGATGCCCACAGGGAGGATACTGGATAAGCCCAATTGACTACTGGACAGACCACCCCTACCTCCCATTCTCCCAACCCACTTCAGCTTGGCCCGGTCGTGCTGTAAGGCGACAATAGTCTATAGACTGATCTGATACAGATCTGTTATTACAGTGGGATCACAGCAGAACATGTTTGTTCCCTCTCTGTCTCGGCATGTTTCACCTTATGCTGTCTTGGTCGTCACGTTGATCTGACGGCATTCATTTTTGCTATGCTGTAATACAGACCGTATTGGAGGTGTATCAGCCATCCCTAACCAGGGCACACTAGGGTTGGGCGATTTAAAGAATAGTTTGGCTTTTGGTGATTAGCTGAGTACATCTAGTTGGTTTTTTTTGTGGGCGATGTTTGTTATTTTATTTTGCTAATGTCATGCTCTGCAGGAGAAGAAGAGCAGCTGCTCAGACAGAGAGAGAGAGAGTTGGGGCAAATATTTTGTCAGTTGCTAGGCTGACGGAACATTTGAACATATTGCCCAACCCTAAAGCACCACTCCAGTGTCATGGCAGGCCAATCCCACTTACTATCTAAAACTGTATTTGCACTGTATTTGAACTAAGTATTTCTACTGTATCATGCTAAACAAAAATGAAACAAATACAAAATATATACCTGTTGCTCATCTTTTATAACAGCCAAATGTTTGAGGGCCATATAAAACGAATGATAAAATCCTCTTGACTTCCGTGAACTTTTCCCAACGTTTCTTATCATTTCAGCACTTGATCGCAGTCTTTGGTTCGGTTCCGCCATGTTTACCTAACAAACTGAGGTCAACGTTTTTGCCGACTAGTAATCAAAGTAGGTCAAGTAGATGTTCGACATCCAGTGTTCAAACTAAGATGTGCAAACTATATACACAATGCATTATATTAGAAATATGCTCAAGCCATTTTCTCGTTTATTTTTATCCAGCGCCGGAGTTTGCCCTCTGTGTTCTATCCTATAGCAAACAGAGTTCGCCATGTGTGTGATATTGTGGAGAAAATAACAAATCCTCAGTCTGCGGCTCTAAATGAAGAGGGATCAGAAATGACCAGGGCAAACTGGCCCCAGATGGAGGTTGTGACATCAATTGAAGGCGAGGCGATGAGGTGTTGTAGTCGCTCAGACGCAGTCCTCTGGCAGATAAATGGCTCTGTTTCTCTCATCAGCATCAGAAACACAACATCTGCTTCTCGCCATCTCTGCGTTACATCACTCATCGGCTGCAGCAGGTCACTGCACCGCTCTTCACACTGTCTGCACATGAGTGTGTCTATTTACATCTGTTAACCTATTTCTGCTTGTGTGTGTGTGTGTATGATAGTTAGTGTGGGGCCCTTTAACATACAGTAAACAGTGGATGATACATGGCCCAGGTCTGTGGTCGTCTCCCCTTCACACGTCATATTCTATCGCTGTGAGACCAGGACTTATTCAGCCAATCAGCTGAGAGTGAGATAACGGACGAGGGACCTGCTGTGCGAGCTGTTGACCCGTCTTTCAACACGTCTGCAGCCACAATCAATGTCTGCGATGCAGGGAGGTGAGGAACACAGCTGAAGTGTCGCCATACTGCAATATGTCACATCATTGGCCGAAATCCCAGCAGCTGTGTTGACTCAACAAAACGTGTCAAGTTTGATTATTGAGTGTGGAACGGTTGCTAGGTGCTTCACACAAAAAAAGAATAAAAAAAGCAAACCAAAATGAAACAGATCAAAATATCTCCGAATGCACTGATACCAGATCAGATATCAAGCCAATACTAACTCAAACCGCTGGATCGCGTATCGGTGACAATGGAGCCAGCTGATCAACTTCATATTTTATTACACTACAATTTAAACATTTTAGATTATTTTTAAATGTTGACCAATTTGTTGCTGCATTAAAAAGGTTTGCACTTTAATTGAAATTCATATTAATTTTGAAGAGTTGTAACCGAATTATGCTGTATTATTTCAATAACAATAAATAGATCAATACATTTATATCTATGCATTTGTTACATTTTGTTTCACAGAGTTATGAAAGCAATATTGAAGTCAAGCCTGATGTTGTCTTACACATGAAAGAATGATCCTAGTCACTTCCACACACAACTAATTCAACACTGGTTTCAGATCTGTACAGAAGAGCATTTTGGGAAATATCAAATACCACAAGCTGACACTGAACCAGACGTATTCCTGGCTTCAATCTGAATTTGCTGTTGCTACTTTCCCCCCAAAACTGAAAGACCTGTGGTCTCAGAATTTGGACCACACTAGACTCTCAGCTTTCTCTGAAACATGCAACCGACTGACATTTACCGCCAATGTGCGCAGCAGAAGAACACAAAAACTGTGGAGAAGTTCCTAGAGGACAGACGAGCCTCGCTGAATGCTGACTCCGTCTCTTCTCCGTCCTCCCGGATCCCTTCGGCTGAGGCTGCTGCTGCTGTTGTTGTTGTTGAATACGAGACCGGGCAGTTGTTTGTCTATTAGCGCGGCTAATCACGCTGAGCCACCCATGTCAATAAAACTCATTATGAGAAACAAGCGGCTCATCAGTGGGCCACTGCCCTGCTTATCAGCACAGCCAGGTCCAATTCATCACTGTTCATGAAACATCATCATCTTTTTAAAAGTCCCAGTGTGGGCTGAGCTGTAACTGATTAAAAGGAGTAACTGCAGTGTGTATAAATACACATGTATACATTATCGTCTGGTTTGCATATTTTGACTTGGTTTAATGCTTTGAACCAGGCTGCCTTTTCTTCTTTTTTCTTCTACAGGCTGATGACGTGATACTTCATAATGCTGCTTGCCAAATACATTCAGGAGTTAGTTCGGCTACTCGGAAGTGCCATAATTTGTCAGTTATACTTAGCATGCTCAAGGACACTTTTATATTATGGAGTAACCCGGATGGTTTGCAGAAGTCAACAGGCTTCACTGGCTTTTGCCAAGAAATATGACCACAAAATCCTGTCAAACATGTAACGTAAAATATAAAGTTATATTGTAGATACGTTTTAAAGTTAATTTTGTTAATGCACCAAAATCACACTGACTGGGCTGTGCTGTTATCAGCAAAAGAAAGCAAAGTAGTGCTCCGTTAAATCACATTTACTTCAACCATTACTTTTTCGTCTCGAGTTTCACATTTCCAGTTGGTCTCGAAAGGACTAATAGAGAGTCAACTGCCTCCATGGGGCTCTCATCACATGCTTCCTGGACGGCATGTCACACCTATTCATGTCTCAAACTCTGGTTAAATGAGCCATTTCCTCAGATTACAATGCGAGACAATGGATTCTAAGTGTGTTGATGTGTAATCATATGCAATCAGTGCCAGTGTTGGTATAATTACTACACAACGCTCTCACATACCGTACCAGAACCAGTCTGACGCTTCTGTTTTTGTCATCTGTTCACTTTGCACGAGACAACAAGATCATGCAAAAAAATTGCAGGATCACAAAATAACAAAAAAAATGTCATGCTTCAAATAATGCGTTTGTGTCCAGACCAATCAGCGTACTGTAAGGAGCTGCTGGTTACAGAGAGGTGACTGTTTGTTCAAAACAACAATGGTGGCTCCTAGAGAGGTTCGTGTAGATGCTGCAATAGCATCAGTTATATCTAGAGATGTTCCCATATCACTTCTCCTTCTCTGGCCGATACAGAGGACCAATCCGATACCAGTGCGCTAAAAACACATCGTTTTACTGGTGTGGTTTTCCAGTGGAAAATATTGCCGAATTGCGAACATTTTGCTAGCCCTGGCTAAAGTTACACCCTCCGATAGCACGTGCCCGATCGGTACCTTGCACGTGCAACTCTCAAGGGAGATGAGAAAGAAGCGAGATGGCTCACTTGTCAGAGTTACTTCCAACATCAGTTTCTCAAGCAGTGATCGTATTTTCCACAGCTCATGGTTGAAGTAGATAAAGAGTGAGCCACCTCGCTTCTTTCACATCTCAGTTGAGGGTCAAACATGTGCAGTACCGATCAGACAGGATGTATCGATCAGGTATCAGGATATATGGTTATGTTTTGTTTGTTGTTCCCGCGTAGCGTAAATGAGCTAATAAGTGATACGATCTCCCATTGGGGCATAGACTTGCACACTCACCGATACCCAATCCAGCATGTTAGGCTGTATCAGAGGTATTTCCGATTGTCTGGTATTGGAGTAACTCTAGTGCTATCGGAAATGGAGAGTATTTCTTTATTGAAAGACGGGCAAATGACAACACTGACGGCTTTTATCAATGGAAAACATGTTTTTGCTCTTAGAGTTTGCTTGACAGATGGTTCATGCGTGTGCCTGCCCCTTTCCAAACAGTTCCAGATGATTGCTTCTCAGGTGATTCTGTGTAACTATCTGGCGAGTCAGGTAAGGGGGTGTTTGCCAACTGTGATGAACCCAAACATCTCTGCAGCATGCTGCTGCCAGAACGTCTTAGATCATGGTCTGAGCAGTATGTATATATATGTATGACGGATTCCTTGCTTTAGACCATCAGCCCTAGTTTTTGTGTAATTTCAGCCTCTCTATTGTTTGAGTTTTCTGCAACTTCTGTTGCTTGAGTCCTCAGTTGCAGAGTGTGCATCTGGGTCCCTCCCCCTAACCACATGTCAACATCAGTCCAGAAAAAAATGTTTCCTGCAATGTTAAGGTTTTTGGTTACTGGCAGTTCAGACAATGATGTTGGTTACTTTCAAAATGATATAAAGGACTACAATTTTAATATCACAAAAAAAGGGTCGTGATTATTGATGCGAAATGCGCCAACTGAAACATAGGATGTCAGATGTGGTCTTATCATTTACAAATCATTAAAGCGGTTCTTCCGGCGAGGCCAGCAAATTGAAAATGTATTTTAACGGTATAGTAACCAAAAAACTGAATTTATTTCTTATCACATTTTAAAACTGAAGTGCTGAATGAAAGTACTAAATGTTTCTAGGCCGAACTCACACAGACGTAATAAGCAGACAGAGATCATATCAAACACGCAGGAGCTTAACCAGCTAAATGATTCAACTAATACAGCTGTGTTGTGTGTGCCAGCTGCACTGTGCTGAGGTGTGTGTCTGTCAGCCTCACCACTGTTGTTGTCACATGTTAAGCACGCTGATGCCAGATTGTGTCAGTTAGCGTTTAAAGCCTATTAACGATGTCAGATGTTATCGGGAGCAGCTGGACAAACAGTGAAGCTGACAGCGTGTTGCCTTCAGCCACAACTACACATCTGCATGTGAAGCTGTTAGCTTGGCATTCCTGGTAGCTTCTAATGTGATATTGATCCTTTTTTTTTTCCTAGCTGCCTCCACACAGGAAGTACAGAGGTCAGGGTCAGATACGGAAAAGCACTCTGGGGACTCGATTATAAGACATCAGTCTGTCAAGTTATTGATACTGAAGTAACTTGAGTATCAACTCAGTGTTTATTGTACTGCTGAAATAACTAGTCGATTAATCGATCAGCACATTTGGTTTCAACAGTTCTGATGAATCAATTCGCCCAGTTATTTAAACAAAAATGTCAACTGATTGCAGGAGGACTTCTTGTCTGTGTTGTATCATTGTAAACTGAATATATTTGGGTGTTTCGTCAGTTTAGTATTTTTTCACATTTATCGGCGGTTTCAGACTTACACGTTTGTAACGGTTAAAACAAAACTCAGTACCGTTGACCCGGTTAGTCAGGTTCATTTGGGCTGGTGTGAAAGCTGACAATCGAACCCTGGTGCGGACGAAAAACCGACTGAAGAGGTGGGTCTTGGTCCGCTTGTGGTTTGTTTGTGGTGTGAAAAGCAAAAGTACCAACCACCGAAATTAGTTTTTAAAACAAATAAATCCATCTGCTGATTGTTCAATTTCTTCAGGAAGCAATCTTATCGGTGTGTATTTGAGGCCATGTGTATAAGGCGCTTTCGCTGATTAAAAGGTGAAAAAAGCTGTTAAATCTGCTAAGTTTGAATCCGACTCTGTGTAGGCTACTTTGTCAGTTCATTAACTTCATTATGAAGTGTGTGACAGTGACCTCATCTCTAATGTAAAACGCCTCATGCACGTGTCCGTGCGCTCCCTGATGAGTTCGCACCAGTCATCAGGTGTGTAGTTCAATGTGTAGTTTAATAACACTTACAATGCTTACAATCAGTTATTAATCAAAGGACATACATTTACACATCAGAAGCATTTAAGTGCTGCATAAACTTGCGTCATTTAGAATAACTTGATTTCCCGCCGTGGGTCCTGATGATACGGGATGACAATCGCCAAAACTGTCCTATCAACACGAAGTGGACCAGAACTAAAAACGTAACAATGTATCATTTTGTCCCTTTGGTCTGCACCAAATGAACCCGTCTACAGGTGTGAAAACACCTTAATTGACTAATTCTATAAATCAACTGACAGATTTAATGGCAAGTCTTGTGGTTTAATAAAGCCGACGTGTCTTTACCGACGTCCTCCCGACGTGAACCTTATCGATCTTTTCATTACGTCACCTGTCCTGGCTCACGATTACATGGATTACATACAGATGTGTTATGTGTTTACAGGGGGCATAGCTACATACAGTGTATCACACATCATCATCATTAGCTTTTTATACAGTACTGTCGGAGCATGAGGTTCACATGGGACATTTGTCATAAAATGGCAACATGAGAAAAGTGCAAAATGAGTCAATGCTGTGAAATGGAATGGCAAGACACCGCAGGTGACTGTGGGATGTGTGTGTCACCCTTAATTGCTGCTCTTTAGCTGTAACTATATTTGCAGTTTCAGCTTTAAGATGATTATCTTTGGTTCGTGGGTGTATTTTGTTTCCTACCTACCACCTCAAGTGTCTGTGTTGTTCTTGTGTGACTTGGCAGCTGTAACATTGGAATTAAAACACCTCATAAGTAAAGGTTTAATAAGAACAGCCGTGTTGTTTTCACACTTTTAGAGGTCGCTGTGGGTTATGAGCTTTATTTGTGAATTTTCACAGCAGATTTTCAGCGTCTTTTGGCAGATGAAGTGAATGCTTTTATCATTTTATTTCACCGTCTTCCTCTGTGTTTACTTCACGTCTGAATGACTTTGAGCCAGGGGTTCCCACGGGTTGGTTTCGTTATGACGGTACTTGACTTTTCCATGACGCAGTTTTCCAACAGCGTTGGAATCATGAAATCCAAAATTGCACCGTGTGCTTCCAATCATCTCTCTGTGTTTGCATCCAGTAATGTCGTAAATGTGTTGTGTCAGTCCGACGCTTTCGCCTTGTTCTGTCATGAATTCTGGAGTCGCAATAGAACATTATAGGATTTAGTTTTTTTCCATAACCTCACTTCTTCTCTATGTGAAGGAAGTTGTACTGAAACTGTAATATTGAGGGAACTGAGATCAATATATATCTAATAAAGATATATGTAAATAGACACAATAAAATCAAACCAGTTAAAACATTGTGTCTAAAACATGTATATTTAAGAGCAAAACGTAATTCTCTCAGTAGAGTACTGAATGAGAGCACACAGCAGTTGGCATCTCTCAAAGCATTTTCAAAGAGTTCTTGAAGGAAATGAAATAATTGCCAACCCCATGCAGAGACATTTTCTACACATTGATGGTTCTAAGAAAAAACAAATCCTTTGTTTAGCTTGCTTTTTGGATGTGCAGGATGCCGGCATTAGCCCTACTGGAGAACAGGTTGACGCAATGAGGCCCTGATAGAAAATAAAGTGAAACCTCACACAAGCTAAAATAATCCTAAACAGATGAGCTAAACAGACAAAGGTTACCCAGATAGAGACATGCATATAAATCATGCACTTCCATTAGGACAGAATACGAGCAGTGTACAAAGAAAAGTAGAAATTTGACCCAGTGCTGCTAGCTAGCTATAGCGTCGGCTGGCAGCTAGCTGTCAGCTGAGTCAATACTTGGCTGCAGTTCTCTGTCTGCAGTCCAGTGGCTGCCTGCCCCCATTACCGCTATTCAAAGGCTGCATTCACTCCCCATTCTCTCTCTTTTTGTAGGCCAAGACGCAGCCAGGGCTCTGTCGCTGTCCCGACTCCACGCTGGTTCTATCCAAACTCCCGTCAGCCTATCCTCCCTCCTCCTTTCATGACTTTAGTTTTATTCCTCCCCCTCCTCCTCCTCCCAAGTCTTACTGCCTGTGCCAGAAACTTGAAGCGGAATTGAATTGTGCATGTTTGTTGTGCAGCTACATCAAACATTGGCTTTGTTGAAAAAAAAATCAATACTTCTGCTCAGCTTCATTCATCACCGCCTGCAGCTGATCAACTCTGTCCTACAATAAAGGAAGTGACCTCTAAGTATTGTGTTTCCTCTTTGCTTCTTTTCTTTTTGCCCTGTAATGCTAATTTTCAACTGGTGCTTTTTTTTGGAGATGCGTATGTCCAAAAATGATTCCCATCTAATTGTCATTAAACAAACTGAATGCCTCTACAACTCTACATGTCTTTATCTCTGAAAACGTGCCAAATTATGCTTTTCTGGGCTTCTGGCTGTCGTTTCAATCTGTTGTAAGTTTGAATCCTGGAATCACTTTTGGTTCCAAGGCTCAAGTTGTCTCTTGCTGTGAGTCAGATGTTGTGCTCAGGCTCAATTGATTTGTCTCACTGCAGAGGAAACCCTTGCAGAGAACAGCCCAGGGGTTTCATTTATAAAACAGTGTGTAGTATCCATACTCAATGTGGACGTGACCACAAAAGCCAAAAATGGCGCAAAAAAAGGACTTTTTACACTTTGCGTACGCTTGCAAGTTTTCCTTTTTTTAAATCCTAAATGAAGTTTTAAATGAGCGCACATGGATCAGCCTGATGAATGGTCAATGCAAAGCACCGCATGACTATTTATCCATTGAAATAAGGGTTGGCTGATCAATGGTGAATCAACAGCAACGAGAGGAAGACCAAGAAAATATATATCTTTCTGACACAGAAATTGAGGTGTATATGTATAAGTTTGCAGTAATCAGACTTAAATTGCATCCAAGATGATCGCGACGATCATTAATATCCACCACCGTGGAAGTTTGATGGGTAAAAACTATTTATTTGATTAAGTTGTGTTATGGTGAACATGGCCTGTATTGTTATTATTAGAACTCATAATGAAGATTTGGAGAGTAATGTTTGTGCGAGAGCTGTCCCTGGCTTGTGACTGTCGCCATGGTGACTGCAGTAAGCTCCGATACTTGCATCAGACAGCTGTTTTCAGTCGGTCTGCCTACAGTATGCTGTGTCCGTCCCTATCAGTTAAACCATGAATGAATTAACACTGTTCACTGCAACGATTTTACACATAAATACTATATGAACACTAAAATTACACCGGATGATATATGCACAGTATTAGAAGATGTTATTGGAAACTGTCTTGGACAACGTCCTGGACAACTGATGGTGATGATTTCATCGGCTGCGTTGCGCTCCACAGCTCAGCTGAAGTGGCGTGTGCCTCTTTCTGGCCCCTTTTTGCAGCACACACAGTTTGAACTGAGACCCCGGATCTTTACGACCTGCCTCCTGCTCTCCCTCCTCCCTGCTGCTCCACTGCTCTGATGCACTGCACCTTTTAATCCCTGACGATCTGAGTGACTGCTTAATGATTGCTAATATTTAATGGTTTTGTCTGTCAATTGCAATGGTGTGACACACAGAAGGGCAGCTAACCTTCAACCGAAATGTTTTTTCCATGGACAAAACAACTGCAAAAGAAACAGTGAACGACAGAAAAGTCAGCTAGTGAAAGTAAGAGTGAGGGAGAAGTGTGTGCGTGTGGAAGAAAGTGGGAAGAGAATGCTGTTCTCAGCAGACTGTTCTGAGCTAGTTTCAGTCAATGCATGATGTGTGTGTGTGTGTGTGTGTGTGTGTGTGTGTGTGTGTGTGTCAGAGTGGTGTCAGAGGCTATTATAGTCTATCAGAGCTTAATGTGAAACATGGCTCTGTAAATGGGCTCAGAGATAGAAATAATGAGAGCAACTATCAGGCAGAGAGACCACAATTACCACCCGGCTCCCATCTCAACCTCCGCTGAATGTCTGATTCACCGAAGGACCACTGACTGTCTCACTGGCCGACTGTCTCACTGACCGACCGTCTCACTGACCGACCGTCTCACTGGCTAAGGCAACAAAACTGGTCAGTTAGGTTTAGGAAGAGATCGTGAAAAGTTAATTAGGTTTAGGCAACAAACCCGCGTAGTTTTAGAAAATCATTGTATTCATTAAAATACGTGCCGTTACAGAAATACACAAGTCACATGACAAATAAATCAAGATTGACAAACAGCGGCGTCCTGGCTGAAAGGTCGCTGTTTCAGTGCTGACGACTATATCGCTGACTGACTGTATCACTGGCCGACTGTTTGACTAAGGCTGTGCATCATAGATTTAACCTCAGTCACTACACAGCTGGTGCAAATGCAATAAATAAACCCATACGTCCATACGTACACACATCTGATTTCCAGACAATATTACTCACCATGTTATGCCATCTGTTCTTCTGACAATATCAGTCCTAAGATTGAGTATTTATGTCTTATCAGTCGTATGTCTCCACTTTCCTTCAGAGCATATTCAGGAAGCTCATCTGATTACTCAGCAATGAAACTAATTCGGGAAGACCAAACTAAAAATGATAGCTGTACTACAATTTTATGTGAAAAATCCTGGTGGTTGACACAAAATTATGAACATCATGTGACTGTATCACAAAGTAAAAAAAAAAAATTCTTGAAGAAATCAGCAGATCCTGGATAACCACACTCACGAGGAGTCACTCGCTAATCATAAAACAAATCCATTCATCCTAAAGGGGGAAATAGTTAATTGCAGTATAAGTAAATGTTCAGCTGGATAAAAGTTATTGAACAGAAGTAGGCAAAGTTCAGAAAGTAGTAAAATATCAAACAATTAAATCAACAGACTTAATCTTGAAATTAACTATGACATTTACAAATGATAAGTAGCCTGGAGTGGATCTGTGGAAGCTTTTATGTTAGAGATGAAGGAACTATAATGATGGTGGGACATAATCCAATTACCCCCGGGGATCAATAAAGAACTTCTGATTCTGATGATGACTAAATAGAAGCACAAATGACATAAATAATAACACATTGACTACAACAGTGCTCCATTATAGCCTCATTAGGTCAATTTGACTCAATTGTTGAACATAAATTGTATAAGAAGCTGACTGTTAAAAAGGCTGAGCACTGCCCCTCATCAAGGCGCATTAGTGGCTCAGTTGCTGTTTTACAGTCACCTCATGTTTCCCTGAGCTGCAGTGATGAGAAGACAAGACGCTAATAGACTGTCGGGAATCCCATCAAAGAATTCCAAAGCAATTAATATGCTGCTGCAAATTTAATTCAGTTTTAAATACAATTTACAGCTTCCCGCTCTACCAAAGTATATGTTAGAAAGCCTGTTTTAAAGAGCGGACAACCAGTGCCTTTGTTAAGAGATGATTGTCAAAAAAAAGCGATTCTACTGATCTATAAGCAGATTACTATATGGACATTAAATGAAGGACTTTTGTATTTTTCCTTTTAGGGCTGCAGCTCATTAATTATTTTAATTATCCATAAATCTGCAGATTATTTTCTTGATCAATCTTAAAAAGCCATTATTTTCGTCAAACATCTGTAATCTGTGAAGCTGTAACCAGAAAATAACTGATTTAATAGGCTTCCTGCTTATAATCAAACTGTGTTCATGTTGCCTAGCGACTGATGTAGATTACCGTCAACGTCGAGCATTCGTTTTCTGTTGACCTGTTGAATTAGTCAATTTATTGAATCAATTAATAGAATATGAAATGCCTTGTAAAATGACATTTTCTATTTGATTGTATTGTACAACCATTATGCTAAATCTAATCTGACAACTGGATTGTGGATCACAGCGTCTCCTTCCTATTTCTAAATTCCCTACACAACACCAGTCAACAAACATTTATTCACACTCAATAAGATGCTGCCAAATTATTTCCGCCAAGTGAGAAATCATTGTTTTTGCAGGGAAAAATTGCCTGGACTCATTACAATTAGCTCAGAGATAATATTTTGCACCCATTGTGATTCACAATCCCCCCCCAATCCAAAACCTCCCGACAGCAGCAGTGCGTGCCAGGCCGGCCCCTTTATTTCTGTCCAATAATAAAAAGCCCGACAGCACCGCCATCCCAGAAGCAGCCCCTGCAGGTTGCCATGGTAGTTAATAAAGCTTGTTAAGATCAAAGGCACAAAGACGATTGTTGACTCTCCAGGGGAGTCGAGTTGAGCCCAGAGGAATGCAATTAAGGCTGAGGCAGGGGATCCGCCGCATACCTGATGCTACGCTAACAAGCGCGGATGCAGCTGGTGGACGCGCGGTATAGCTTCAGGAGGCACGATTTATATCCGTGTGCAGGAATGTGTTGGTGTGTGTGAGAAAGCTGAAAGCAATGGGTGGGCACAGGGGGAGATGAAATGGATAATGGGTGCTCACTGAAGGCAGAAAATAACCTCACCTCTAATAACACAGACAGATGGTTACAATTACTATAATCACTAACAAATGTAGTGCAATGCCATTTTAATGTGACTTTTTTATGAATCGTAGAAATAACTTTGAACCATAGTGAGCCCATTCACTCAAATCACACACGAAGTTCAGTTATTGGTTTAACGCCCAGCCTGTCTGAGGCAGCAGGAACGTACAAAAAGAGACACAATTGCATAACAGTGTTTTTGCTGCTCCAAATTCGTTGTCATGGGACTCCTGTTAATATTTGTAATAACAAAGGTTACAATATAGTAACCCTAGTTCTATAAGCAAAGTCAGAGCCCTCTACTGGACTAAAGGTAATCCCCCAATCAGGTGCACATGTTCGCCCACTGACAATTTGCATAACCGTGGAATAAATGTGCAAACCCCACAGTAAAGGTAGTAGATCCTGCTGTTCAGCATCGTACGCCTTCAGGGTCATACGACTGAGAGGGCTCCTTTGATAGATGTCTGTGCTTGTAGAACTAGGGTTACAATATTGTAACCTTTGTTCTAGCTCAAACAGGCTCCACCCTCCACTGGACTCTATGGTACAATGGATGGCGTCTGAAAAATGCACGTAGAGGCAGCGACCTGTCAATCCCAGTAAGCCCGCCCTAAAGCATACTCCACTTTATGGTCACAACCTGTGCAGACCACAAGAATATCTTGTTTTTCAAAGCTATCTCTACTAAAGTCGACTGTGGCGAACCGTTCACCCATACACGTGAGGACTTCCGTAAGGCATTAGCGGAGGTCATGCACTCAGTTCTGTGTGATAGTGCTGTTAGCTGTTAGCTCATAGCTAAACTGCTTTCCCTCACCGTGTTTCTGACCGCAGAGCAGCAGCTGAGCGGCTGCGATGCACTCAGCACTCTGACACAGAGATGCACTCACACACACACACGACTAGTTTCATTATCTCATCAAGTTAATAAATGAGGAGTACTAATATGCATGACTATGGTAAATCTAAAACAATAGGACTTCTCAATAACTAAGTACCTGGTATTGAAAAAATAAACACTTCAAGGGAAATAAAATGAAACTAAATCCTATATTGATGGCAGATAAATATAAATAAAGAGATAAGACTTGGAGAAAAAAAAGATATTGCAAATCACAAATGACTTCCCCCTTTATCAGGTCAGTCGAAAAATATACAAATAAAAACATATATTGTATGATGGAAACATCTGTGGTATGTCAACACGAAGGCCATAACCTGTGACGAGGACACATATTACTTTTATTTTAAGGGCAGAAAGTTAAAAAGCTTGTTCTACTAACTTCATAGGGCCCATCATTTGCAATCCTAGAGTTTGTATACATTTGTATACATTTTCTATTCCCATTTTCTATCAGACAAAAGTTTAAAATACAGTTTAACTGCAAGCCTTTGCAATAAAAGACGTTCCGTGTGTCGTCAGACCAACATTTGTCAGCCACGTTAATCTACAGATGTTTAAGATGACCAACTTTATTAATTCACTACTCGTGTTGAATCAAATATTGAGGCAGTCTTTATAATGTGGCGAGCTGTAACTGTCGCTCCACTGACGATCACACTGCTGCCGCTGCTTCCTGTCTGATCTGTCCTGCTGTAAACAGCTGCTACTGCTCGTGTTGATTTATTGTTTTTTTTTCTTCCATTGCTCCAACCTTTTTTTTAGTTTCCTTCCATACCTGGCGATGCCATCTTTCATCGACCACATCTCCCATCAGACTTTGTCAGGGCCTTCAAAAACAACCCACATGCCACAGGGCTTCCCTCAAGAAATCAGCCTGTACAACCAAGTAACTTCAACGTGTGAAACATGCGTCTGATTGTCCTTCAGCCTGCTGTCCGACCTGCTGTGCAGTCTCTAGTTCTTTTTTCGTCAAACATCAGCAGCTGATTGAGGCTAATTGAGCCGTTTATCTTGGCTGTTTCCCAACTTCAGAGCGATGTAGTCTTTCCTTGACATTGTGAGAAGCTGCTGGGATTAATTACAGCAAAGTGAACATACAATGTGACCGATCACCCAGTATCCCCCAGCTGAGCCGCATTAGACGGATCCTGATGTATCTCATGTCGTTATTAATGTAGTCACGACTTGACGGGTGTAAACGCCTCACACGTGAAATCCCCGGCTCTGTGATGAAGTACCATTGCTTGAAGCTCAATGAAGTAACACTTACAATCCTAACGAAAATCGCAAAAATTTGGACTGAGGAGGAGTGACATAGAGACGCCGTATACGGCTCTGGTAACCTGTCAATCACAGCAAGCCCCGCCCTAAAGCATACTCTGCTTTATGGTTTGTTTGACTCTAAATGGACCATCATTTACTAAATGAACATCATGCTGTATTGAAGAAGACTTGAAACTAGAGATTGAGACCATAAACTCGTGTTTACAATGTTTACTGAGGTAATAAATCAAGAGAGAAGTAGAGTCACTTTCTCATGAACTTCTATACAACCAGAGGAGTCGCCCCCTGGTGGTCAGTAGAGAGAATGCAGGTTTTAAGACACTTCCGCATTGACTTCACTCTGTAGAACCGGAGGTTGCCGCCTGGTTTGCGTCCATTTCTGGTAAAAATGTCATCATCATTTTATGCTATTAAGACATTTAAGTATATTAATTCTTCAGTCACGTGTTTTGTGAGGTGACCTTTAACCTCCAAAAATCAAATCAGTTCATCCCTGGCGTCCAAGTGATGACATCCGCAACCAGCAAAAAAGAATGCTAATGCGCCTATTTGGAGAGTCTTTGGTTTTTAACTAAGAGAAAAACGGAGAGTCAGAGAACGTGAACAAAGTGATTTGTAATCTGTGTCATAAAAAAGTAGGGCCTAAAGATGGAAACACCATAAATCTCCGCCCACATCTTGAAACTCACCATCCAACACAATACGTCCAGTCTGCCAACGAACAGCAGTCGGACCGAAACGCATTGAGCTTTTGTTTTGGACGATCATTTTGTATATCGTTGCTTTTATTAAAGCAATATTGTCAGTATGGGAATTTCTGTTTTATCCAAGCCTAGTTCAAACTGCACCTTGGCCCATAAAACTCGAAGTTGATGTACTTCAATGTTTCCTGCCCTTTTTAGGGTTGTACCCACACGGTTGGTTGCACCTACTGCAAGTCCCTTTGGATAAAAGCTTCAGCTAAATAGATGTAATGTAAAATGTTCTACGTAATTCTAAAAGTGTAATCGTCTGTGCTCATCGTCTCATCTAAAACTCTCTTGGACTATATTTCCTGTTTCATATTTAGTCTTCTCACATGTACCTGTAGCAACACGACCTCATTACACAGCGCCTCTGGGCTTTTTTCACAGCACTGTTGTGGGTCTGAACACGACCTCGAATATGCATATTTATGACATTACATAACTTTTTTCTTGTAAACACGGAGATGAGGACACAAAAAAAAAGAACTCTGAATCTAGGGAGAGCAACGTTAATACACAGGCAGACGGGGAAGACAGAGTGACAGGTGGTGTGACGGAGAGGCGGGTGGACGTTTGTGTGTGTTGGCAGTCTGGGAAGCCGGGCCGGATAATTGGTGTCAGCGTCCAGCTGAAGAGCCCGTCATTGTCGGCTCTGCAGTGCTGGCAGAGTGTCTCCGAGAACAAAGCTGGGCGGGGAGACAGTGATAAAGACCTGGACATCGACTTGAGTAAAGACACAGTCAGATCATGAACTAATCTTTTCAGTCCAGTTTGTCTAAAGTTAGTTTCTATGTTTCACTGATACATTGAGGCCAAACAGTCTGTCTCCTCCAGAAAGGTAGGAGACAAAACCCCTCCCTGTTCAGCAGCAGCAAGAATAACTGTGTTTCCCAAAAGGTCAAACTGTTACTTTAACTGAGGAAAGAACTGAAAAATTGAAGCGTTCATATTATGTTATGCTGATAACGTGAATAAAAGAGTTGCTTTATTCACGTTAGAAAATCGTTTCTAATTCAAATTAGAAATCGTACTTTATTGACAGGTTTGGGTCTTTAAACATGAAACTTCAAAGAAAGAAAGTCACTTTCCCCTCAAGATGAACACACACACACCATCTGCCATGGTGGTGGTGTGTGGAGCTCCACACAGGGATGGGTTTAAAACAAACTTCAAAAGGCCGCATAACAAACTTTAAGGACTTCAAATAAATCCACTGGAATCCATTCAAGAGAACAGTGCTGGGACTGTCTTACTGGAAGTCAATCAAATATCACATGAAGGGAGAATATTAAAGGTTTGAAGTTTCCTCTTAACGTTATTAGAAAACAGGCACTTCATCTGGAGAACTGGGCTATTGATGTGCTGCACATTCAGGGGAAATGTCTCAGGGGAGACCGTTCAGTTATCATCGACAAAATAAGAACAAAATATGCTTTTTTTGTATTCATATATTTGGAACAGATAGGAAATACCAACACTTAACTGAAACAGACATATTAGTTTATTATAGATTAATACAGAGTCCATTAGCTGTACTGGTTTGACAGTTTATTAAAACCCCATAGCCTTCACTCTCATTGACGATCAAGTTTGGGGGAATTTCTCAACATTATTTGTGTAAAAACGATGCATCTGCTGAAGATCAGCAGCTTGTTGGTGTTGGTTTGATCGAGGGTAAAGTCAACACTAACTGCCACATATGTTAGTTAGACACGAAACACGCCGCCTTGTCCAGTAGCACCATCTCTACGTATGCTATCACTTAAATGGTAACTCAAGTGAATGCAGATATGTATTGTTTTTAAGCAGATTGCAGATGTATTAATGCCCAAGCAAACCCCCCCCCCCCCCCCCCCCCCCAGTGGACAATAAAGTATATCTTATTTTATCCTGTAGGATAATGGACATACGTGTTCATGTCAAAACTGGCTGAATGTGACATTTCTAAATCGAGCTGTATTGCATTCAACAGGGAGTCCATTCACTTCCAACTCTACAATGTGGTCGGTGCAACATCTGTCTACTCAGTCCTAGTGTCACCGCACCACTACATTCAAACTAAGCATTTTTTGACTCAAACAAAGCTGAAAAAGAGTTCAAAGTGAATAGTTCTAAAAAACATGAAACTGCTTCATACTATTCTACTTTTAGCTTGATGCTGGAGATGGCAGATGAACATCTTCGGTAGTCTGCTGGCATCAAACACCGCTTATATAACAGGTCTGGTGTCTGATGCTATTTCTGTATTTCCACTTGTAAGAGTCTGTTTCCCACTTTGTTTTAAACAGTATAAATATGAGTCAGCTAAAATGTCCACAGCCTCCACAGCCTTTTCTCAAAAGAAGCTTTTGAGTGGCTGTCCGTGAGGAGGGGAACAGGGAACCTCTGAAAGATTTAGAATGGTTTGTTTGTTTGCTGTTTATTTCAGGAGGTTTGATCAGCCTTTGAAACTTACGTAACTGTCATAAAGGCTTTATGAATAAATCAACCTCTCTTTGGCAACAGCAGAGCCAAATGTAGTACTTACATATTGGTGCAATGGAGCAGCATATCGTCCATCTGTTTCCTGTTTAAATCCCTCCCTCTGGTCCCACTAAGCAGCCTAACTGTGAATTAATTGTTTCCCTCCCCTCACTGCCGCATCTATAACCAAAAATGTTCAAGGACTGAAGCGGCCCCTCTACATATTTATGCTCATGTTTCAGGGTTGGTTCTCAATCATGGCTTTGCTTGTTGGCCAGAGTGACCATTACCTGTGTAGTCTGGCAGCATATTACACAAAACAGGACAAGCCACTTGAATTAGAAACACCTCAATTTAACGACCAACCATGCAAATTGCAAGTCGAGCAACGGTGAAATTTGACCTTCAAGTCTGACAGAGCTCACGTCACAACAGGAAATGCATTCCTGAATTCATCTGTTGCACTGCTGCCAATGGAGGTGAAGTGGACTGATTCGAGTGTGACTCCACGTACCTTCCCCCATCCTGTCTCATATAAAGTGGATACTTTGTTATGCATGAATATGCACTGAAATGCTGATGTTTAAAAAAAAAAAGCTGTAAAAGCTGCTTTCCTGTCGCCAACTATCAAGTCTCAGATGTTTTCATCAATGCCTTGCAGAGCCATTCTCTTATTTAGCTGCTACTCCTGCATGAGCTGTATACACACCTCCAGCATCAGTCTGAGCTGACGCCACTCTGCTCATATCAGGATTGTAAATGTAGACGCCAAAACACACACACACACACACACACACACACACACACACACACACAGTTAGTAAGTACATAGATGCATTAGCAAGGATCAACCATACTTTAAATGTTAAGCACATATAAATATAAATGAACTGCCACCCACACATGCACTCCACATACCGCACTAAGTGGAATGCACATGCATATACAGGTACATGAAGGGTATGGGCTCTTACGAGCTACATACAGTCAAGTACAAGGTTGCAAAGAAACGCAGGCGCCATGCGTGGAGGACACTTTAATTACCGTTGCTCATATAAACGGCGTTTGAGGTTGCGTTAGAGCCGCAGAGAGCGGAGGAGAAAGTGAGCTTAAGAACCTGAGTGGTGAGATGATCTATCGCTTCATTCAGCCGTTTTATTTAAAAGCAGAGTAGTGTTTTATCTGGGGCTGTTTAAAGTTAGGGCAGGGTTGTTCGGAAACAAGAGGGCACATTTTGAACAAGGTGATACATCACCAGCCATCAAACGGGGAGTGTGAATCATGCAACTGTTTGACTGCTTGGTGAATGCTCAGCAGCTGTGGTCATCTGGAGGAACGGGCCACACAGCCAGCATGAGCAGCACGTGGCTGCGTGGTAGTATCCACTCAGACAGCGCATGCTACTGCTGTTTCCTGCCCTTCTTTCTAAATATAGTTAGCCTCTCGTAATAGCCATAATAAATCAATTTTATTTGTTTTAGAAAGCAAAGAAGCGTGTACTTATTTTTAAATAACAACTCACACTTATAAGCCAGTACGATATTTATTGATGGACCTGTGCAAGTCGATGCACTTTCTGCAACAGCGCCAACATTTCAGAATAAAAGCATTGTGTTGACAAATGAAGGGCTTCTGTCTACAGGAAGACGCTGGAGGCCTTTTATTTTGAAACAGAAACAGGAAACATTGAGAAAAGCACATATTAACTTTTTCTCATGTATTTGGCTACAAATATAAACATTAAAACTGTTGAAATGTTGCTGGTGTGATGTCAATATTCTGTCAAAAGATCAGTTTTACTGTAATCAGAAAATATCGTCTAATATAAGTGCTCTGCATCAGTAAGGGAAAATTATGGCAAACTGACATTGGAGACATATTTTCAGGCTGCACAGTTTGCCACGCTGCAGTGTGGATAGTCGGGCGCGCTCTGAAATCATTTTACTGCAGCGATGTACGTGCTTGCATGAGTTTAGGATGTCAACTAGTACTGAACATTTACCATTACAAAAACCGTATCGGTGACCCTCCAGTAGGAAAACATGTCAGAGCTTTTAGTGATCGTTCAATGTTATGAACTTCCCTCCTGGGGCTCAATGCAGCTTTATCTGCAATGGACAAAAAAAATGGATTATCTTTGGGATTTCACGCTACGGTAAAAGAGGATCCTCCTCAATCGTCTTTTAATGTGAAATGAAAGTTGACGGTGGCGTTTAGGACTGAGCCTTAAAAACTGGAGCTGATGTCGGTGAAACGGGTGAGATGAATACTCCGAGTATGTGGGAGATGTACTTGTCAAATTAAGTCCTTCATGCTCTTCTAAAAACAGAAGGGACAGTACCTCATTAATAATAATCGTGTTAATCATAATCACAACAGCAGTGCCATATGCAGCCGACACAGATGTGTCCGACATGCCTGAGCTGCAATGTAGATGTGACTGAATGAGAACATCAACCCAACGCATCGATACACTGATGAGCTGCTACTTTCACTGTTTCAACAGACATTTCATATCCCAGCACAGCCGCACTGCTTCATTGTGTGGAAGTGATCTTGGACCAGCAACCTGGTAAAACAAATCTTCAAAATGAACAGGAATTGCAATTCAAGTGTCCCTGACGCATGACGTGGCCCGATCCAGCTTTTTGACTCAGTATCGGCCCAATAGTGCATCCCTATCTGTAACCAACCATCTTACCCTCCCTACAGTGTTCTATCACAGCTGTAATTGGCTCAACAGCTGCAATGAGCGTTCGCCCCTTAAGTGTTATATCACCGCCACATTAATCAACATCTCTTTTAAAAGTCAGTATTTAACCTGCAGCGAGCTGTTGGCAGAGGAAGTCCTGTCTGCTCCTTATCTGTGGTCCATATGAATCCCACAGCCGTGTGGATGAATGGCTGCACTTCCACTTACAGATAACAGACTGCGGGGGATCCATTGCGATCGGATGATAGAGGACACTCTGTCATTACTACCCACTGTCCCACTCCCAGATAATGTCCACTCTAATCTGATGCATGGAACGTCCGTTTATTCAGACGGACGTTGGACCGTCGGCGGTCAGCGAGCCAGATAAGTGGTGGCTCCATCGGAGGACGGCTGTGCCGCGACAGTACATGTGTGTGTGTGCATGTCTTTCAGCTTTTTTTTGTAATCTTTTTTTATAATCATTGTTGCATGTTTTATGTGAAAATGTGTGTCTGAAGTCGCCCATGCGTGTTTGATCGTCGAGCTAATCAGTACCTGACATGCCTGATCCCAAAACGCTGCCTTACATGAGCCCATAATGCATCTGCCACTTCGGTAATTGTCCCTTTATGACATTTTCACTTTCTAAACATACAGCCTCTCATTTATCCTTTCAAGCCATTAAATCCACATCCGCCTGGCCTTTAAACGTCTTATTTTCCATTTGACCCACACTCCCATCCTTGTATGTGCAGACAAAGGTTGTGACCAAAGCCTGCATGTGTTTCATCAGAGCTTTCTCACAGTTCAAATGGAGTTCAGTCTCTGACACAGAGCCACACAGGTTCAAATATTCTGTGTTTGGATTCACTTACACGTTTATAAAAGGATATAAAGTTATTAACTTACGTCATCTGGTTGCCAGCTCAGTCCTTTCCGATACCTGAAAAATAAGAAAGAAGTTTTACTTTTGATGTAAATAATTGGTGCAATGTGTCGTAACAGGTAACTTCAGCAGCAGCAATAGCACCAAACACTTGACTGGTCTCTGTTGTGGAATCCTCTGTCCTATTGCCTTCCAGCCCAATCTAGCGGTTTCATGAACCATCAAAGAAAAACCTTGAAAAGCTTTTTTTTTTAAGTTTGTTTTTTATTACGCAATAAAAAATGAATAAAATGAGATAAACAGCGATGGCTTTCTCTTTTTTCCATCAATAACTACCTACCTAGCTCTCTGTCTGTGGCTCTCAGCTCCTACTGCAGAAAAGAAACACCTCACAAATATTAAGTTTAATAAAGGCTTGGTACATTTATAAAACAGCTTGTCACTGTTGGTCTTTTATCGAACAAAGGAAGTAAAGCATCTGTTGGGGACTACACATAGGGAGACGTTATATACGGCTTTCAAATAAAATAAAAATAAATCCCAAAATTGCTGTATCCAAAACGGCAGCCTACAAACAAATTACGCTGCACGTCTTCAAACGATCTCTCAAACCTTGTTATTACAGCCATTAGGGAGAGGAAGGGCAGAAGAGGGAGATGACATGCTGAGGAAATCATGAGTCAGATCTGATGGTGTGAGAATATAGTTGAACCCCCTGAGTCATCACGACACCAACTCCCATTTCATCTTTTTCGCATTTGTCGCCAAATTGCATCCCTTTGCGATGAAGCGACGTCGAAAACGGAGCGACTCGGAGGCAAATGGATTCGTTTTAAAGACGCGGAGGCAGCTGACAAATGGATGTCATCGCGGAGGAGGAGAAGGAATGAGAGGCAGGATAAATTACAGGGACGAGTTTTGTCCCATCTACATGTCACTGTATCTGATGGATGACTTAAAAAAACGAGGGGGAGGGGGAGAGATGGAGTGTGATTCCAGCAGACAAGAGGGCAAAGATGCTGAGACAGAGCGATTCAAAGAATGAGCAAAATATAAATTGACCAATCAGCTGTAAATGCAGAGCTCCTCTTCTTTCCCCGTTTTGTTAACTCTTGTCCCACTTCCCCGTCTTCTCTCCATCACCCTTGTCACCCGTTCCCAACTTATCCCCTCACCTCCTCTTCTTCCTCCTCTCATTTGTTTTCTCCCCCTCACCTCCTTTACCTTTTCCTTCCATAACTTATTGCGGCGCAAATCTCATCAGACTGTGTGGATTATCAAAAGCCTCCCCAGGCTCTCTGCCTCTGAATGAAATTGGACCACTTGAGTTTTAAAAGCCAGCCCGGCTACTTTGATCTCAAGATAGCATCGCTAACGTCACATAGGGCACTCGACGTGTGTGTGTGTGTGTGTGTGTGTGTGTGTGTGTGTGTGTGTGTGTGTGTGTGTGTGTGTGTGTGTGTTCGTGGGCTTAAGTGATGGTTTCACAAAAAAGAGAGAAAATCCTCCAAAAGTGAAGACACAGTGGTTCTCATTTTGGGATATGGATTTGAAAGACGTGCAAACGTAAGGTAAATGGTTAAGTTCATTTGTTTGTCAGGTGCATTAGAAGTAGGATTAATTAGAAACCAAAGGATGGAGCATAGACTGTATAGAAGAAGTGGACGTAGTCACAGTGACATCACCCGTTGGTTTGTGGACTGCCGTTTTGAAGCCTCAAGTTCGGTATTTTGGCCGTCACCATTTTGTGTTTTGCAAGGAGAACTGACAAAAGAGGGTGGAGCTAAGTACAACCAAATGCTTCATGAGTTGTTAGGCGACCACAATATTACAATAAACTTTCATTAAAAACACACTATGGGGTTGAAGCTATAAAGACAACGCCATGATAGCAACCTGTCAATCACAGTAAGCCCGCCCTAAAGCATACTCTGCTTTATGGTCTATTTGACTCTAAATGGACCATCATTTACTAAATGAACATCATGCTGTATTGAAGAAGACTTGAAACTAGAGATAGAGATCATAAACTCATGTTTACAATGTTTACTGAGGTAATAAATCAAGAGAGAAGTAGAGTCATTTTCCACACAATTAATTTGCTCGTGACCACCTCAGTTTTACTGTTACAGCAGCACAGACCTTTAAACCAAGATACAAACTCTGCGATTCATTTCAGTGCAATTATATCAGCCTGCTGATAGCAGTCACATATCATACCACATCCACAACAAGTAGTGTCTATCCGTCACTAGCAATGCTAGGGATTCTATCCATCTGAACAAACTGACATGTAACATGAACTGCAACTGACAAAAGAAAGCCAGAAATGATAGTTTTGTTGTTGAAAATTCAAATTCTAAGATTCATCGCAGCTCCCACTGGACAGTCACCTAACAAGATTTACCACGGGCTAAAATCTAACTGAGCTCATTTACATTCCAACAGTACCCTGGGTTTGATCATATTCAGGAAATGAAATGTACACGGCACAATGTTATTCATCTCCATGTTCACTTGATTTCAGGGCTGAAACGATTCCTGAAGAAACTTAAGTAACTTGGTGACTAAAAATACGGGCGGCACAGTCCTCCTAAACAACGGGGCGAACAGCTGACGTTAACGGAGGCTCCATTGAGTTACATCATGATGTAACTGTTCAGTAAAAATGACTATTAGGGAAAGGAACATTATAAAGTTATTCTGATGTGTTCAAATGCCATCTTGTAAAATATAGTTTTTACTGAAAAACTTAAATGAATCTAGTTTGAAGGACATAAAAAAAGATATGAGAAAGTTGAACTTCCTAACAGTAGGTCTGAGCAGCTAATAATACATCATTAAAAATACTAATGCCAATATTTCTTTTTGACTCAAAGCAAATATACAATCATTTATTTCCTAATAATTTTAATAATGAAGCGGGTAGGGGGAAGTGAAAATATGTGTTGCTGTGTTTAGTGAGATAAATGATGGTGTTTATCATTTACTTTATTTATAGGCATTATAATTAGTTGTTCATTATTATAGATACTTGTGGTGTGGGTGAAATCTGGTAAATATTTATTATACATACATGTTTAGCAATATACTTACCCGTAGATGGCAGGGCTGGTCCAATTAGCTGGACCAGGTGTGTATATAAGGGCCTCATTTTGTTTGTGTGAGGGAAATTCGTGAAGGCAACTAGATACTGGTGTCAACGTTGGTGCGATGGTCGACCTTTTAAAATAAAATAAGCATCTTCTGAAACTACTCTGGACTCCTGAACTCTTCATTTGCCTCCATGGCCACTCGGGCATGTCTACACCGATGCGGTACTGCTGGCAAAGTGTTGCCTCCTCCACCCCAGCCTCTCCCCTCTTTTAGTTCAGAGTTCATTTTGCAGAGCAAATGCTTGAAATGGTATTCAACGTTTACTTCGGGCTCATTCCTGTATCTGCATGGTGCTCCCTGTTTTGTCATGTCAGGGCCTCCTGGGCTGATTATCATTGTGAAGGTAGCAGTGGTCATGGTTGTCTGATTTATTTGTCAGATCTGTCGACATTACTCCATCCGATCAAGCATTCACTGATATTATTCTATTATAAGTTATTTAATGCCGAGGCCTTTTTAAAGATGATGGCGGAAAACAAGCAGGGAGTGCTTCGAAAAGTTCAAGAACACTTTGATGCTAAGTAAAGGAGATGTGCTGGAGGGAGGTATGGATTCAAGGGAGGGCTAATAGACTATTATTGTGTGGTTTTCCTTTTAAAAGTTAGTATATGGGCTAATGGCATGCAGCAGGGAAAGTTGTTTATGCTGATGACAGTGTATAGTTTTAAGTATAAGTAAAGAAGTAAACAAGAGAATTGCTGAGGCATGAATTTAGTAGCATTTGGGCCAGCAGACAGGCAAGCTGGACCAAGTACAAACACATACGCTGTATATTATATTCAATAAACACGTCACATCCATACCAATAGCCAAACAGCCCCACGCATGCAAAAGGCTAATCCAGACTCACCAAGCATGGCATCAAGCAAATTAAATACGATTTAAAGAATGTCTATTATATAAAGACATGGTTATTATATAAAGACATGGTTATCGTTGTATGTACAGCACTGATTCTAGAAAACATACAAATGAAGTAAAGATACTCAAAGATTATATTTTGACACTTGTTGACAGTTTTGACACCAGATAGGTAGATATGTGGAAGAAATCAACCTTTCACCTAAACATTAAAGGTGCAATGTATAGTTAGCAACACACTCCAAACAAATAGGGGGCAGCATTTCACCTCTATACCAGGTCCTTACAATCTAAATTTACAGTCAACAGTTATTAAAAAGCCAACAAAAAATACTCAAACTTCAACCTGAAAACAATGATTTGGTCAAATTAGCACTGCTATCGTATAATCTCCACGTGTGGCCCATAGTTGAGGTTAGCCATCTGTGTGTTTGCTGTGCTGCTAACCAGGGGATACATGGTCCATGTGCGCTTTGATAGTTTGTTTAATGGATTAGATGCAAAGCGGAAAAAACAAGAAAAAGACCTTCAATTGCGTTTCGTCTCTGTGGAAGTGACGCCACTACCTGGTAAACACGGCAAAGACTGAATGCAGGTGTGCAGTGTAAGCTCAGGGATAAAAGGGGATAAGGACAGACTGACACACAAAACAACCTTCAGCAGCACACAGAGAGTTGATTCCAGCAGAAGTCATCGCACACAAACAGTAAAGGAATGTATACAAAGGAAAGATCTTGAGAGAAAACCATCTGCAAGAGAAATTCTATATTTGACCTTTGCCTTCAGGTGATTGTAAAATACTCTTCACCCAGCCACAAAAGAGCTTCAGTGCACGGTGCATCCCAACGGTTTCTACTGGAAGTTGTTGCAGATTTAATTAAAGTTGAATGAAGAATAAACAGTATGAGCTAGTGGAGCAACATTAATAACCTCAAGACACTGTTGCTGTGGTGTTAAAGGTTCAAATGTCACAGTGATGACAGTATATTGAAGCTACTTTGGTCCAATAAAGACCAGAGTAGGAAAAAGGGGAACAAATATGTGCACAAAAGATGTTTGTGGCAATTGTCCCAGTTGGTAGTGATAGAGAAATTAGATTTTTTTTTTAAGTGCTGTAGCTGTCAACTAAGTTGTATCTCAAACTGATTATTAAAGGATGGCTTTATTTCACCGTGTACAGTCTGGTGTGGTCTCCACTGACTCCTGACAAAAAACACATCTGGCTCTTTAGCTGTAAAATGCTCCACTTGTTTCACCAGCCAGTTGCTTAATTTGTCAGAGCGTGTTTTCTTAAAACATATTTCTGGTGCTGCTGGAAATGAGCATGATGAGAGTGCCGGGACTCAACCATTCAGCAATACTGGAATACCAAAAATAAGAGCTACCAGGGGTGCAACGGATCTCACAACTCATGGTTCGGATCAGCACAATTACGGTTCAAATACATACAATACCTTTAGAGATGCCCCGATCCTGTTTATTTGCTGCCACCTATTGCCAACTGTCTATGAACGATGTCGAGAAATACAATTTGTCTTTGTTGTTTTGTCTTTGCAGCTGGTACACAAGGCTCCAGACCACCATCCTGAAAAATAATTCAACGTAAAAACTAAACTTTATCCTCTAACTTCGTTATAGTCATCAGAATAATGTACATTCATTCCTACAACGAAATATATCTTAGAGTGTGTGTGTGTGTGTGTGTGTGTGACATACAAACAACTGTATTGATTAAAGTTTCCAACCAAAAAGTACATCTCACAAGATTGCATTGAAACACATCATGGCAACATTATAATTTCAAACATATCACCAATCAACTCAGTCAGTATAAGCTCTCTAGGGCCCCAGAGTTGGTGAGAATCCAACACAATTAGCAACTCCTACCTGTGACTTATTTTGCTACAATGTTAATATAAAAAATATTGACTTACGGAAGTGAAACTATTACTCATTGTTATGTAAGACAGAACCTAAGTTGTGTGCGTTACTGAGGGGAACTGTGGTGAAAACCCTCCCTCAACAAACAAAGGGTGAATAAATCATTTTTAAAAACCTGCATAATAAGACAGAGGGCCACAACTGTGACTCATTACTATTAGCATGCTGTCAGAGCAGCCTGTCTCACTGCACTGCTGCAGCTCATTAAACACACACACACACACACACACACACACACAACTTCACTGCACCTCTCCAGCGGATTATCTCTGGTTGGCTGTGAAGCAGATTGTTACTTCAATATATTAATAGGTGCGGCTGCCATTTTGAACAAAATCAAGAGTTGGATGTCTCACTCTGTTCTAAAAGGGTAGTTGTGTTTAACTTGTTTAGGTCAGGGCTGCAGCTAATAATAACTTTATGGTTTTTTTAATCATTTAGTTCATGAAATTATACAGCATTGATCATAATTTCTCAGAGCCCGAGGTGATGTGTCCAACCAAAGGTCCCAAAGCCAAATAAATTAAATTTACAAATATGTAAAACAAAGATCTGCCAATGATTGGCATTGGCACAATGAATCTATTATGTTACTGTAAATGAATATAATCAGTTGATTAAAAGTGAATTGTTTCTGCTCTTGGTAAGTTATTGTTACAAGCATCGTAGGTTAAAATATATATATATTTTGGAGTATTTATTTTTTTGTTTAGTCAACAGTGGACAAAAATACTATATTCTATGTCACGAGATATTCAGCATGAAGCAATAGATGTGGAACAAAAACCTGGTTGCTTTCAGAAATCCTAATCAACTCATAGCCAATATTATTTATTATTACTCATTTTAAATCTGTCTTAAAGGTGTGTAACCTTTGGTTTCCTGCACATATAGTTGTTGTCTCTAGCTTGTAGTTTTGTGTTTCAGAGACAGCTGTTTGTGTTGCTCTGTAGTATCAACTGGTTTGGTGACATGAGCATCACAATCCACTGCAGTGAAGCAGTTAGCACTGTCAACTGGAGGGGACAGGTGCAGAGTGTCTGTGACTACATCTAACAGTAACTGTTGTCAGGTTGCCATTGGCAACCCTTTTAAGAAATTGGCAACCAATTTTAAAAAAGGAACACCGAACATTAAAATGTGCAGCCAAATGTAAATGTTGTTTTAGAGACAATGGCGAATAAAATGAAGTTGTTTGGCTGCGGATGATAAGTTCAACTTCTAATGACAGATGACAAGAACTAGATGAACCTGAGCAAAGAGCAAAAAGGAAAACTGTGACCGCTGTCATCTTTGAGCTCAACATAAATGATGCTGCAGAGCATTTGTTACACTTGTGGACACCAAAATGTTTGATACATAGATTCTAGTGTTTTCCAATTTTTGCAAAATAAATTACAAAAGAAGGTACTGAGTTCTCTCTGCTTCTAGCCATGCTTGTGCTGTTTCCATAGAGGCCCAGGACTTTTATACTGCGGTGAAAATCAAGGACACATGGAGAAAAAGTGACGGGAGCAAAAAACATCCCGAAACTGCTTCGGGTTCACCTAAACATCTACTGAGGCCACGATGGATTTCAGGTCGAACACTGTCAGTGAATACAGATTCAATCACATTTACAAGTAGAAAACAAACTGCAGAGCTTCCAGAAGGCCGAAACGCATGGCGTGTGAATGCATCCACATAATGTCGTAGACTGGAGAGCTGTTCATTCAGTTGCCTGTCCTTGTGGCCTCAGAGTCGCCTGTATAGAATGTATTTGACGGTTTATTTCTCCATACACATCTCTCTAATGTCTCGTCAGTTAGTGTGTGTAACTCTCGTAATGCAGCGTGACTGTATAAACGGAGAGCTTGCATAAACTAATGGGCCGGTACAAATTCACTTCCTCTCTCTCATTGCCCCTTTCAATTTTTCTTTCAACATGCTCATTTCATCGCACACCTTTCATAATGCCTCCCGTTAGCTCCTTCTTCCTCTTGGCTCACTACCCTGACCCCTCTCTAACCCCACCTCTTTCAACGTGGAGTTATAGTTGTGTGTTAGCAAGTTCCGTGGCAAAAAAAAAAAAAGCAAAGTCCAAAAATATAACTGAATGCCAGGGCCACGAGTCACGACGTTAAGACCACGGGACCTGTGATTCATTAGTTTGGGCTACTTGTCCTTTCTCCTACAGGTGTGCTGGTCAAAGACAGACGCTTGGTCAGTGGCCCAATGCTAACTGGATTAGCAACAAAAATACTTGGTAGTGCGTAAGTTCTGAACAAAACAACGGTAAAATAAGTCAACGTTGGTATCTGTAATATGTTGCGACGTGGCAGATTTCCCATTGAAAATCCCACAACTGCCAAACTTTATAGCAAAGTGAATGAAAGAGTTAAACAGAACTACTTCATCGTGATCAAAAAAGTATAATACCAGTTTAAAATATGTATAGCTGCAGAAATATCCGCAATGAATTACTTAAATGATCTACACTGAAGCTACTACAGAATGAAAACACTGTGTCTACATTAAGGTTGTCCCATAAAATCAGGAACCACAACACAGGTGCAGTACATTTTGATGATGGACTTTTACTTGAAGTTATTATCTCAAAGATTTCCATTTAAAAACATTTTGGTTAAGCGACTGTCTATCGCCGAATGAGGTAACACAATGGTGATGAAAGCCCTCGCATGTGCAGTAATACAGCCCGGTCTCATGGCAGAAAGGAGTGAGTCGACACCCAAAAACACACCTTCAGTAACCACTCATTGCAATAGGTGCCACAATAAGAATGATACGGAGAGCGTTGAGACGGTAACTTCAAGTAAAGATTTTTACTGATGACATGGGGCTACCATGCAAGGTGCCACCTGCCCATCAGGACTATGTAACATTCACACACATTCACACATTCACACACTGTAGGCACAGTTTACGGGAGCAATTTGGGGTTAAGTGTCTTTCCCAAGGACACATGGACATGGACTAGCGGAGTCGGGGATCAAACCACCGATCCTCTGATTGAAGGACGATCCTGCTCTACCACTGAGCCACAGTCGCCCCCAAACATGCGCAGTCAGATGATCAGACAGCTTGTGAAAAAGCCAACTGTTCATCCGGATTACCTACACCGGTTTACTTCGAGGTAAAATGGACTGGCGCACGAAAACTGTGCACACAGCTACGGTAAATACGGCAGGTCAAAGTTGGAGAAAGAAGTCAATGGAGAGTTTGTGTGATAATGTAGTTTGTTTAACACAGGGGGTTTGTTTCAAACTCCTCTGTCAGTTCCTGTTGTATTCCGAATGATGCCACCATACGTCCAGAGTTGCCTCATCCTCTTCTTTCCTCTCACAGTCTTCCAGCCTGGACAGCTCATGAATGTACAGATTCAACACACACTTCACGCAACACTCCCCTCGCTCCTCTAACCCTCTTCCCTTTTATCT
>NW_027466498.1:232500-272500 GCF_050575085.1 Anarhichas minor | reverse complement strand
AGAGAGAAAAAAGTTTTTTCCTCGGTAACTAATGGTGTGTGTCACATTTAGATTCAAAACATGTGACCAAAAACAGGCTCGCGCGAGTGAAAGCTTCAGAGAGGGAGAAGAAAGAACCATTAAGACTGCATTGCCGCTCATATTTTAGCTTAACGTGCCATATGGTGGGCTGTTTCTCCTCCTCCATTAGACCCTGATGAATACTGTGTTCGCTGAAATACATCGGTTATACAATGTTGTTGAAATGCTTGTCATTACTTTAATATTAAAACGGTGCCTTTTTATTTATCGTTTTCATTTTTCATTTCTTGCCGCAGCCACATGCCGTACAGCTTGTCTGGATATATTTTCAATATATCTGGATATATTTTCAATATATCTTTTTGTAACTTTGTCATGAGTACTTTCAAAAAGAATTCCAATATTAAACTGCGGAAATTCATTTTTAGGAAACGATTTTTTCTCAGCTTCCACTCCGCGGAGAAAGGCATCAACCGAGCGCATTGTGCGAAACAAATGTATTCAAATATTCAAGACGTACACTTTAGTGAATAACACGAAGGCTGGACCACGTAGTCCAAACCAAGATGGCAAACTTTATTACCAGAGGGAACTCAGATTCACCCAGAGCATTTGGCTAAAAGGAAACTCAATAATATAGCTTAGCTTAGGCTATAGAACAGTTTAGCTCAGACGGACTGCCAGAAACTGCTCTGGGTCAATCGGATCCTGGTCCTCTGATGCACAAATCTATTGGAACCTTTTCTTCAAAAAGTGATGCAACTGTTGCATATTCGCATCGTTGCTGGTATGAAGAATTTGCATGGGATTATTCCGTGTGGTCGTCACCGCCGTGTGAAAGGCCTTTACTTTGTGCTGATTGGGTTACTCTGGACTCAAGGATCAACACGTGACACCGCACTGCTGTTTAGCTCACGGGGCGGACTCAGTGTTCTAATCTACCTGTGAGAAGATCAAAGCAACAGCGTTGTCTCGTGTTGACCTGCTCAGCACACAGAGAGCAGCTCTACAGCCCTGGTGTTCCCATCATACGGTACAAAGACTAGGGAGAAAATAAAGGGAGAGGGGGGGGGGGGCGTTGTCAGACGCGAAAAGGATTCAAGGTGAAGTTTTAAAAGGAAACCAGTGTAGAGAAAACAGGTCAGCCATCCGCTTTCCTCCCCTGAAATGAACTAGAACAAAGCAAAGCAAAGCCATCATCTGCAGCTGTAGTTAAACAGCAAATGTCCAAAGCACACTAAATTATTGATAGCTTTAGAATTCCTCACCAATTTGATAATTCCACTTGTCTGGCACACTGGCGCGGAGAAAACACAAACATCAGATAGACTTGCACTTAACTGCTGATGCTAATGCATTTTATTTTTTGAAATAATGTATCTTCTTCTTCTATCTCACCAGAAACGTTAGGTGGACTCATCAAATCACACCCCACAGCCTGGTGTGTTATCGGAGCAGAGAGCCGGGGACGGGGGCTTCCAGGGCAAGAACAATGGAAGCAGGTTTTAAGACATTTTCATAAAGGTGCCAGTTGGGATACCTGTACCTACAGCAGTTTGGTGGAACGAGTCTGCAAAATGATCAAATCCAGCAATAAGAAAGAATGTAATAATACTTTTACTTCTTTGTTTCTTTAAAAAATCCTTGAAATCAAACAAACTGAATGCACAAAGTCACAATCACCAATCAGCGTCCTGTGAGGAGCTACCGGCAGCTACGTGCACAGAAAGGAAGCCGCGGCCCAATCCCACCCTCCACACTCACACACTCACAGGAGGCGCCACCGTAAAGTCCATGAGGGTTTAGTTCTGTCCCACTGTCTAATCGTCGAGTGTTTGAGGACTCTCTCGCAGACATTTTGAGCCCTTTATGAACCCTTTCTGTGAGTATCCATTTCTGCAGACTTTGCCCAAGGGAATTAGCCACAATTCATAGCAGTGTGACGTTAAACAAAGGGTGGAGGCATGGAGACATAAAAAAAAAAGGTAAAGAAAGAGGACGGCACAGTTCAGCCTGGTGTATCACATTTACTCAGACACAATAACGGTTAAAGATGGAACAAAAAATCACATGAAAGCAGGGGAATGAAAACAGAGATTATTTTACACAGATTTATTCATCAAACATTTAATTTTGTCGTTGAAGCTGTTTTGACAAAATCGAGTAAATAAATTATTTGAAATGACCTCATCTTGTGAGCAAAGAGCCTGGAAGATGCTTAAATCAGGGAGTGAAATATACCCACACTTGTACATCATATGTTTTGACGTCATGATAATCTGATATGTTGCAGCAAAGTGCTGTCCCATTCGTATCTACACCATCTCAAGCCCTCACAGTCTCTCACACTCAACCACTTAGCAGGTGACGTCAGTAAGTCCTTGAGGGTTCAGGGTTTCAGGCCTCAGGGGGGACACTGGGATTGGGCCTGTTGGTTCTAAACAACAACTATGGCTCACGAACACGTTAGCGTAGATGCTGCAATGGCATCAGTAGTATCAGAACTGGAGAATATATATGCATTGTAAGAAGAGCAAAAAACGGTCATTTTTTCTGAATGGAAAAACTGCTTTTGCTCCTCCTTGCTTCAGTAAGAGTTTGATTGACAGATGGTTCATTCAATCACCTTGCAAGTATTTTTTCAAGGTGCCTCTGCCGTCTTCTCAGATGGTTGTGTGTAACAAACCATTGCGTGTCATTATAGGAATTATATAAGTATATTGCTCTGAACAACAAGACCACAGTAAGTAAAATGTGACAACAGCAACAGAAAAAAAGACTTTAGAGGGTTAAAGGTCCCGAAGCTTTGTGTGACTGTGAGTTTATTCTATTTGCGTCCCGGGTCGGTTACGTAGAAGAAATCCAGGCCTGCAGGCATCCATACAGGAGCTAAGCCTCCACCAGCTCAATCCATCTGCTTATGGTAAGATCCGTACCACATCCCCCCTTCTCCTTCACCTGGATCTGCACAGCTGCACTCAAACAAGACTGTTATTTATTTATTTTTATCTGGAAATTATCTCTGCCCCCCCTTGGAGTAGAAAATGACAGAAGCTGTGAAGCACCGCTGGAGCTGGAAGACATTCAGTGTCTTGCTTCACACTTGTGCCCAAATGTATGGCCACGAATCATGACTATTTTGGGGGCTTTATAAATGATCATTTAGCATGTAAAATCTCTGTGTAAATAATGAAAAATGCCCAGCACATGTCCACTAAGAGCAAGGGGATATGTCTCCAAATGATTTTTTTTGTCAAATCAACAGTAGAAACACCCAAAGATCAAATCGCGATGATATTAAAGAGAGAAAAGCATCACATTTCTTATGTTTTAGAAGCTGGAAACACTGAATATTTGCTTTTTTTCAACAAATGACAGAAAATGATTTGATAATCGCCATCACTGTTTATGCCAAACTACTTATGGTTTCAGTGGTAATCTTAAGACACTTCTTGCTAGTGAGGGGTAAATGAATGTGTTTAAATGTGTTTCAGATGATTTAAGTGTTGGTTGAGAAACAGTTTATTGCCAAGCATGGTTACACACACAAGGACGCTGGCTGGGTGATTGGTGCATGGCAATAAACATAGTGCAACAGACATAATTCAAATTTGAAAAAGTACAATAGAATGGTATAAACAAACAAACAATATAAGAGTATGTTGAAATGCATCTGTTATTACAGTGCCTAAAGTGTTCATAGCTGTGCTGCCATTCCGGCCAAAGACAAAATGTCTTAATTACTAATTAATCATTTGATTGATTCTTTTTAAACTCGTACTAATTTGAGTCGTTTTCAGAAACAAAAGCCGTATGTCAGAGCACAGAGAACACACTGACCAGGGAAAGAAGCAAAGGGCCGACAGCCGGTGTGAAATTCCCCAACACAATGCTTTTATCGTCCCGGAGACAAACCCCGGTCCTTTTGACAACATTACAATCATCCGAGCGCTGACAGGATTACCGCTCTGCTGCGACAGATACGTCACGGCACTTTGTGATTATTATACCAGATCAAAGTCGACGGTGAGACAGACGGAGGACATGGAATGTGTGTTTCGTAACTGCTGCCAAATGTGCACTTTGATTTTATGCGCCGCTTGTTTGCATGACAGCGGGGGGGGGGGGGGGGAACAAAAAACACACACAATGCTGATGTAACGATTTGTGTCGGCTGCTGGAATCTTCATTCTGTAAAGAGAAACAAAGCGATGAGAAGAGAGGAGGATGAGAGGAGGGATGGAGAGGAGCATCAAGCATATGGGAAGCGAGGAGAGGAGGGAAGGATGGAAAGGTATGGAAAACTATGGGAGAAAATGTAGAAGTATGAGAGAGGAGAGGATAAAAAGAGAGAGGAGACAGAGGAGAAGTGACAAGGAGAGGAGGGAAGGATGGAAAGGTATGGAAAACTATGGGAGAAAATGTAGAAGTATGAGAGAGGAGAGGATAAAAAGAGAGAGGAGACAGAGGAGAAGTGACAAGGAGAGGAGGACAGAGAAGAACACAAGGCGAAGAGAGGAGACAAAATGAAAAAGGACAGTAGAGAGGAGAGGGGGAGAGACAATAAGACAGAGGAGAAGAGGAGAGGAGATAAGACGAGACAAAGAGGACAACACAGCAGAGGACAGAGGAGAGGACAGAGGAGAGGATGGGACTAAATGGGTAGAGGAGAGGTACATGAAGGACTACAGAGGAGAGGAGACATTAGGAAAGACAAATGAAGGAGACGTGGATACAGAAGGAAGGAGAAACCCATTTGGTCCGCAGCATACTATATAAAACATGGGAGACAGCAGAGAGGAGAAGTGAAGGAGAGAGGGGGGAGAGCTAATATCAACTGATCTGAGGGGGAGGAGAGAGGACACGGACGGAGGAGGCGGATGAAAGGATTTATGAACTGCTGAAATTCAAATGCACTAAATAACTCCCGAGAAGGGTGGGGGGGGGGTAAAGATTGTTTACAGATTGAATATATGCAGTTGTTTTTTGTGTTCCAGAGAACACTGGAGACAGAGGCTTCGGTACAGAACAGAAGAGTCTCCTCCGGCTCAGCGGCCCTCTGGGTAATATCAACAGTCTTGCAAAAAGCAGCTACTACCCAGGGAGCCCCCCCCCCCCCCCCACACCTCTGTCGTCAGTCACTGAGCCAAATCAATGGCCATTTGTCACCTTGCCCCCCTCACGCTTTTCCATCTGTATTTTCTCGTCTTGTTTTTACTCTCCTCTTCGTTCTCACTTCCGGTGCCTGCGAGCACCTTTATTCTAAATAAAGGTTCGTGAAAGTTACTTTGATGTTGTGAATTAACATGACATTTAAAAGTCAAAAACACTAAACGAATAACCGTTCCTAACATTTAAATAGTCAATTAACTGGCATTTTCAAGATGCATACTACTTAAATGCCAAACATATACGTTCTAGTTCTACGATACAGCACTGACTCAAATTCTTCAGAAAATCTGCACTTGTGTTTTCCAGAAAATTAGAAATTTCTTCATTTCTTCAAGTATTTTAAATCACAATCATCAATCATCCTTTATATCATCAACATATATCTACCAACTACAGCACATACATTTTTGTAAATACAGCTGTGATCGTGTATAGGAACAGCCTGATTCACACAGGAGTATACCAAAATAGCTTTTACCATGTGGTTACTTCATGAACTGCAGACTATGTCTTTATTGAATGACCAGAAATCATCATCTATCGAGATATGAAATGATATGACATTTTATCAGGATAGAAGTTTCTGGCCCTATCGCCCAGAGTTCTCTCTTTCTGTCCGTCCTGTCTGTTTTACTTCCTCTCCTACCCTCTTTCTTAAGTTTCCATTCTTCATCACCATTTCAGGTGTTCCTCACTTTGTGACCTCCTTCCACCTTCCCTCCTCTCCTCCTCCTACACCTCCATCTTCCCATCCTTCTCAATCCTAAATCCTGCTCAGTGTTGAGTGCTTTTTACTTGCCAGGGCCTCGTCTCTTCGAGCGCCCCCCTGGCGTTGGTGACAGGAGGTGACAGAGAGCAGAGAGGTGAAAGAAAGGTGGGGGTTGTTGATGGTTATGGCAGGAGCAATGCAACCAAACAAACAGGACAGGATGAGAGGCGAGGAGATGAGACGAGGGGAGGAAGATGGCGGAAGGTCGCTTTGCGCCGAAGTACGGAAATCGTCTCACAGAGTTGCGAGGAGGAGGAGGAGAATGATCGGAGGCGGGAGACGGGATGACTGAGGAGAGGAGAGGAGAGAGGGGAGGGGAGGAACGGAGGGACGGTAAACGACGGGTGAGGTGGGGTTAAAGAGAAAATGAGAGCAGGGAGATGGAGCAGGTAAATAGGCTGAAATGGACTGGCCCTCATCCAGAATCAGCAGACATTTTCACCCACCTGAAACTCTCCAAATTGATTTTGTGAGGCAGAAAACTCGCATTAACCCTCCCTGGCTAAACAGCACTCGGCCTCCGCGCCGCATCCCAGTAAGTCATTAAGTCATTATCTCATTCACACAACAGTACGCTTCTTCTGGAAATGAGTAGGGGGGCGTAGAGATACGTGCAGGTGGTCACAACCACAGATAAGGGCAACTAAGGAAGATGGGAGAAGATAGAGGACAATGTGGTTAAACTAAAATAGAGACATTGGGCCCCATTCAATCATTCAATAACATTTTAATATTCTTAGCTTAACTTACTTTTACTTTTCTTTCCGCTTGGCGGGCTCGTACAAGCGTTTCTAGTCAGATTTAGCTAGCGCTCCAAGCTTCGGATAACTGTGTTGATAACCAGCGTAAACATGATAAATGAGCGTTCATCAGAATTGGACATTTGCATTTCAAACGCCCAAATAATGCCATATCCACGTGCTGCCCCACATGGCCTCTACTGAAGTCCTGCTTTCATAGAGCCATGAAGGAAAATTATAAAATGAAAAATAAAAAAGCAGCAGAATGAAAGGACCTGCTAAAGTCGAGGCACGGGGTACAATAACGAGTGCTAAGAAATGGTTCCATTTAAAATAAAACGTCTCTCCACAGCAAGGCCGTCGATGACTGCAGTGGGAGGTGGTCAAATCATTTAAGATGTTCATATTGATATTCTGGTGTCATACAATAGCATCCATATCCAATTTAAATCAACTGTGGTATCATAGCTTAATCAACATAATTATGAAGTTTAATTCATATAGGGTTGTCCAAATAATAGTGGCTTCAAAGTATATAATCAATGACAATCTTAACAGAGGACTAATTGCACCAGGCTCCTAAGAGAGGTTTGGTCTGCTCCTAGATTGAGTTGGAATCCTAAATCACTCGTACAAGCTACTTCAGAAGGAATCTCTCCGCATACGAGTGGTTCTAGATGGGGCCCAATGGGACATATTCATAGGCAAGAAGAAAAGTAAGAAGTAGGAGAATAACTTATATTGTTAAGATCTATGTAAAGAGTGTTTTAAGGTGCCATTTATGAGCGGATATCGATGCTAAATCTACTTAGCACTCTGTAACGCTGACACAACATTTCTGCAAACTGCCACTTTAGTATCATATGCTGCTGTTTAAAGTGTTCAGTCACTCTTTCCTCATACACCATTACAGTCAACATCCAGATTCCACTGAGTTTAGCAGGAAGCCAGAAAATCCTGTTCAGTGATGGACGGGTTAAGATGACAAATTAAAGGGAAAAAAAACACAGCAAGGGAAGACCGCTAACAGTCCAGCGGGCGGTGACTCATTCAATCAGGTGTCTCGGTGAGGGAAAGTGCTGTCACACATCTTTCACACACCTACTACAAATGCCATCCTACAGAGCTGTTGAGCTGTGAGTCAAGTGGGCACTTGTTCACCAGCTCTCTTGAGGTACACAGTGTGTCCCACAGTGTCTTCCCGAGTGTGTAGACGATACGACTGCTGTGGTTTCAGGTACAGTCCTGAAATAATCAGGGTCACCTGTCCACTGTACTCCCAGGTATTCAGGATACTGCTACTGTACTGCTTGGGATTGGTCAAGGCTTATGCTCCTTGAGTCTTCTATCGTGAGTTAGTGAGATGAAACAAGTGGAGAAGGAGTAGCAGCTTCACCCTGATGCCACAGTGACACACACCTTGCACCAGTTGGACAGCAATCCAAAACTGAACCAACTTCAGAAAAGACCATAAATAACTTGTTCTGTATTCTTTTTCTCCTTTAAATGTCTTTACACACCACCGTCCAGACAAATAAATGGCACAGAGATGCAAAATACACACTTGCGAATATTATATGTCCAGGGCTTTTATTGTGAAAGGTAAGAACAGAAGGAGTGGATCTGGTCTGTTAGGTTCTGCCTTTGTCAAGGTTCTTGGTTGTGACTATGAAGCACCTTTGTTGTCGTTTCATAAATAAAGGCGCTTCTTTGCATAATATTTGCATTTTGTGTGACATGTTCTTGGACACAAAGTTTAGAAAATATTATATATATAAAAAAATGTATTGACACACACATTTATCGCACGAAAAAAATATAAGAGCCATAAGGGTGGGTAAGGGCAATCTTACTAAAAATAACATGTACATTGTCCTTTTTGTTGTTTTTACCCGATTTGTCAATAAGCACATTTATTTATTCAATAAATCTGGTTCTCCTGGCTGAGGGGGACTTTTTTCACACGCTGCCACCAACAGAAACCAACAGTGCATCTTATCACAGCATGGCCAGGATGTTTTCTCTCAATGGAAGACAGGAGAGGAAGAGAGAGAAGGTGGACATGAGGAGGAAAAGGTAAGCAATGAAGAGAAAAGGGAGACGCTGTCGCGGCGGAGTGTGGCGAATCGGCAGAGAGCGGCGACAGCGGAGGATAGGCTGATCGTCTCTGCGCTTCCCTCAAAAGGCCTCTTTCATTTCATTTTACTGGGTCACATCCACATCAAAGGCTCTCTGTCTGTTTGGGAGTGTGTGGGTGAGGGCCGTGTCTGTGTGGAGTAAATGCAAGCGGAAGAAGCACGGAGACGGCCAAGTGTTTGAGTCTCGGCCTCCTCGCATTAGCTGGTGGCGAGCTGAAAACCTTTCCCCGAGTCCAAAACGAAATGCAGGGAAGCAGCATTCAGTTATAAGATAAGAGATTTAGGTTTTATCCACATGAGCAAATACTCACAAACACACAACATTCACCAATGTTCAGGCAGGGCAGCAGGTTTTGCATCCCATAACATACCGTATTTTCCGCACTATAAAGCGCACCGGATTATAAGGCGCACCTTCAATGAATGGCCTATTTTAGAACTGTTTTTATATATAGGGCGCACCGGATTATAAGGCGCATAGAATAGAATAGCGTCGTAAGCGTGTCTCTTGAAAGGTGCCATTTTGGGGTCTTTATACACACAAGTGGTGTTGGACTAGGAGTAAGCACAGTACCGGTGTTTACCGCGGTGCGGCTTTGTAGTTTACCAGTCGTACTGAAACATTTTGACAGAGCGCCGTGTACAACCAGTATGGATCAACCAATTAACCAATTGATCCATATATAAGGCGCTCCGGATTACAAGGCGCACTGTCGTTTTTTGAGAAAATTAAAGGCTTTTAAGTGCGCCTTATAGTGCGGAAAATACGGTACTTGCAATTAACATTTGTTCTTATTAAGTGTAACCATGACCTTTCCTTCACCTTAACCACAACTGTAGTTCACTCGAGGAAGAATTCTGGGCGTGAAAGATGTTGGCAGCGAACATAATCCTAGGTATCACAGTTTTGTCCTAAATCTGGCAGTTCACTCACTAATTATATCTACCAAAATGTAGGCCCTATAATACCCCCACATAATCAATTTGATACGTAATCTACGTGATCGTGAGCCAGGACAGGTGATCACAAAGCCTCGTAGTGAGGTGGTCGGGGGTGGATGGTTGGAAGTCAACGTGGACTTACTTGTCACATAACCTTCGTCCTTAAGGGACTGTATGTAGGATTTGGTAGCATCTAGCAGTGTGGTTTCAGATTGCAACCGACTGACTCCCCCTCCTCCCCCTCCTCCCCCTCCTCCCTTTTGAAGGCCAGTGTCTGCAAACTGACCGTTTGAATCATCGCACAAGAGACTCTCAGTAGTGTCAAAACATGATAGCTTTCTATAAGACGAGGGGGAAAAGTATTCTTTCATGTTGTGCCTCTCAAACTTCAGACTCAAACTGTTTGCACGTCAGCCTACTCTCGGCAGTGAGGGATTTCCACTGATCCCCAGAAAAACAGCTCGTCCCAAACAATGAGCCACCTGTGTACGCACATCGGTCCCCCCGGCTCAACCTCATTTATACCGTATACATCTCCATCACCCCTCAGGGCTGACCACTGATCTAGAAAGAAAGGTCATGTGTGTCTCTGACCCTGTTCAGGATTATTATCAACTGACTCATGAAGCCCAGCAGTTATTAATAACATGAGATGTTCCGTGTACGAACGGGACAGGAAGTGTGTGATTTAGGACCCCGTGAAGCGCACGTAACGCAGCTCAACTGTGGAAAAAATAACAACTGCGCGCATCGTTTCTTCACCATATATAAATAACCTTTAATTATTCAGGGTCGAGTACAGATGCTCCCGTTAAGTCACGCTCGGCTTCACACACAAAAACACACACTCTGGTACGGTATGTGTTCGCACAATCACACCACTAATGCAATTAAGGGTCTTAAATCAACACTTTGCCGCCGCAAAAACATTTTTGGAGCCACAGAATTTCTGCCTGGATCACCCGATCCATCCAGGGGACAGATGAATGGAAAAAAAATTGCTTTACTGTTAAATCCCCGTAGGGACGGAGACAGTGACACTCATTCTTTTTGCAAGATTTACAAGTCCGACAAATTAAATGAGAACAAAAACCAATGTCCAGCTGCCCCCCAGGATGACACTTTTAAGAAGCACTTTGTGATCTGATGTCAGAGGGATATCACTACTCTTCCAAAAACCTCTACAAACTACTGTTGCAAAAATAAAACAGATTTGTCTGGAACAACGGTGGTCATGGTTAAAATAAACCGCTGTGACTGTCGGTCGCTGCGCTTCCGCTCGCTGTGTCAAAGTGTCTCTGTGGCTCAATAACAACGTCAGTCTCTGCTCCCAACCAACAACAGTCTCAATCCTTAGCTCACATGAAGGTATGAAGCTGTTAGTCACAATTTGCTCCATGTTTATTAACCCCTGTGTGTATGTACATATTCATAGATTTTTGCACATTTGCCCTTAATAATGTGTTGGTATGGTGGTACCTCAGCTCTGGTACTAATATGCAAAAGACAAAAACGGAAAACAACACAGTCCTTGGTGATTTGACAAGAACATAGATGTATGTCAGTGTGACGGTAAAAGGCAGAGTTTGACTGCCTCATTTCCCAGTCGACAGCGGCACGTGTGTGTTGTTGTGCGAGGTGCCTTCAGGTGCATTATAAAGCTTGGAATTTGTTTCCAGCGATATCAAGCATGATATTGCAGAATAGATTATTCTGTATCTTTTGATCAGAACTTGTTCTTATGTTTACTAAGCTGATATCTGTGTGACATAGTTTGGACCACGCACAATTTAACTTTACTTATTCTGAAACCTGAATACTTCATATTTTCATAACAGAATATTAATATGTTCTATAAATAGAAGATTATGAAATACCATTAAGATCTTAGCTATAATATTGTAATTTATTAAATACCTTGTATATAAGGCTTTTGTCTTATTTGTTGCCCCTTTTTTAAGTACACCTTTAGTTTTATTTGAATCTTTATCTCTGAATAATTAATAACCCAACAAAGATTCATGGAAGAGAGAACTGGTGTGGGGGAAGCAGTTGAGTCAAAAGTATTCATACATTTGTGTTGATGTATTAATCCGCAGAGAAATCTTTTCCATTGCGCGGCTCTGCAGTGAGGTCAGAGGTCACGGTCAGCACTCTGTGCTGACGTGGGTCTTTGGCGTCACATGGAGGTCACCAGCTGACCTCTGCCATGCCTCACTGGATTCTAAACGTGAAGCTCACAGCTGCAGAGACTAATCAATGCCTTTAATTCAGCCCAGTGATTGATGGGAAATAAAGAAGTCTCAGTCAGCAGTGCTGAGCTGCCACACTGCTATTGACAGCTTCTATTGACCGCTCTCTGTGTCTGTGTGTGTGTGTGTGTGTGTGTGTGTGTGTGTGTTCTGGCAGAGAGTACAGATGTTAATGTTCTGTTGGTTTGTATAAGTGTGACTATATTGGTTTTTGAAGCTAGCATGAGACTACATACAGTATATGTGCGTACGTTTGTTCATGTGTAATTTCCCCTCGAGGTTTAAATGAAGGTTTACATCCATGACAGTAATTTCCAACAGGAGGACACTGAGCCACTCAACTTGCAGATCAGGCTGCCGTGACTAAGACCCGTGTGGGCTGCAACACACAAGCTGTTTACGCCAGTTATTGGATGTTTTAATCAGTGAGAGGCGGTGCCTTGGCAGGGTGATGGGTGGTAAGGATCGGTGTGAGGAACAAAGAAGCAAACTTCAAACTCAGCAGGGAGAAGTTCTCTCTTCTCTCGTCCTCATTGTATTTTGTATAAATGTATGTGAATAAACAGTGAACTGCCTATGGTATGAACAATAACGTTGCTGCCTAGCCCTGATGGATCCACCAGAAGGGGTTTGCAAAAAGTCCAAAAGTGGTTTGCTTGTCGTTTTTGCAGACAGGCATGTTGCATGAATTCAGACCTTTCACAAATGGGCATCCTGATGTAGTTATTTGGGCATTCACTCTGAAATTAAAATGACAGCAGATCTGTTTATATTGCATTTATAATGCTGTCGTAAAGCAGATTCAATCAGCTGATCTGTCACTGGCCTGTTACAGTGAATACCCGAGCCACTGCGCCTCCGGATGATGTCATGAATCCAGACACATTATTTGACATATCCGGGACTCCCACAACATTTACAAAGCAGCAGTAGCGCTTATTGAGACCGTGGTTGATGAAACGTTGTTGGTATCTTGGCTTCAGTGATGCATCCAACTTTTTCTCTCCACTTACGAAATGTTACGCCTCACTTGGGGCATCTGTAGATTCTGAATCCCAGTCTGATTTAGTGCGCTCTTAGTCCCAAAACTGAAAGCTGTAGGTCATGAAACTCATTGTTTGTTTTATTTTATGTGAGGTAACATGAGAGGTAACATGTGAGATAACATGAGGCCATGGACGCTGCAGCAGCCGCCGTGATAGAGTGTCTGTTTTTTGTTATATTAAATGGTGCCATCGACACAGAAAAACATCGGCCAATCAGGGCTGAAACCAATCCGTCCTGAGTTCTTCTTCATTCCTATTTGGTTTGTTACATTTCAGGACAGAAGGATCCTTTCCAACCGCTGGCTCTGTTTTCTGTTCTGCTGCTTTGTGTTGTTGTGTGTTTGTGGGTGAATTGGACCAAGACAATAGGGCTATTTTCATTGCATTTCCCCGTGCGGTTAACAAATATCTAGCAACATATACAGCAAACAGCAAACAAGACTAGCAATACGCACAGGAGAACACACACACACACACACACACACGCATACAGACTCGGACAAAAACAGACAAAGGCAGATTATTCTCTTCTGCCTCTAAAACAGGGATTAGTCAGCTGCTCTCCTCTAATAGAAAAACTGGCCTAAATCATTTCTGCAGCACATACACAGACACACAGTCAGTAGTGTGTGTGTGTGTGTGTGTGTGTGTGTGTGTGTGGATGGAGAGAGAATTGAGTTGTGGTTAAGAATGCAGAATTACAGAATGTCCCTGCTGATGTGTTTTGGTGCATTCGTTTGTGTTTATTACACTTACTTAGTGTGCAGAGAAAACTATATGACCACACGCGAGCCTGTGTTCAGTGTTTGTTAAAGCACTTCAAATAGTATGTGAGTACATGCAGAATGCCTGGGTATGATGGTGATATATGATGTAAACTACAAGGCAACTGTCGATATATTTGTTAATTGATGGCAGAACGATTTCCCTTTATTTCCACAGTCCTCAGGGGAACAACTCTCTACCGAAGACTGCTGCTGTTAGTCTGATTATTGATTGAGGTTTTGTTGGTATATTTCTCACATTCTCTGCAAATAAAACAAAAACTTTCAGCAAGTCTGAGAGTAAATACTTTTTAAATGTTATTGATGTTATTTCTTTTTTTATTTGTCATTTGGATTAACCAAAACTTTAACGTGTTGTCTTTGGTTAAGATGGTCGTGGTATCGCAAGGAAATTTCAGAACTTGTTTTTCATAGTTTGGATATAAAACTTCTTACTGCAGCATTATGTAAATGTATCGCAGTTATCAGATAAAAGCACAAAGTCCCCCTGTTGTACAATTCCCTCTGTATAGAAGAGAAATACACAAGAAAAGTATTTAGTAAAAGTACTTTGAATATGGTCTCACGTACTGTATACCATAGAGTGTGTGTACTAGCTAGTTCATGTGTGTGTCCTGTCTCTTCAGTGTACTCCAGGCCAGATTTGTGTGTGTGTGTGTGTGTGTGTGTGTGTGTGTGGTACTTATATTAGAATAAAAGAAGAGTGCTTACTAATTACAGTGGACACATTCCATTCTCTGGCCTATTAAAGTCCTCGGCTGTAATCATCCTAACGAGACTGCAGTTGTTTGGAGAGTGTGTGTGTGTGTGTGTGGGTGTGTGTGTGTGTGTGTGTGAGCGTGATGATGGAATGTGATCATTTCATTCCTCCTGTCAGTGGACATTTTAAATGGAGATGAGGATTCCTCCTGCCTAGAACAGAGACATAATATAACAGTAATGATAATAATTAGAGGGAGAGAGAGAGAGGGAGAGAGAGAGAGAGAGAGAGAGAGAGAGAGAGAGAGAGAGAGAGCACAATAGTGATTAGATGAGTGGAAAAGACTAACTGACCAATTACTGTGCAGACTTAGACTACAGAAAGAGATAAAAAGGACTAAATCAAGAGGTTGTGCTTGACTTTCTGTGGTACTCTCTTACTGTACATCTGACCCTCTCTCCCTTTCTGTCTCGGCTGTGAGTGTGTGTGTGTGTGTGTGTGTGTGTGTGTGTGTGTGTGCGTGTGTGTGTGTGTGTGTGTGTATGTGAGAGTGGTTGATACGGTTGGCCTACAGTGAGCAGGCATGTACCTTTTAATGACACAGTTTGTGTAATATATGTATTGGACCCCCAGCACCTCCTCTTTGACCACAAAACACAGAAAGTGTAATGTTGGATGTGATAGGGATGCACCAATCCAATACGCTGGTTTGCTGCCGATAGTGACCTTTAACCTTTGTCAATTAGGGGTGCTCATTAAGATTTTCTTTCTCGGAGCTTTTGAGGCGACCAGTTTACCGACCAGTGTGCCGTGGTCGAGTGCCTAACAAGCACTAGGGGGTCTGTGCTATAAGGTCTCTCTCTTCCTTTGCTGACAGTTTTGTTTGATCCAGACATTTGAGCCGGGCTGTGATATGTGTCTACCTGGCAAAACTCTGTCAAGCTTTTCCGCCAGTGTATTGGAAGCTGGCTGACCTGTCATTGGTGCGATGACGATAATGAAGTTGTTGAAATGTAGCAGTTGGCCAAGTCAGCCACAAAACTCCTGCTCAGGCGGTGGACTGACCTTTAAGGTGGACCAGATATTCTCAATTTGATGACAATCCGCTCCTCTGACTTTTGATCACCTATGCTGTGTTTGTAAAATGCTAAGAATGCATAAATCTCTTCATGCGTTTCTATCATTTTAAAAGCACAGAATAGGTGATTACAGAGACCAGGAGGGGAGCTTAACCCGTTGGACCCGTAAGGGTCGTAATGAGCTATGAATAAGAAGGAGAACCAGGCGGTCTGTTCCTCTGAGGACCAGATGTTGGCCGTGATCAACACTTATTGTCTGCAGACTAAAAAAAAGAGGAGCATCTTTTGTTTATACATTTGGATGTGGACAGAGCTCTTTACAGAATCAGATTAAGCTTGCAGATATGTCTTGCTTATAGTTGGAGCATACTGTACAGTCTGGAGAAGCAGAGATCCAGACAAGAATGGAAAGAAAGGAGTGGATTTAGAAGCCAGACAATGACCAATAAAAGTGCTGAACAGAGGACAGGAGAGGAGGGGAGAGATGGAAATGAAATTATTTGGGTTAAAAGAAGAAAGAATGAAGAGAAAGAGGGAGGGAGGGGAGAAAGAAAACAAAAGGTTCTTCTCTGTCACTCTGTCGTGCAGATGAGGGAGGAACACCGCATTCTCCAACTTTCCCATTAGCCTCTTACTTCATACACGCACGCACATTCTGATGCAAGCTTACAACACAAAAGACATTCCCTCAAAAAAACACCTAACACAAACTCTTTCTCGCTCACACACACTTGGTGTGTAATAATCCAGCTGACTCAGCTGCGGTTCCACTACAGTGACGTAATTGGAGAATTGGAAAAAGGAACATGAAGCCAAATGTGATTAGTGGCGTGTTTAGAGGGAGGGCAGGTCAGAGCCATAGACTCCACTGAGCTGATAAAAAGGCCCCCACTGTGTGACCTCCATGTAAGAACTACTGGACGTTTTTTGGGACGGAGTCGCTGGGGAATAACAAGGCCGATGGATCGGGGAGGTGAGCTCCTTCTGATATCGTGTGATATTGATTCGTAAAGCGGCCATCCGATATGGACTGAAAGTCTTGTGTACTAGTGTGATCTATTGACCTGTGCTCACTCCCAACTCGACACATACGGACGCTTGGTCAAGAGCTCTCGGCGTCACTTTTTAACGCACCGTTTAGCGCTTTACCGTCATTGTTCAATGTGCAGTGTGGTCCGATAGACTTCAACATGTGTTTAACGTTACCTTTAAGAATGTTACATTACTTTAGGAGACAGAATGACTTGGTAATGTTTAGGAAAACTATGTTAGCCATCTATTTTACGTATGTGACTCAAAATGTAATAATAATAATACAAATTTTAGTTAAAAATAAAATAATAATAATGTACTATTTGTAAAGCACCTTTCAAAACACTGTCACAAAGGGCTTTACAATAACAACAGAACACATTTAAAAAGAGAATGAAGTGAAATAAAAGTCTCCTGTGTTTGTTGTTGACTATCCGACCACCCCGGCCTTCTCTCTACGCAGATTGTTTTCGCTTTTCATACAATGTCACCTGACTTCCTCCTTAATTTCCCTCATAGTTACACAAGCCACTAGAGGCTGCCCTGCACGCCCAAAACGGACGAGTTCAAAGTGAGCAGTTGGATGTATTTATTGTCGTTTTGGTTACTCCTGTTTTTTTTACCAAGTGAGAATTATCTACATTCATTTACATTCAATATGTGTTTGATTGTACAAAGTTGCATATTTATAACAATAAATGTTCACATTGTCCTGTGGTAGAGAAATGTGACAAACAAGAAACCTGGTTTACAATATTGTTTACAACACTGTGATTACAATATTTATAGAAGAGTTATTAAGAGAAAGAAGGTTTAAAGTGGTCAGTCTTAGTTGCTGTAGATCCCGGTGTTGGTGGTTCCACTGAGCAATGCAGCAGTCCGAGAGTCAACAGCACATCCGACCAGCCTAGAAGTAACAAGTTGACTTTAGCAGCAATGTGGTGGTGGCTGCTGGTCATTTCCCACAGTTGCCATTGTAAAGTATTGGTCTTGGACCTTCCCAATCCCTGGACAAAGCAGAATCCAGATTGTTTTGTTGTAGGTTGGGCATGACCAACAGCAGCTAACACGCAAACATGAAAACAGCCCAGCCACAGTGTCCAATCCCACGTTCTTGCTCCATCACTCCCGCATTCTTCCCTTTTTCCTTGACCATCCATGCATGTTCCTCCCTTTTCCCCTCCATCTATTTAATCCTGTTTTCTCTTTTCACACCTTCTTAATCCCATGTTCCTTTGCGCTGTCCATGAATCAATTTAGAACCAACATCCAATTTCATCCTTCTTCCTCTCGCTTCATTTGTGGCCTTCCTCTCTCCCAATCCTTCCTTTGCTTCCCCTTTATGCCCTGCCCATATGAATTCAGCCCGGTCAAATACTCATTCATATGCATTCTTTGATTGCCATGTCTTTAGGGAAGGTGATCACACACACAAAAAAAAAAAACGTTCAAAGCTGTGGGCACTTTGTTTGTACTATAAACACACTGTTGTTTGGCTGAGAAGTTCCCTCGTCTGTTCAAATGGGGAACACATCAATTAATAATTTGGACTGACTGATTGTGGCTATAAAATACATATTGGCCCTAATGACTTCATAAATATCATGTGGGTCTTCCGTGGCTGCAATCACCCCACAGCATAGTGCTCTTCCTGTTACTGTCCTGGCTATTGTGATAGTGCCTTATGGTAGAAGACCAAGACATGACTGCAGCTATTCTAACTGCGTGACTCTGGCTAGTTTACAGCATAACTTGTATCCACACTCATTCTTTCATTAATCCAGTGGTTCTCAAACTGTGGGGCGCGCCCCACTAGAGGGATGCAGTGGTATTACAGGTGGGGCGCAGGGGGAAATGCAGATTTTTTTTTTTTTTTTAAGTAATTAATAAATAAATGGCGAAATGTATGGAAGCCCGTTTCCACCACTGTGAGGAAAACATACAGATCCTGTAAGTCATTATAATGACATACTATCTCAAAATAATGACTTAGCATCTCATAATTATGACTTACTATCTCATAATAATGAGATAGTATCTCATAATAATGAGTTAGTATCTCATAATAATGAGATAGTATCTCATTATTATGACTTAGTGACTGAGGGCGGGGCATAGCAGAGCAGGGTTATGGTTTAAGAAGGGACCCTGTTAACTGGTGACCTTCAGCCAAACTCAAATGAACTCAACTTGACACATCTGTGTTCTTGGCTGGTTGAATTCTTAATTTTATGGCTTTGCTTTTCTTGTTGCCTCTGATGCGTTATTGTCCACATTCTGTATTTTCACCTCATGACAACATCACAAACATCTGCCTCATTAATTTGCAGCGCTACAAAGATTTGTCTCGGAAACCAGCTGTATTGTAAACTGCTCCGTAGTACACGTCAAAATGCTCCACGGTAAACACGCAAACTGGTTTACTTGAAAGTGATTGCAATTTTCTTTATTCTATTATTTGAAAAAGCACAGACGGAGCAGTCACAAAATGTTATTTCAATAAAAATTCAACATAGACCATTTTGTTACAATTTTGTTGGGGCGGTGGGGCATGAACATTTTTTCTTCCTCCAAAGTGGGGCACTAAACCAGATGTGAAGTTCACAGACAGGAGGTGGCTGCATCCGCCTCATGATTATCATTGTAACAGTATAACAGGTAAGGGTCGTATTAAACCTGACTCTAACAAAGTGGCTCTTTTCCAGCCAAATGATCCATTTATCATTGTGTAAAGGACTTATCAATCAATTGGACAGTGAAGCATTTTAATTTTTTAGTGAAGCAAACATATTTTTCTTCACATTTGGATGACGGATTGATCATAATGACTCAAACCTGTCTCGACCGATTCTCTTTGAAAAATTGTAGCAGAGACAGACGAGGAGCCTCAGGGGGAATTTCTACCCTGATCTGACCATCTACAGATAATCTACTTCTACTGACTACTTCTGTCAAAAGACACAGAAAGTGGAGAAAGAGACATGAGTAGAAAGACAAGCTGAAGCAAAAGGACGGGAAGAGAATGTGTGGAAAGATCAACATAGAAGACACAGTGAGAGACAACAGAGCAGAGAAATGTTATCACTCTTTGCTATCCCAGCATTGACTCTATTACTAACTGGAGTGTTATTTCCTCCAGCCTCTCTACTTGAAAAATGAAAAAAAAATGAACCGTTGTATTATTAATTTGCAAATCAAATGTGTAAAATATATTCAGTTTTTAAGTTTTTCCGATGCAATGTTTTTTGTTTTTTGCCCATTCATTGTGGTTTTGGACAGTTGGAAAAAACGACAGTTTGTTCTGGATGTTTTTCACCATTTTCCTTCATATTAACTGATCCCAGACTAATGTTACGCAGAGTTTATGTGTTGCTCAGGGTCTGTCACTGCTTTTGCTCTGTACTAAATATAGCGATCAATCTTCCGTGCCCCCAATATCCATCTATCCAACCATCTATCCATCAGTTCATTGTTTAATGTGTCCATTGATTAGTCAAGCCTTCACCAACAGATGAATCCATCACCCTGACGTGCCAATGTACAGACCACACCTAAATCATTAGCTCTTCTGAAGCACTGATTACACCCAGGAGAGAAGGACAGACCGAAACTAAATGTGGCCTTCTATCAGCTTCAGGGGCCAGTAAGAAAAAACATGTTATTTCAGTAAATTATTCTAAAACTTGGCAGATTTTTCAACCTGACTGCAGGGATTTGATCCCATTTAGACACAAGAGCGTAAGTGAGGTCCAACACTGGTGTTGGGTGATCAGTTCTGGCTCACAGTCAGTGTTCCAGTTCATCCTTAAATCGTTCAATGGGGTTGAGGCCAGGGTTTGGTGCAGACCAGTCAAGTTCCTCTTCAAGGAGCTGGCTTGGTGCATGTGTGCATTGTCATGTTGAAACAGGAAATGGCCAAACACAAACTGTTGCCACAAAGTTAAAAGAACACCATAGTCTAAAATATGATTGCCAAGCTAAAGATAGACCAAACCATGAAGGACAAGGTCATAAGTACACAACAGTATGTGGTAAGGAGTGGCCATGTACTTCTGGCCATGTAGTATGAACGTAAACGTTTTTCATTTTAAGCTTTCCGATGACAAATTGTGATTTTCAGTGTGTTTCAATGGCCTTTATATTTTTTACTGTTCCCTACCAGCTCCATCAAATTTTGCTTGTGCAACCATTTATTTTCCCAAAAGTGATTTCGATCTCAAGAGACCATCCTGCTCATTTAAAAGGTCAAAATTGAAACACTTAATATTCCACCACTGTGCACGCCTGCTTCTTGGAGGCTGCAAGGAGGAATTGCTTTATTCTTATTGTTTTCAAGGGCATGTTTAACCGAATATTGGGAGCCACATGTGCTAAATGACCACTGGACAACCGCCAACTGCAGCATGCTTAAAGACTCCAGAGATGGAGTGGGTGGGAGCTCTTTGCTTATCCTTTAAAGACTGATCTGCACTGTAAAAAAAATTCTGTGGCAGCTGTGGTTGCCAGAACTTCACCGTAAAAAATAAAGTGAGAATGTATAATACATCACGGTATGTTTTTTTGCAACCGTAGATTTCACAGTTGAGAACTGTTTTTTCAAACACATTACCATGGTAATGTGTTTGAGATGGAGGCGCGGGGGCTAATAAAGCCTTCTCATGTGCAATCAGAGTATAGACTCTGGCTGATGCGGAAACACATTAAGGTGTAGTGTAACCCTGATAGTTGCTATAAAAGAGATGGATATGACTGGTAGCCAAGACAAAAGAGCACGTGTTTGTGACTGATCTATAACCCGACGAACAACCTGCTGACTGACAGTCCTGCCTCCTGAGTGAAACAGCAAAAACGTAAAGCCCATGTTCTTGATAGGACAAAAATAGAGCACTAATAACTTGTAAAGTTAATCCAAGCACAGTAAACCTGTAAAGAAAATGTAAGCTTTGCTGTTAGCTCCGTTGCTTAATCATGCAGGCCCACCGCTAACAGCTAACATTACTAGCTTTCCTCCTGCCAACTTCAACACGGATTTGTTGTTCACAATGTAGCATTATCATGGAACATTTTTATTTTTCCCCGGGACAGGGGAAACAAGTACCGTCATATTTTTACAATTTTGGCAGACTTGGTACCAAACTAACCATCCCTAGTAAGCTCTGTCAGCGCTGTTGTCCTAATTTGCTCTCTTCGCGCTGTTAACCCCGTTACCTGCTAGCCGCCTGCTCAGCCGTAGCCATGTTGAGAGCTGTTTGGAGGCAATCTCTCAATCATAGATATTGCATTTAGCACTTTTATAAAAAGACTTTTAAACGACTAAAGAAACTAGTTTCTTTATCAAGATGCAATGTTTTGAATCAGCAGGATATCCCTGACAATCGTCTCTCAATTACATATTTTACAACACAGGAAGTTGAAACCAGTGTTTGTCTGACAGTCTGTAGTGTTTGCTGCCTTGACACCTGCTGCTTGTCAAAGTACAGACGATAGATAATCAGCCGGAAAAAGACCAGGTATGAATTCAGTGAACAATTTGGAACTGTCAAAGTGTCTTTAAACTCCAAACAGATATCTTCATGTCAGATATCTTTATGTACTGTATTTTAGAGCAAACTTTTGTATGAAGGAGATACTATCTGATTGCATAGCAGGACCTTGCATCATGTATTTAAAAACCTCATCTTACCACACTAAAGCCAGGAAACACTTTTAACAACTACGATATTGATGTTATGTATGGTTAAGATGGAGCTGACTAATGCTTGTAGAGCTCTTCTTGTTGATGGGACGTTATTGATGTTTTCTGCACTTAACTCATCATTTGCGTGCGGAGAGACTTCTAATGCCTTTAATGGATATGAGTACTTCACCAGACATAATCAAACCCATCTAAGCTAAACTGAAGGGGAGTTACAAAAAGAATACATAATAGAATAACAATCTACCTGAACTGTACATCCTGCCCAATCAGTTGTCTGTTGAGAGTTGCACAAATGCAATACCAATCGGGCAGGTGTTAGCGGAGAGCGTCAACCAAACACTGCACTTTTGTCCAGGAATCTCCTGCGAAAGTAAAAGTCAACAATGACATTTTGTCACGTTAGTCGTGAGTCAAGTGAGTTGTAGTGTAATTAGCCAGGCCATGATGGCAATCGTATCACATCCATACAGGTTCAAAAGCTGCTAAAAAAATATTAATATCATATATATTTTTGTATGTATATGTTTTTTTTACTGGGAGCGGATTGGTACGGCCGATATGCAAGTTTGGGTACCGGAATCTGTATCAGGAAGGAAATAAATGGTATTGGGACTCTACAATTGACAAAATTGCCAAGGAACATAATGCAGACAGCAATCAGATCTCCCATCACAGTGTAATTAGGAAAACAAATTAGTGTTGTTAGAATGTAATTTCCAGGAGACAGGTTTAGAGAGGCCCCACATCACATTGGCTCTTGAGACGAGGTGCGTCTCTTTAATGAGCTGAAGTCAGAGCATCTTAATTAAGCTTCAGAGACCTGACATGAGCTGCTAAACTTGACATGAAAGCCCCACAAAGCAACACTGTTTTGGTGTTTTCTAATTCCACCACTTCTCTCAGTAAATGAGTGGAGCACTTTGCCCCTGGCTTTAAGGCATAATCACTCTGTAATGAGGGGACTCTGGGGACCCGGACATCAGGAGACATATCACACACTGTTTAGGATTTGTTATTTTTTGAAGTCTGTGAAATGTGTCCCATGGGGTCTCCTCGTGCTTAGAGACCATTACACTGCAAAACATGACACGACTAAGTACTGTTTATAAAAAAAAAAAGGTTTGACCCAGGATATGTGAAGTCACTTTAATGGATCTAATTTAATGATGATTTTTCTTCCCTGAAACCTGCCCTAAAAAATATTCAACAAAACTAATATTTGCATTGCATTAGCATTTGAAAGTGGTTTCATTTAAATTATTTATGTTAACAAAAAAATGCAACTTAAAGCTGGATAAGGCTTTCTTTCAGTGTTCATTTGTATCTACAGTGAGATATTATTTCAACGTCTTGAATGAAGTGATTCACACTTTGGTGGTGTGGATGGGGCCACTAGGGTTTATTTTGGAGAGGAGATTTGAGGCTCCTGTGGAGCAGACAACATTTAAGAGCAAATACTGTCCTGCTGGGAAGCATTCAGAAGCCCGGAGCATACAGAGAAAGGCCACCGCTGAAATCCAACAAAATGATAAACTCATCCAGCACATTTCATTTTTTTTTTTAATTTAAGATCAAAACATCACAATGAACTCCTTTGACAGATTGCACAATTATAGAATTTTTACTTCAACACACTTCAGAGCTCTCTTTTTGAGAGCTACTCCAACAGCCCTGTCTCCAGAAAGTACGTTCCCATACAACAAAACTGCATTTTGAGTTGTGTTTTGAGGGAAACATATTTTGTACTGGATTATATTCTCTTTGTGTGTATAACAAATATAGTTTCAGAGGCACGTGTGAACCAAGTACTTTTGTTGCATTTTTTTTTTCTTTGTTTATATTTCGTAGTCATTTCCGGCCAAACCATGAGTTTTTTTTAACCTAACATAACCAAGTAGTTCAGTAGCGTTTTTTTGTTTTCTTTTGTTTCAATTTATTTCGTTAACCAAGTGTTTCATACTGTTTAAAACTGCAACTGTAATCCAGCCAGAAAAAAACATGTTTCCCTCAAATTCTCATTGAGAGTGCAAAATAAAAACTTTTGTATGCATCTCTCTGTGGTTCTATGACATTTTGTTTGCTTTGTTTGGTTTCTAATTCATCATCGGGTTTTTTTGCTGTTGTTTGTTCAATCAATTAGAACATTCTGTAGGTGCTCATTCAAATAAAAGGTATTAACTGAGATTGATTCCAAAACACAATGTAAAATTGAAAATGCACGAGCCTTTCTATATCTCATTCCCTTTTCCTTGCAGTTATTGCTTACGCAAAACAAGCGACGCCATGGAGGAAGGTGATGGATCGACCACTCTCCTTTAAAGGAGCAGGATGAGTGCTGTTGTGTGAAAATTGGGTGAAGGAGAGCAGGCATTAGCACCTGGTTAACATGCCATTAGATTAACACATAAAGCCTTATCAATCACCTGCAGTGGATAACAAGGCCGGTATGCTGCTATCAAACACACACACACACACACACACACACACACACACCAGCTTCACGTCCTCTCTCAGCGTCATCCTGTAGATAAATCCGTGAAGGGCCTGGAGGAGATCTAAAGCAGACACGGCGCCTGACACACATACATGAAGTGGAAGATGGAGGAAGGAAGAAGGAAAGATAAGGATGTCTGGAAACATGCAAGGCGGTTGTCTCCTCTCATCTCCTTGTTTGTGCACGTCGAGGGGAAGGGTCTTATTACTCCCTTCTCTTCCTCTCACTTCACTAACCATCTCCACTGTCGGGCCGAGAGATAGTAAGGATGTAACCAGAGCGTGAGGGGAGGCAGAGGAGGGGTCGAAGAGGAGATCAAGACAGCGTGTGGGCGTGTGGACCGTATGTTTACTCTGTAGTGCCAAACGTATGTAATTTAAGTCTCTGACGGTGTGTAGGAGGTGTTCTGTGTTCTTCCTGCGAGGGGTCAAGGGGTTACAAGTGAGTGTGTGCCAGAAGTGGGAGTGTGTGTGCACGCGGTGTCGTGGGGGTCACCTTCAATCTCATCATTCACCTTGACATTTTTTTTGACACAGCTGTTTAGAAAACGGTTTATTGTATTACAGCGCGTCGTTTAAGGATGCTAAAGTTCACCATGGCAACACGACAACCGCCGTATGAGGTGGAACGTGACGGGGTGGTGGAGGGTGTTGTTTTGAGTGGTTTCCGTTGCTCATCTGTTTTCACTATGCAGATCTGATGAACAGGAATAAACAAGGAGCTTTTTTTTTTACTTTCAGAACCACCAGACAACAACAAGACCGATGTAGGGGGGGACATATAGAACTCTTTCATTCAGTATTTGGCAAAAAAAAACACAAAAAAAGGAAATTCAGCTGAAGAAAAATAACTATAATTGGGGAGCTGTGGTCATTTTATATTATTTCTTTCATCATTTTCTTCATAATAAAGTCTATAAAGTATATGCAAATGGTGAACAAATGCCACCTTAATGTCCACGTCCCCACAATGACCAACAGTCCAAAACAACAACTCTTAAATTTACAATGATACTGGATTTCATTTGTTATGAATTATTAGACCTTTCCCAAGGTGATTTCTTAATGTCGTGTTTTGTCTGACCAACATTCCTCCAAGGTATTCATTATCATCATCACAGTACACTGTGATATAAAGCCGAAAAGCTTCAAATACTCAACTTGAGAAGCTGGACGAAAGGGAATGTGTGGAAGTTTTAATTGGCGATGATTTAATTATAAAAGTTGTAGTCGATTGATTTTCTAAAAACAAAATGTTTCAGGACTCATTTCTACAAATGAGTCCTCTGCTATCTGTTTTCCCTCTTCCATCATCATTTATTCACAAGAAAGCATCATTTTCCTGAAAAGGCATTAAAGGAAATCCTTATCCACATATTGGCTGGATGGAATAGAAAGTGAATAAACCCTGGTGGACTCTTTAATCTAATACGATTAACAAGGCATTTATAATCCACAAACAAGCAGGACTTTACAGCTTTATAAAACCTCATTCAGCCCTGCAGCCTTTACGACGCACTGTTAATGCAAAAAACCTGGAAAAACAAATCTGCTAAAAGTCACGATCATAGTCAGTAACTAAATGTTGCGTCCTGTATTCTAAAATGGACTGCGAAGGGTAATGTCTGGGATAATGACTTAATAAGACATCTTATTTGTCCCATCGACTTTGGCCAGGAGTCATTGTAATCCTGTCACATCTACACAGAACCCCAGGTACTGGTGTTTTTAATGCAGCCCGCATGCAGAGAAAAGCCTGTGTAGCACTGCGGCTACCAAGCAATGAGTGTAATGACAGTGTTTTTATCTAATAAGATCAGCAGCACTCTGTCTAATCCTCCAGCCACCTCCTCCACTGGCAGAGAAACAACATTAGCATTTTTATGGCCCAGCTATGGTCCAAAAATGTCATCATAATTTCTGACACAGTATCAGCTTATATTGCTCTCGTTCAGGCGTCCGGCTACAATATCACTCTCCCTGGATGGAGATATAAGCAATTGATGTATGCTATGTATTCCAACATGGAACCAACATGAAATAAATTCACAGTCCCCCGTCTCGCTGTAAAGCCCTGTGATAGAGACAGCAAGCAGCTCTCACAGAGAACAAACAGCCAAGTGATAAGAGTATACCAGGAAACACAACGCCCCCCCGCCAGCTGGAAGGTGGGAGGAAAAAAAACGGGTTTCTATTAGCTTGACGTTGCCAGACCAAATCGCAAACGCAAATTAGTCCAGGATCTCTGAGTTCATTTTCCATTTTGAAAGGGGTGTTATCAACGGGTGTAGACCAAAACGCTTAAGGACACGATTGCATAGACTTAGAACCTTATGGCAACAAAATGTGATGCAATATTTGAGCTGGATGAGCTGTGAATATGTCTTTGAAGAAGATTTTTTTTGCCGTCATAATTTGTATTGACTTTGCGAGGGAACCAGACACGTCCACAAGCTCATGTTTTATTTGGTCTGGCGATGTCAGGCTACGCGATGGCAGCTTCCACCGCAAACAGCTGCAGTCTGGTTGTATTTTGAAAATGGCTCAATGGCGCTCTTCTTTACGGTCTTCATGTCACACACGTACCATATTAAATAAAGAGCGTGAGAGATGGCTCTCAATCTTGAGATTTACTTTGATTAAATAGCCTACACTGGACTTTGAGTTATAGTTTGACAATTTCAAGTTTAAAAGCCAGTCGCATCAGGTAGTCTGGCCACAAGGATGGTGACCTTGGTTTCTCCGTAAATGGGTTTTAGATGAAAATATGTCCATCACTGAGGTAAACAGCCCGGTCGCATTCTCAGGGTGTCAAATACTGACAAATACGGAGCAGCTGCTCCGGAAGTCAGGTGACCCTAGTATAAAGAGCGAAAAAGTCGGCATAGGGAGGAGGTTTCACCCAGGAGACCGCTGTTTGTGTCTCGTGTGGAACAAATAGTTGACGTTGACGAATTTCATGTTTAGCAAGTACGCTATGTAAAGTACTCAACTTATATCACATGCTTATCCTAAGCTACGTAGGGCATAGTGAAAGTCATGTAACAAACCATGATCTTTTACTAAATCTAACCAAGTAGTTTTGTTGCCTAAACCTAAAGCGACTCCAAGGTGTGCGTATGTATTGCGTTGTGAACGTGAACAGGTTGAGATGAAGCAAGATGAACAGTGTCAGTGACACGGTTCATTTGGTTTACAGTAATACTGTCCTAATTAATTTTCTCAGTGTGCTCCACTTGGGTGAGTCAACCTTATTGGTTGTAATTGTATGCCATTATTTAACTATTACATTTAGATTGGTTTCTTAAATGAAAACCAAATCTACAACTAAAACTGCAAGGGTGGTTAATAAGAGATCACTTGCCAAAACATTTTTAACGCATTAACCAAAACTAAATAATTCCACAAAATTAGTATATTTTCCCAACCAATGAAATGACTGAAGTATGATTTGAACTGTTACACAGTACATTTATCAACACTGTGTTTGATGCGTTCAGGCAAAGAAGCCAAATATTACCGACCATTGACTGGCTTAGACATTGGTGTTGGAAGGTGAACACTGAGACCTCAGAGGAGACAAAGAATTGATGTAATTGTTAGACTGTAATAAATCAAATCAAACCAAATCTTAAAAAATGTAAAAAGAAAAATGTATTTGTTGTTATTGTTTTCGTTTGTTTCTTTTGTGTTTTTATTTTTTTGCCCAGACACCTCTCCTTAATGCTCTTCACTTCCTCCACCAATATTTATGATTTGATCTTTAACCTTAAACCGATTTGAGCTGCTACAGATTACCAGCCTGGTTAGCCACAGACTGCCTTCCTATCCGAGTTATTTTCCTTACTGGGATCAGCTCCAGGCCAGTGACCTCAGGATTTATAAACGAAATATTCTCTACAATGTATGGATTATGGAGATGAGAGCCGGGCCAACGAGATGCATGTGTGCACAACAAAAAGACAGAACTGATGAAATAGCAACATGGACGAGACTAAGACAGCTTAATAAAAGCACGAGACAGCAGATCAAATCACAAGGTTGCAACGCAGAAACCTGAACGCTGCACGTAATATATACAGTCACTCTTTGAATGGCTATTTCAAATGACTTCCCTTTATAGTGTTATAAAAGAAAACCCCTACCTGCAGAATTGATGTTTTTACTACTTCCAATAAGTGCTCACTTCAAAGACATATGTCTTTATGCACTTTGCTGGTGTTAATGCGTGGACCTGTGTGAATGCAAAAGCTAAACATTACTCTGAAATGCAATTTATTCTCAATCAAGCTCTGGATAAACACGATGTGATTTGATTTAGCAGAATGTGTTAAGATGCAACATGCATTCAGTAAAGGGGAAATCTCTGACGTTAGCAGTTTCCTGGAAAGCCGCAGACAAATGTTAGACTTTCCTGAACCACTGAGTACGTTTAGTGCATAGAGAGGGCAGGCGAGGTTCTTGTAGGAATAGCTGTTTAATCTACAGTTGTACTTTAACATTCTGACAGACACAACACTTTCCAGCAAAGTCTCACTTTCAAGACAGGAATTTGCAACATAAATTATGGATTATTGATTGATTGAAGAATAAAAATGTATATGTATGTTTCCTTTCTGGATTAAGATGCTGTTGATGTCTGCACTACTCAGAGAGTCATTAGTTATAGATCCCAGATGAGTCTATAAACAGATGGGGAAATTAAGACCCCCCTTGATGTGCTTGAATTCTGGTTTTGACTGAATCTCATTAGTCAACTCTACCGACCACTGTGGCAAATAAACCAAAAGTCCTCAGGGCTGGAAACAAACGTAGGCAGCTTGTCAGTGTTTTCAAGTACAACTTGTCTGGGCATTGTCTCATCTGGTACATCTATAATTAAGGTTTAATTTGGTTAAAGGTTCTGGAAACGTATAGTTTAAAGAAACCAGGGGACTGTTGGGAGACGGGATGCAAACCACAGCATCCAGTTTTCAAACCACACACTTTGCTGTCCTGATCATTGCCTGCAAAACATCATCACTATTCAACCGCATTCCTGACAGCAAAATAATACATACCGGTAAATGGATGGACTTGCCTATATATGCCGCCTTTCTAGTCTTCCGAGAACTCTCAAAGCGCTTAACGCTGCAACAATTACCCATTCATGCGCTGATGGCAGAGGCTGCCATACAATGTGCCAACTGCTCTATCTCTATCTAATCATTCAAACAGCCTTCGGGAGCTATTTGGAAATAACATTTTTTTTACAATCAACACTTGAAATGATGAAGGCACTTGCAAATGACAAGGTAGTACAAAATGTGAACCACACTTTAGTGTTTATTTTTACCTTCAACTTTTTTGTTCTTCTTTTTACAAAATGTACCAACACACTGGCATTGAGGAAGACATTCCTCCATTATTATGGTTTGGATAATATTGAGAATAAATATGAAACAAAATTTAAATCATACCCTCTAAACTAAAATGAAATTTGGTTTGACATCAGACACTATTACTAAACTTGTTTACAAGATATTTAGCTGAGGCTGATCTTTAGTATCCTGCCCAAATAGCCTACGACATACGAGCCGTAGGAGCCGGGATCTACCGATGAGTGGACAACCTGCTGTACTGCTGAGCCACAGCTGCCCCTCAAGTAATCATTTTAAGTCCATTTAAGCTTTAAAACAGTACTTCCCAAAGACTGGGCCGGGACCCAGCTGGGTCGCAGGAGATCGTATTAGGGTTGCAAAATAAAATATTTTATTCAACATTTATTGAATAAATGTTGAGCCACATAAGAGAGCTTAAATGTTGATATTGTTCTGATAAATGTAGCCGATTTAGAAACTGTTATCTAAAATGAAATGCCAGTTCTGTTTCTTTATTAGTAAGGAAAAAACAAGAGCCTGTTAACTCTGCCTGAATACATTCATTTAGTCTTATTTATAAAGTAATGAACATGTGTATTTGTATTCAATAACACATGCATAAAAAAAGTTGTGATTTCTCAAACGTATATATATATTGTGTAAGTCTACCTCACCAAGATACTCTAGTTTGATGCTGAAATGGCTGTCAAAATGGTAAAGAACGGTCATTTACACACAAGAGCACAAATACAGTTTATACATAAGATATTGTGAATTGGTTGGCGATGGTTTGTCATATTTTAATAAAGTTTATGTTTACAAATGCTGTTGTTCGTTTTTGCAAAGACGGACTCCAGGTTAGTTATTTAATGGTCATTCCTATTCAAAGTAACTGAAAACTAGTGAGCACAATTACTAGAGTGGTGAACACAAACACTCATCAGTGCATGGAAAACGACATCTCTGTTCTTCACCTTGGGGCTCAAACCTTTGTGTTTGAGATTCTGATGCTAGACCAATTGTAGCGAAGATTGTCTGTAAGATATGCAGCCAGAATTCTGAACAAGTTTAATGCATTTTAGGTGAATTATTTATCATATGCCTCTGTAAATATGGGCGTACAAAGGAGTAACTTCCGTACTAACATTTATCATTTATGCACGCAAATGAACACAACAAAAGAATGAAAAATGTGTCAGTTGTTGAAAGGATGTCAAATATAAACAAATGGTTTTAAGTACATTGTTGCAGTTCATTGAGCACATTTAATTTAGTGTGGAGAAGAGGATGTATTGTTTGCTCAAACCTTGTGACCCTAGACTGTATAAAAAATGTGGATAAAGTCACTGCCCATTGTTTTATAGACTAAAGTTTTGACGCCTCGAGTTTGGCATTTTGGCCGTCGCCATCTTAAATTTCTTGTAACCAGAGGTGACACGAGAGGGTGGAGCTAAGTACAACCCAACACTGAAGGAGACATTTTTAGCTGACCAAAATGTTACAATTAGCTTTCATGAACTGAAAACACACTGTGAAAGGGTTAAAGTTCTAAGACGAAAACACACACAACTGCCAGACCGGACAACGCCGTGACAGCGGCCTGTCAATCAGACATCCACGTCCTAAAGCATACCCTGCTTTATGGTCTGTTTGACTCTAAATGGACCATAATTTACTAAGTGAACATCATGCTGTATTGAAGAAGACTTGAAACTAGAGATTGAGACTATAAACTCATGTTTACAATGTTTACTGAGGGAATAAGTGAGAAGTAGGGTCATTTTCGCATCGACCTCAACACAATCAGACTGTTCGGGAACCAGAGGATTAACCCCCTGATGGCCATTAGAGAGAATACAAGTTTAAGGCGCTTCCACATCGGCTTTACTCTTCAGAACAGGAGGTTTCCTGATCTGTATGGAAACCAAAATGGAAATCTCCGTCAAAATAAACATTTCATTGCAAAAACAAACTGTGGCCATTTTCATATTAGCACAGAATGGATTATTTTTGGAGATAATGCCACATTATTGTGCCTCTGTGCAGCCATGTCTCTTGTCTTTAGGGCCATCTGGCCGCGGACTACAGACCGGCTGCCAGTCAGTCCGGAGCCATTAGTCAGACAGAGGTGAGCTTGCCTTGTCGATCAGCAGCGGGCCTCTTCACAATGAGTTGTAAGGTTGCTCTAATGGGGTCAGCCAGCTTCTGGCCTCATTCCACAGTCTGAGAATTATTGCTAGATACAGACAATATCAGTCCAAACAGCCAGGCTACTTCTGCCCACACTGTCATGCGTGATGCATGAGGGATTACTACTGAGACTGCATCAGGATCAACAAACCCATGATGGACTTATACAAACACAAGCACACAGAGTCATTAAGCGCACACGGCTCTGGGTAATTCCGGCAGAAACGAGCACGACGCCAGAACTTCAACGATGCGAGGTGAGTGCATTTGTGTGCCGATATGTTTCCCTATGTGTGTGTGCCGATGACATCCAGAGCAATGATAGGATCTTTAACCTCTCTTGTGATGACGCTGATGATCATGATGGCGCTGAAGTAGAGATGAGAGGTGGAGAGGAAAGGGGGATGGCAATGATACTTATGAAGAGGTCGAGATGAGGGCGGGACGAGCGGAAAAGATGAGGAGACGGGGCCGGGAGGAGGTAACCCAGGGGTCAGGGTGAGACGGGGAGGAGATGTTATGGGGGTAAATGAGAGGTGGAGGACAATGAGAGGGAGCATGAAGGATAGAGGGAGGGATGAAGGCTGATGTCAACGTGGGAAGGGGTGGAGGGGGGACAGATGAGGAGGAAAAAACAGGACGAGGAGACAAGTGGTCAGAGGTTAGCAGAGATGAAAGACCGACGCATGGATGAAGGATGGCTGGGGGGGAAATAGAGCAGTGGGATGGATGGAAGTGGTGGGGCAGAGCTGGAGGACAGGATGGGCAGGTGACAGGGAAAGATGGAGTTGAAAGTGAAAAGGCCAAAGGGAACGTAGGGGATGTTGGGCAAATAGGACAGAGAAAGGAGAGGAGAAATCAAGAGAGAAACATGTGAAAAAAGAAAACAGTGACAGAAAATCAAAGGATGGAAGAACATGTCAGAAACATTCAAGCATGTGGAGGTGTATAGGAGGACAAATAGATGGAGGAACAGAAAGAGATGGATGCAAGGATGAGGGGGAGATGTTGAGAGGTGGAGCAAAACTTGCAGGACAAGATGGAGAGATAAATGGGAGATAAACAGGCCAGTGTACCTCATTAAAGTTGGATCAGGGGGTAAGCTAGAAAGGTAATTGTCTGCTTCGGTATGGTGTGGACTAGTCTGGCTCTCTTACCAGATGCTGGAGGATTAGCTGCTGGTTTTGGCTCTAACTTAAAAATGACAATGAAGGCTTTCAGGGACTTCCTGTCGTCTCGCTGGTTCACGTACCACATAAAACTTACTGACTGACTTTTGGGTTTGACTTGTCCAATCATAGCAAGACCCTGCTACAAACTTTACATTGAAACACTTCAAACAAAATGTAGTTGGGGTCAATTTACAACATTACAACAAGTCCAACTGAAAGAAGCCAACGCTGAGTACAATCAGCTCCTAGGACCCCGCCCTCAAACAACAACCCTCTTTGCAGTAATGGCGATTATTAATCATCAATTTCTTTGCTGAGATCTGAGGATGCTGCGACACCACACACGTCCAACATTTTCAGTTAGTCTGGTGGATTATAGCTCTGTTCAAGTTGAATGTGGGCAGAACCTGCCCTGACCATGCACAACAAATCCACAATAAGAGTTTATACTCGCCCACTCAGGCCTAATCAGAGACACCACATTCAAGGTGGGGTTGGTGGTTTGATCCCTGGTTACAGTAAAACCTTCTGGGAAATAAATGAACAGTACAGGAATACTGACACTGTGCAGGGGATGACTTCACTCACTCACTTTCCACACAGGAGGTTCTGTTGGAGTGGACGAGAGGCAAAGCACTGCTTGCACAAGCACAGGGATAATGCTAGGTGATGGACAAGGTCTCCCTGGCATCCATAAGGTAAAGGGATGAATGGGAGCATGACTATCAAAATGAAAATTATATTCAGAGGAGTCAGTTTTCAACTATAAGGCAGGCAGTATGTACTGAAGTTGTTTCTCATCAATGTTTTAAATGGAGGAATGTGTCTGAAACAGACATTATCTACATAAACCCGCTGATAAAAATTGCACCAACAAGTTTCATTTCCAGTTCATACAATTTTAATTTTGGTGATATTTGACCAAAACGTACTTTTGAACGCCGGAACGTTTTTAAAACCTGGTTCAAAATCCCTCCAACAATTGCAGTATAGTTTTCAAAATAACATGATGGAAGTAAAATCATAATGTTTAAATCTAAAAACACGTAAAAACACATGTATGAACAGATGTAAGTCAAAAAGTAAGTCCGGAGAGAATAGTGTGTCAGATCACAGATCTTTCTTGTCTGCAAATTCTAATAAAGCGCACGATGCCAACCTGAAAGCCGTTTGCTCTAGCTGAGTACACGGTAAATTATCTCCAGGTACATTTTTTGCAGATGGTCTGCTGCACGTTGGAAGGAAACCAAACATTTATTTACAAGGAAATCAAGTTCAGATTTGATGAAAGCAAACGTAATGTATAATGCCCTGAGGGTAGAGGGAGTAATTATGTCACAGACAAAAAGACAGAAGGATTAGTTCAATTTAGAACAAAAGTAGTTATAAACGATACGACTAAAAGGTAATTAACTGAAATAATATCTCCATCAGAGCCACAATTTAAAAAAAAGAGGGAGTTGATAAAAAATCTCCCTGAAGATTACACCAACCACTTAGGCTGATAGTGGAAGAAGGAAAAAAAAAAAAAAAGCCGGAAACCACTGAAGCTGAACTGTGGTGCTAAATCCAACTCATTGCTGGCAGCTCTGCCTGAGTCTTCCCAAGCCGCCAGGGGAATCCCTCTGACCTTCGGTGGAAAGTCAGAGGAGGAGCTGGAGGAGCTGAGGAAGATGAGAGAGTGATTCCATGATCAATATGTAACACGGCTCTTGTTTCTAAAGGACAGGCGGGGTTGCAACGCTCAGCAAAACAGCTCACTCATCCAGAACCGTGTGCCGAAGAGATAATGAGCAAATGCAAACAGGGAATGCAGCGTAAGCCAAGAACTGTGCTCGTGAAAAACTATAGGCAAAGATGATGACACAACCAAAAGCAGAGATGCCCCGCTCACTTTCTTTTTGCTGCCGATACGATTGCTGATAGTCGATGAGCCATATTGGCCGATTCACAGCCGATAGCGACCGTTCTGTTGTTGTTTTGTTGTATCATAGCAGCTGGTAAAGAGAGCTCCACGGTAATCTATTTCACCATCACAATTTCAACCGTCCCAAAGTCAGTGTAAACTGTCGAAAATGTTAAATGCTTTTGTTTTTATTGTCATCTCTAGGTTATTTGCATAAAACCCACAATACCAGTGGTTTGGAATTAAATGATTACATTTCGATTTCAATATTTGCTTTGACTAAACAATCTTGGCATGAGTAATATTAATGATTAGGGATGCCCCCCAGAACTTGGTTCTGAATAAGTAAAAATGCAGAGTATCGATAAGGTCCAGAGTTAACGGTTCTGCTATCAGTACTTTAGAAGTAACGGAGTGAGATCTCAAACCTCCTCTCTCTGTCTCTGTGTCTTTGTACGAGGGGCGGAGTCTTTCTTTACTCTGACACACATACCGGCTCCGGCTCGGTACAGTGTGAGACACATCATGGCAGAGAGAAGAAAAAGATCCGATTAGAGTATCGATAAGGAACCGAACCGTTATCATAAAGATACCATCCCTATTAATGGTGTATTTTGAGCTGCTTAGAGCTTGAGTTAGGATGTTAAACAGATCATAATCAGGCTCTCTAATATCTATGTCATATTGCTGTGAAAATATCGCCTTCAAACAATTGTATTTATTCAAGTTTCTTGAAATAAACAAAAGTTGAATCTGAACACATCACAATGAAGTTATGTTACCTTCAACCAATACAGTTTTTCTAAATGGAGAAGCAGGACCGTGCCGCCCAATGGATGCTAACAGCTAGCTGCTAACGTTAGAACTAGGAACTTCCCCCGACGAATATCTGTCCACACCGCCGACATGTTTTGCAGCTGAGCAACCACATGTTGCAGCTGCTGGCCAGTGAACCAGGTGGGAGGCGGGATGCAGAAGTCGTCTAGTACTAGTTTGACCCCCCCCCCCCCCCACACACACACACACACACACACACACACGCACACACACACACACAGATAGGCCACTAGAAAGCAATAATGCCGATCTCCCAGATGCATCATTTTCACTGACTATCGGCCGATAACTATGTGTGGCCGATCAATAGGGGCTTTCTTAACCAAAAAACATATTTTCTTTTAAGATTATTATCTTTTTTTAAAATTCTTTATCTAACATAGACAGAGACCGACAGGAAAAGCAGGAGAAAGAGAAGGCATGGCATGCAAAGGTTCCAGAACGTCCAACTCTGTTACATTATATAATCATCTTTCGATCAAATGTTTTTTTTTGGTGACTATTCAGGTAAAATTTGTGTCTGGCCATTTGTGCTAAGACAACCTTTACAACAGTGATGCATTTGAGGACGTTTAGCTTATTTTGGCGGGGTAACAAAGACAGCTTTTTTAAAAGTAAGACACTGAAAAAGTCTGGTATCGGTACCAAAACCTCAACTATTGTTACACGATGTCCATCCCTACAACACACGCGTTTGTATCGCTGAATGCACGGCTCCCATCACCAGGAGGAAACTTTGCATTCTGTTGATGACACATGGCGTGACTGGGAGCTGCCAACAGGATCCAGTACTGTGCAAAGTAAATTCACCATGCCTTTAAACACAACAGCTTGGCTCCGAAACAGTTTCCCTTACAGCCACACACACGCAACTAAAACTTTCTACCAGCAGCCGGGCCTCTAGACAGATGATTTAAACTATAAAAGTGGGTTTTAAAATATTCAGTAATCTGTATGGAAAGGTGTATCATGAATGATTAAAGACAGCATTATCATGAGTGCCGTTAAAGCTCTCTACCCTCGTCCTCAGCGGAGCTATAAAGGCACATTCTCATGCAAATGTAGCCTTTCATTTTCCCACAGCAGTGAAAATATAGACATTCACCGTTTAGCCACAGACGATGTGATATATGACGTTTGGTCAGCTGTGAGTGACTAAATAAGCCCAAATACACCAGTTTAACACCTTAAACTCTCTCCTTTGAAGCAGCAAAATGACACTATATAGGAGAGGATTCATGGCGAGTTTAACGGACGCTTTCATCTGGAACACTTGAGTGCATACATTTCATGATGCCCTGCAGCTCCAGGGAGAACTGAACCGGTGGCGGTGCAATGGGCTCTGTACCGAGCTCCAGCGACACAGTTTCATTTTCATCTGCAACATTAATATTCTCTGCTGTCAATAGAAAACCATATCTCTAGCAAAATGTCAGCTTTTCATGAAATAAGACAAAAATAAAGATGATGCATTGTTTAAATAACTCAATGTTTTTAGACAGTTGTTTTTTAGGAGAATGTTCTCAACATCAGTTTACTGTAAAGATTGAGATGCCTGCAGAGTAAAGCAATGGAGACATGGGATAATACTTTCAGTTATCAGGATAATCCCAGATGTCATCACATAAGTGACTTAAAAAAAGCTTTCTAGCTAACTGTCATGATAGCGAAGTGAAAAACAGAGATACACACCAGGTGTATGTTAATGTACCTGATGTGGTTCCAGCTATAAAGACTCTTCACCTGAACACAGATCTCTCTCTTCCCTGGCTGACACGGCTGCTGTTTAGGTTTTGTTTGACCATGAGAGAGAGAGAGAGAGAGAGAGAGAGAGAGAGAGAGAGAGAGAGAGAGAGAGAGAGAGAGAGAGAGAGACTTAAAGATCCGTCTGTGCACAGTCATGTTCAGGAACAAGCATTATCCCCAGAGACTGGTAGGTTTACTTCCACTCTGCTTGTTGTGAGCTCGGTAAAATTGAGAACAAGGTGCAATTTTTGTTTTACTGTCCTGTCTACGAGGACATAAGGGATGTACTCTCTCGTACAATAACTTCCACTAATGTTGAATTATTTTGGCTGGAGGACGATGAACAACTCGAGTTATGCTTCAGGAAAGGAACCTTTTTTTCTGGCAGATTTGATTCCCCAGGCCTGGGAGGGAAGGCAGAATCCTTTAACAACGAGCAGTGAAGTAACCTGTCATTCATGTAATTGAATGAAACCTTTGTACACTGCAGCTGTATTTTTGGTGCACGTTATGTGCATGACACGAAAATAAAGATATATATTTATATTCAACCTTGGTTTCCAACAGCATTTATGTTTATATCATTAATTGAAAATGGTTTGGTTTTGGTTTTGATCGATTCAACGATTCACCAATTAAGTCCTACTTAACTCACTCAATGAAGCAACCCACACTTTTCCGTCAGGCATTATGCACGAGCAGAGGGACAGAGTGAAATTCAATGCAAGCCTGTTCGCTGAGACGGATTAACGTAACTGTATGTGGATGGCAGCTCCAGTGCAGAAGAGGTCATGTCAGTCACCAGGGAGACGACAAAGATGCTGCACTGAGCAAAATCCACAACACCATCTGCCATCCGGACTTCAGAGCACACTGGTTGAATAAGCTTTCATCAGAGCCCTGAAGTAAAGAGATCCGCCCAGAACATGTTGTTCAACCACTCTGGAAAAGCAGTTACAGTATGAGCATCATGTTCTTTTAGTAGTTCATTTATTAGCCATCGTTTTATGACAGATCTCGGTCATGATTTGGGTGGTGCATCGTTTTAAATGGGAAGTTTAGTCAATGTTGACTTTATTGTCCCATCTGACATAAGTAAAGAAAGTATTGAGGATTGCAATTCTGTTCCTCAAAGACTAGTAGATACAATTCAATTTACATTAAAACCAAACAAGGGTTCAAAAAATACTAGGATATAAAATGCTGGTGAGTTGGTGAGTAGAAACAACGATTTGAAACATATGTCTCCTTCAGACCTCGGTAACGAGCATAACGATTACACGTTTAACCACGACGAGCTCCAAATCCACTGAACCAGCCGGAACACAAAGACAAACCGAAGCCGTTGTATGACAGTCTATGGAGCAGAGCCGGATAACTGTCGGACCCTGGTCAAGGCTTTCCAAAGTTAAGATTGGCCTGTCTCCGTTTGAGGGCGGGGCTTAGCAGACGGTCAGTTACATGAAACAAATATGAATAAATCAGCAGCTCAGCCCAGCAATATGATGATGACCCCCTTAAAACCATATCATATCACTACAACCTCCCCACACCTGACTGTCCCCCATAACATATATGTGTATGTCGTGCATTTCTCTGACATGGAAGGTATTGGATGTTAAATGTTCATGGCAAACCAGAAATCGTACCCCTGCGCCAAAGATGGTTTGTTGAGGAGAGATATACCACTCTGTACCGTTTTCATCCTCAAAGCGATGGTGAGGGTCCTGTCTTTTTGCAGACTGTGCATGGACTTTTCCGGCCTCTAGCTACAGCTTGACACCTCCAAACAACCCTGGTTCAAAAACTGCTTATGCATGTGTACCTGATCATTTACATATCAATATATGCTCATACATATCATGAGAGCGGTCACATTCACATGTATCGCAGGGTTTTCTTCTGAGCTGATGGCAGGTAGG
>NW_027466498.1:0-230000 GCF_050575085.1 Anarhichas minor | reverse complement strand
CTCTATATAACTCTATATAGTCCTCTATAAAGAACTCTATATAGTCCTCTCTATAGAACTCTATATAGTCCTCTATAAAGAACTCTATATAGTCCTCTCTATAGAACTCTATATAGTCCTATATAAAGAACTCTATATAGTCCTCTATGAAGAACTCTATAATCCTCTCTATAGAACTCTATATAGTCCTCTCTATAGAACTCTATATAGTCCTCTCTATAGAACTCTATATAGTCCTATATAAAGAACACTATATAGTCCTATCTATAGAACGATATATAGTCCTCTCTATAGAACTCTATATAATCCTCTCTATAGAACTCTATATAGTCCTCTCTATAGAACTCTATATAGTCCTCTCTATAGAACTATATATAGTCCTCTCTATAGAACTCTATATAGTCCTCTATAAAGAACTCTATATAGTCCTCTCTATAGAACTCTATATAGTCCTCTCTATATAACTCTATATAGTCCTCTCTATAGAACTATATATAGTCCTCTATAAAGAACTCTATATAGTCCTCTCTATATAACTATATATAGTCCTCTCTATATAACTCTATATAGTCCTCTATAAAGAACTCTATATAGTCCTCTCTATAGAACTCTATATAGTCCTCTATAAAGAACTCTATATAGTCCTCTCTATAGAACTCTATATAGTCCTATATAAAGAACTCTATATAGTCCTCTATGAAGAACTCTATAATCCTCTCTATAGAACTCTATATAGTCCTCTCTATAGAACTCTATATAGTCCTCTCTATAGAACTCTATATAGTCCTATATAAAGAACACTATATAGTCCTATCTATAGAACGATATATAGTCCTCTCTATAGAACTCTATATAATCCTCTCTATAGAACTCTATATAGTCCTCTCTATAGAACTCTATATAGTCCTCTCTATAGAACTCTATATAGTCCTATATAAAGAACACTATATAGTCCTATCTATAGAACGATATATAGTCCTCTCTATAGAACTCTATATAATCCTCTATAAAGAACTCTATAATCCTCTCTATAGAACTCTATATAGTCCTCTCTATAGAACTCTAGACAGTGAGTAAGGAGAAGGGAATGAGCGAATGATTCCGGATTTGTGTGTGTGAGGTTTTTCTACTCATCCTAACGAGGAAGTTAAAACTCAATCAATTCAGTGATCCACTCCCTCTGCACTGTGCTAAATCCAATGCAGAATTCATTAACAGCAAACCATGCAAATAGATAAAATGTGCCGCATACATTCAGATGCACGTGCAAAACCCACAAACACAGATACACGAGAGTAAATAGAGGAACCTCTCTCTCTCTCTCGCGCTCTCTCTCACAGACACACATCCCAACATATAGCGTCTATTTTTATCTTGCCGCTGACAGCACCCTGTCCCACTGTTCACACTAAGCTGAGCCACATAATTGGCTGCCATCTATCCTCTCTCGCTGTCTCTCTCTGTCTTCAATTCTGCTTCTCTCTCCTCCCCTGCCTCTTGCTTTGATATCCCTCCATCCTATACTTCGAGGTAAGCCCAGTGAGTTGTGCTAGAGCTGAATAACAGGCTGTGTTTACACTGGGGCTAAAGAGAGAGACGTGAGTGTGGGGGGGATTCAAGAGGAAGAATGGAGAATAACGGGTGATTGGAAGAAAAACAGAGACAAAGAGGAAAATGTCTCTGGGGTATTTTTAGGTTGCTACCGTGGCGTGTTATTTAACACCTGCCGGGTTCTATTAGAGAGGGGAGGGGAGGAGAGGAGAGGAAAAAAGAGTAGAGGAGAGGAAAGGAAAAAAAGAGGAGAGGAAAACTGCATCTTTCAACTGCATTTCATCAAATCAAAACCCATATTAAACCTGCTTAGTGAATCCAAATCCTTTTGAAATCCCTGAATGAATCTACTTAGGTTGAGCTTAAACAGTGTAGGCAAATGTTATAAATTCTGAACGAAAACTCAGACAAATCAACATGAGATGAAAACAACATATTTTGCTAGTTTGGAAGCCTATTATTTTTTTTTAGATTGGGGTTTTCCACAGACACGTATTACTTAATAAATGGATGAAATTGAACAAACTCTTTTCATATACAAAGCAAGATGATGTAAAAGAGGCAGAACTTCAGAGGCTAAGCCCTTCACTTTAATCAGCAGGTGGCAAACAATGCAGGAACCTGGCTTCGGTCTTGAGGAATTGCAGCGTTTACTCAACGACAAATAATGCCTCTAATGCAATGCAGAGTTTCAGGTTTTAGTAAATAATTCACTAAATGCATCACTAAATGACATGTTACAACATTTGCTAAACAAGTTACTGTGAGAAGCCGTAGGATTGTTGGTCTCATAAAATAACCTGAAGGAGCCTTGCATTTCTCTCTCCAGAAATAGACATGTTAGACTATTACAGACACTCCATTTGGACTTTTTGGACTCATGAACGTCTCTGATATGAACCCAAACTTTGAGTGAGAAGAAGGCAGGAGGATAAAAAACACACAAAAGCGAGCAGTGACTTCAGAGGAGAAGTAGAGCACCAGAAGGTTTCACTGGAACAAAGTGCGCCGGTTTACCACTCTGCTTTATGTTTCTGTGTGTGAGTGCGAGCGTGCACTCATACTGTGCTTGATGGACAGTGAAATGGAGGGTAAATCTACAGAGGCTTCACCTCAAAGCAACCTCCATCTGCCTCACAAACACACACAGCTCTGTCTGCAGCGCTCATGTGTTTCTGCCTATAAAATCCCAAGTCTTTTAATCCAGAAGGGGACCGACACACACACACACAAATACACACAGCTTTTGGCCTTTGGGAGGCTCAACGTGACTCGGGCGGAGAAGCAGGCCAGCAGCAGAGCCATAGGACAGACAGACAGGGCTGCACCGGGAGGTGAATGAAACGCACATCATTACTTCAGGTTTGTCTTTGGGCTGCTAATTAACAGTTGATCCCCGTGACCCGGTTCTAAATGAGTAAAAACCCAGAGTGAGATCTCAGTAACTTTGTAAGAACAAGTAGAACATAAATCTGCAGAAATGCACCGTTTTCGACTGGTTGGCGAGCAGCCGTCCATCCTCGTCCACTTGCAGGGAGCGTTAGCGATGTCATAATTAGAATAGTCTAATAAATGAAAGCTAATCACTTAGCTCATTGTTTAGCTGCAAACGTATTTTAAAGATGTTGGAACCTTTGTATTACTGCTAAAGAACGACTATTTGTTTACGTACAGGAATAATAAAGCAATGACGATTCTCTTCTTAATAAATTGTCTTTTTTTCTCACTAAATAATCGTAAAGAACCAATAAGAGTATCGATAAGCAACCGAATCTATAAGCAATATCGATAAGAGTACTAGTATCGATAAAATCCTAACCACACCCATCTCTTCTAACCCCCATCAATTATGACATTTTCTCTAATTAATCAGTCAATGATTTCGTCTATAAAGTGTCACTGTAATACTTAGTTTGATCATTCCAGAGTGTTGAGAGCATTATTGCTTGCAGCAGATTTTTATAAATTTAAAAATAGTTCATTCATATCAAAATATGTAAGACTTAATCATGAATCAATTATGAATCATAATAAGTACAAAAAAAGAATGATGGTACTCAGCTTCCGCCAAAAGACACCATCAGTAACATAACAGAATTTAACATTAGATTAAAGTTAGGACACCACCCAACTTTAAAAAAAAGGGAAAACCTCAAAATGTAATATTAATCAATTAAGTCTCAATCTCAGGGTTGCTCTGAGTTCTTGTCAATGTGTACAGTGACTTATTATTTCATATACATACAAATCAAATCATCAAGTTCTTTATAAATGAATATTGGTGTAACTACAACAACCCCACACACACACACAGTCAGCTGCTCATCATTTTGTCATACTGTATATTGTTTCCCATTCTGACCATGCTCACAACATCACACAGACACACATACACAGACACACAGAGTGTTATTGTGTTCGGTTCTCTTCAATCATACTGCACCATCCATCAACGAGCTGTCAGATATGACCTTCAACTTGAAAAAGAGAGTCAGAGAGAGAGAGAGAGAGACGGAGAAATAAGTCAGGTAAAAAAAGAGGAAAAGAGGGAGATGGATAAAGTAGATTGATCTACAGTGGTATGGAAACAGAAAGGCAGAGCGAGACGTGATGAGCATTACATGGCTGTCCTGCTGAGATTAGCATGCTGAAACACATGTTGAATTTACACTGGAGTTGTGTGTCCTCACACTGTCGGCTCTCAGGGGGTCTGCATCACGCCGGCTCACATTCAATTTAAATTTGACACGATTTACCATTTTTCTCATTAATACCTCTGCTGTCAGATCACACGCGAGGACTCGCTCCGGTGGCACGAGGGAGAGAAGAAACGACCTCCTTGTTACAACTCACAGTTATCTGCTCTGAGCTTTTTTAATTAAATTCAGGCTGGATCTTTACTGTCCTGAGAGGGGATCTGATTCCGTGTTGGTCTTTAAAGGAAGTCACAGAGGAAAGACAAGAGAGATGTACAGTATTTGTAAAACCGTAAAGGTAAAGTGTTGCTGATGTTGGGAGGGCTCCTTGAACATGTCGGGGTTAGCTTGCTTTCAAACAGCGGATAAAACCGTCCAGACCGACGGCATAGCATCATTAGCATCTAAAAGACATCATTTGAACTAAAAGTGTCTTAAAGAGTTAACTGATCATCAAAATGTTGTTCATTTCTGTTACTCAATTGATAAATCAATTAACTTACCATTTTGACCATGACATCAATATTAACTTTATGTGTTAGTGAAACATTGTTAAACAAAGCAGTGCTGAGTTGTCCCTCTGTGCCACAACAAACAGAGACATCAGCACCAGATGTTGAACCGCTCAGCTTTAAATACACTTCAGAAATGGTCCTGGACCACATTAACAACAGGTCATTAATTAAAGGAATCCGGGTCAAACTCTGACGCCCTGACAAAAAGAATGAATCACAATAGATGTTGGACTCTTGGACTCGATCATGTTACACCACTGTTAACTTCTCCATTATTCTGACAAAGCAAAGGAACTGCAATCCCTTATTTGGGCACAAATGTAGGTCACATGTCTGTGGTCTATTTAGAAAAGCCTTTATCACGAAACACTTTACCAAAATAAACTGGAGACAAAACAGGAGGAGGAGTGGTGAAGATGAGGAGGGGAAGAAATAAATTAACACTTCATAACAGTATTTGTGTCATGCGTGGGAGTCTGTGAATATTAAAGCACCGGGTAAAAGCCACCAACTAATGGCAACCGTTCAGATCACAGAGGGAATCTATAGCCAAACACTGGTTTAGATTTCAGCTAATATTACAGTGATTTTGAATCCTAACAGTCCAAGACTACACCTCTTAGTGTTAAAAAGATCTGTTTTAAAATGGGAAGGGATTAAGAGAAATATATTCACCACTGTTCTCTTTGCTTTAGGGGCAAATCTAACTGAATGAAAGTCCTTTCAAGTTCCTATTTTCTGCAGCAGTTGTGTTGTTTGTATTCTTGCTGTATTGGCACACCACTGCTGCCTGAATAACAAATAGAAAAACAGAAAACGACCCATTCAATGTCTACAAAGCGAGCGATAGTGGAAAGGAAATGAAATTGTGTTGATAAGAAGGACCATCTGGGGATCAAAGAAAGAAGTACAGATAACCGTTGTAGCATTTCATTTAAATGTAATGTCTTTAGTAGAAGGCAGTAGACCTGTGGTGCACCTGCAACTCTGGAAAGAAATCAAAAGAAGTAAGAATGCCGGCAAGGCAAGTGAGCTGGCTGTGTTTGATGGACAGATGGATGAAGAAACAGATGGGTGAATGGATGGAGGGATTGGGGGTATAGCTCTAGGCCGAGGGGGATTAAGCCACAGATTAATTATTTAACCAGACAGGATGCAGGAGTTTCCACTGGAATGTAAATCACACATTATGATCTGGATATTTGTGACGGCCTCTTCCCTGCTTATCTGTCGCTGGAGTGGGGGTGTTGTTACATAACAAGCATTTATGGGTAACAAGTACCGCTTCTGGAATTCACTCTGAATGCCCACTCCACCAAACAAAACCAAAAACAGCAACTAACAACTGCAATACATTTCAAATTGTACAGAAAAGAAAATAATCATTTCTGCATGACAGCTTGCAAAGATCAAAAGACAATCTTTAGAAGTTTAGAAGAATACATTAGAAGTGCTTTGTTTTGTAGCTGGCGTGCATGTTAAAAAACAGAGAAGTCTCTGTATAGATGTCCTGGACGGTGGCCAAAGTGCCAGTGGAATTACCAGACTTGTAGCTGCCGATAATATATAACGGCTGTAACATTTTCACGGTGTGACATACAAAGGGAAGACACAGCAGGCCTGATTTATTTTTGTACTTCTTTCTTCAATCCCCAGGTGGTCCATTTTTTACCTGTCATTTAGCTGCCTCATTTTGGATTTCTTTCAAAGACAGGCACAGAAGACCACGATGATGACCTTTATTCATTTCACAGGTAGAGGCTAAATTGTGATTGATAAAAACGTGATCGTTTACGTTCCCCTCGCATCGTCAAAACTTCATGGTTCCTCTAATATCCAAAGGTGAACATGAACATTAGTTAGTCCAGGTGGCAAGAGTCGGCCGAGTAAAGCCGATGTGGAAGTGTCTTAAAACTTGCTTCCTCTCTACTGACCACCAGGGGGCGACTCCTCTGGTTGTATAGAAGTCTATGAGAAAGTGACTACTTCTCTCTTGATTTATTCCCTCAGTAAACATTGTAAACATGAGTTTATGGTCTCAATCTCTAGTTTCAACTATTCTTCAATACAGCATGATGTTCATTTGGTAAATGATGGTCCATTTAGAGTCAAATAGACCATAAAGCAGAGTATGCTTAAGGGCGGGCTTACTGTGATTGACAGGTCGCTGCCGCTACCAGAGACATATACGGCGTCTCTACGTCACTCCTCCGCATTCCAAATATGGTAACTTTCCTTCATTGGTAGCAAATAGGCCAGAATGGCAACGGCCATATTCCAAGATGGTGACGTAAAACCCCGAACTCCAGGCTTCAAAACGGCAGTCCACAAACCAATGGATGACATCACGATGACTACGTCCACTTCTTGTATAGTCTATGGGTTAGTCACATAGTTTACTCCTTTCAGCAGGTTCCTAAACTGATTTAGAGGTAGAATGGGCTTTATTGTATCAACCTTGAAAAATGTATTGAAACAGATGTAACCAGATGGCTGTTTGAGTTATTCATCAAGTGAATATAAAATGTATCCATTTTGCAGACCAGTGTTTTTTCCCTTTTTTTGTAAATTAATATTCTCCCCGATTTTGGTATGCAAAGTATTTGTCATTAATCACATGTGCAGCTTCTACTCGATTAGATGCATACGACCTGTGTTTGAGGATCTTTGGTCGATAACAGTCGGGTCTCTCCTGTGTCCGTCGGGGAAGGGAAAAAGCAGCAGCCAACAAAATGTGTCATATGTAGGAAGGTGGAAAACACAAGTGTGGAGGTGGGATGCGCGCTCCCTCTTTCTCTCTCTGCTAATGGGAAGTGAAGCACATTGTAAGGCTCTCCATATGATAATAGAACGACGCATCGCTCCGGTTGCATTAACATTTCACTCTATTATCACAATCAAGCACCGGGTGGATTGTTTTTTTCTTCTCCGTGCCAACCTGTCTGCCAGTTTGCTTGTATACGGCAGTCTGTCTCTTGTTTACAGTGTGAGTAAGCCTTTGCCAGAGCTAACCGGAAGGAATCAACAAACTCTGCCCAAAACACCAAGTTCCGTCCTTTTCCCAAATCCTGCTCCCGCAAAACATCACAAAATGAGTTAGAAATGTGCACAAGTATAGACTTATAATTTAGAAGTCGTAGCAATTGTCACACATTTGCCATTTCAGGGCTCGACAAACCCTTTGCAGCCTAAAAATGTCTAATCGTGGTTCTAAAAATAGATTATAGATAAGGTCGTATCCATGGACTGAAACCACAATAACAACAGTTACATATTTTATTGATTCTACTATGGGTATCTTCTCAATTAATCCTCCCCCTACAGGGAGGTCACAGGTCAGGTAAGCTAAAAAACAGTGACTCTGAAGGTGGTAGGGATTCTCCTGCCTTGCTCAGGAACACCTCAGCAGGCAGGATTGTTGCCAACATGTTCAGGTTTCGACCTGCTGAACACTGTCTGCTCTCACTACATCAGCCTGCGAGCTCATTTCATCTCATGAAGTGGGGAAAATCAAACACAACCACCGACTCCATCTGAAGGAATTGAGACGTCTTGCTGTGTTTCTTGCTCTAAATCCGTCCAGCGTCTGGGCACCTAGAAACTGATACCCTTAAAGCTAGCTTGATTATCTTTCGACTGAATCTTTCGAATGAAAAGAAACACAGCCTAACTGCATCTGTTCTGCATTAAATATATATATATATATATATATATATATATATTTATATATTTATATCTTAGATTTGTGAAAGAGCCTCAGTTTATACTCTTCATCCAGACCAGGCCAGTGGTTGGGAAACTGCCAATGCTCATATGTCATGGATCTGCCCATGATTGCGTACCTCAGTCAATGAGTTTGTAGGAGCCTCTCCAAGGCCCTATGTCAGAACCAAGCACAGTGAACGGTTACAGTGTCCCTCCGAAGTCAATCTTGTTTGAATATGTCTCTCTCTATCTTTACACTGTGATAAACATGAGTCATACATCTTCAATAAGGCCTATTTCTATTACAATGTGCCTGGCAATCAGAAGACGTCTAAGACGTCTGTTTTAATACATCTGTAAGCTACAAGCTGATATGTTGGAACTACCCGTGTAGGTATTATAATGGAAGAGCTCACTGTGACACTATAGCGCTCCATAGCTCTGAAGCAAAACTATGTCGGAGCTCTCCGTGGCTCTGAAACCATCCACAGCTCTATGTGGCACCGTGACCATGTCGGAGCTCTCCGTGGTTCTGAAACCTTGGCTGACTTTGTTACTGGGTGACTTTCTGTTACACTGCTCTTCAGACTCAGACTGTCTCAGGGGAGCCTGTGGTCCTGAATGATGGTCAACATCTTTGAATCTATTCATGATTCACAAGCAGCTTGTCCAGATATGTTTGAACTGTCTTTCAGATATTTTCTCTCAGTATAGAGCTGTCACTGGTTTCTAAACACTTCCTGGCTCCTTATAACTTATACATATATACCATATATACGGTTTCCTGGGGATCCCCCCTTTCTGCACACAAGTAGAAGTTTAAAATGATGTGTAACATTTTGGATTGTATATACATGTTGCAAGTTCTTAAAGTTGTTTCCCTCGGTATCATTTAGCCCCACTAGCGCTACTGGCTCTCCTTTGCCCTCCTCACCCTCCTCTCACCTCCTCCGCCCATCCTTCCTGCTCCTTTTCCCCCCCTTTTCTGCCACCTTTCCTTGTGTTGACTCGCCCTCTCCTTTCTCCTCTCTGCCATCCTCACTTCATCGCCGTTGCAACCTCCTCTCCTCTGCCCTTGTCTTTTTTTATGTATCCCTTGTTGAGGATAGGGGATGGTCCCTCCATCGCACTCCCCTCACTCCCCTCTCCTCTTGCGTTCTCATCGCCTAGCCTCCTGCATAATAGATGTGGCTGTAACGCCAGTCAACTGGAGCGGCATGATGAGGCAGCTTTAGAAACAGAGAGTGAGACATATAGAGAGTGAGAGAGAGAGAGAGAGAGAGAGAGAGGGGGATATATGGAGAGAGAGAGAGAGAGAAGAGAGAGAGAGCGAGAGAGAGAGAGGGAGAGAGAAGGCTCCCCCCAAAATGGGTTCTATTACTGCGCTCCAACCCACGCGCGCACGAAAGGATGCACCCGTACACGCACGCGCGCGCACGAGCCTGACGCACGCACACACAGAGAGATAGCACACACGCATTCCCATACAGGCGCGGCGGGAGCTGCCAGCCAGGCCAAAAAATAATGCATCGTGGCACAGAAGTGATACGGCAGAAAAATAACAGTTTAGTGTTCCACCGTTTGAAGCAGCAGAGAGGAACACTGTCAACAGCATGCGAGAGCTGGTGTGCTAGATTGTTTTTGGAGAGCTTTAAATAAATCACCCGTATAGCCTGAGAGAATGGCAGAGTCCACCAACAGTGCCAGCACACACAAAAATAAAAAGGAGCAGTCACACAGGGAGCGGGGTTAAAGCCGAGCCCTAATCAGATTACAGCGATGATTCATTTCCTGGGCACTAAGAATAAAACAGTTGGCACCGTGGTGAGCCTGGCATCCCCGTGGCAAGAAAAAAAAATCAACTGCATAGCAGAGCTCGGTCCCGCCGAGCATCCTCCGCCATCTCACACACCCTGCGTTATTAACAGCCAATCAATCAGCCTTACCTTCATCGATCTCTCCACCTTCTCTCCTCTCGGCTCGCCTCTTCTTCACCAGAATCCCTTCTTCTTCTTCTTCTTCTTCTTCTTCTTCTTCTTCTTCTTCTTCCTCTCCCGCTCCGTCCGCTAACGGATGAGTTTTAAATCACAACGAGGAGCCAGCCCCTCGAGAGGCTTTTTTAGAAGAAGAAAAAAAGGTGATCAGACTCGGCTGCTTATCCCAACTCCTGCTCTCCTCTCCCGCGCGACTCCTTTCCCATCCACACACACAGTGAGAGAGGCACTCCTGGTAGTTTTCTGGGGGCTGAATAGACGGGACCGTGTGTGTGTGTGTGTGTGTGTGTGTGTGTGTGTGTGTGTGTGTGTGTGTGTGTGTGTGTGTGTGAGTGTGTGTGTGTGTGTTTGTGTGTGTGTGTGTGTGTGTGTGTTTGTGTGTGTGTGTGTGTATGTGTGTTTGGGACCGGACGGCAGCAGAAGCGGTGGCAGCAGCAGAAGCACAAGAAACGGAATTACCGGAACAGACGTGCGCGCATTCGGGCAGAAGAGAGAAAAAAAAAAGAAAAAGGAGCGAACCGGCAATCCAGGTGCCGGTGGTCCTCACAGTGCAAACCCACGACAAGTGTTCACGTACACATCCACAAAAGAGAAGGGAGGGTGGATGATGCTCATCTCAAGTCAAAATTGAAAATATCGTGCGTTTGTTAAAACCCAAATAAGAAACTACACCCACTCAAGTAGGGTGTCCTCGAGTACAAATACCATTTCACTTATCCGAGCATCGGTCCGGGGGCTTTTGAACGGGTGGTCTGTTCTCCACAACGTGCAGCTATCCGTCCAGGTTGGGCCTATTTAACAAAAAAAACTATTTCAATCGCCTCCAAAAAACATATTCCGGTAATGCGCGCGGTTTCCATCCATCAGCGCGCAGGGCTGGAAGCTGTCTCTCTTTTCTCTTTCCCCCCAAACCTAGAAAGAAGATGCAATCCCGGTCCGGTAGACTTACAGCTAGTCCGGGCGGTGTCCAGCTCCGTCCTCCGTGATCAATTATAAATCACACGACTGACAAACCGACTCTGATAATCCACCGAGGAGTCCTGGAAACATTCTTTGGGGGGGGGGGGGGGTCACAATTTTGAGGGGACTTATCGATGTTGTGGCAACGACTGAAGCTCTACTTTCACCTTAACAACTGTTATTGGAGGCGTGCACGGCTGTGCGTACCGAAAGTCGCCTATTTTTAGAGAAAAAAAGCGTCACCCCGCCAGTGGAGACTGGTAATCCTCGCCGAGGCTCCGACGCGTCACTCTGTCGGTCAGCTGTCCTCTTTCGTCCGGTTAATTCCTCCCCGCTACATCCCCTCTGCGTCTCTGATCCCGTCTTTCAGCGACAGACGGTTCAAGTTTGAATCCCTGCAGTGTAGATTTCAGCGCGTGATTCTTTGCCGGTCGGAGGCGGCTGTTGGTGCACGAGGCTGAGTGACTGGCGGTGGAAGGGAGGGGGCTGTGTAGTGTGCATGGGAGGCTGCGCGAGGGGTTCGAACAAAAAAAGACACACCCATACTGCCTATCTGGTCTATCTATCTATCTATCTATCTATCTATCTATCTACCCATCCATCCATCCATCTATCCATCCATCTAGCCATATCAATCCATCTATCCATCCATATCTGTTCATCTATCTATCTATCTTTAAACAGCAAGATATAATCAAAGATAGATAGATAGATAGATAGATAGATAGATAGATAGATAGATAGATAGATAGATAGATCATAGTTTATGGGAATTGGATAAAAACATGATTTGAATTGATGAGGTGGTTGAGAAGCTTTTTATATGTGATTGCTGTGGACAGTGTCCCACATAAGGGATATACTTCTATTTGCCTATTTACTCTCAGAGCTCTATTTGACCCTGAACAGGTATCCTCATTGTAAAGTCTGTGAACAACTTTCTGGCAAACAAATGTTTACTCGTACGTAGCCCACATAGGCTAATATCTAAAACATAAAGTAGTTCCTTATTTGGTGTAATAACAATGCTTCATAAATTATCTTGTGCAGTTGTATTCATGGCTTGAAATATAGCTACAAAGCATTGAGCAGTGAGTCATTTATTAACCGTTGACCGAGCTATTAGTTACAACGTTCAAACCGTTCAAGAAGGGCGGCTCACTAGAAAGCGGTGCCAGTGCTCTGTGCGTGTGAAGTTAGTACATTAGGTGGGTTTTTGATGAGAAAAGAAAAGTAGTGAGAGGAAAATGTAAAAGAGTGTCACTCTGTGTGAGCCGAATGAGAAGAGTGATGGAGTCTCTTCTCAGCGTAGCAGAAAGTAGGTACTTTATTTGAGGGTTTATGTGGCGTCAGTCGGGCAGAACATATAATTAACTGAAAACATGATGACTGCAGTATTCTGTGATCGTTTATACTTTACTTCTCTGCTCTAAAATAAATGTATTAAGCTTCATTTAAGGCAGGCCATGAGACACGGCGAGAAACAGTTCAGAGCCATCAAGTTTCATGGGATGCTTTGGGGGGTTTTATGTGATGTAGATGTGAAAATAAAGAAGATACCAAATTCTGTCTGTAAAAGTTTGCATTTAATGGACATTTTCAATTTGCTTGGAATTCTGGAAACATACTTTGAAGAAACACAATAGTTGTGTATAAAGATATACATATTGGACGTATAGTTGAATATGATAAGTAACCATTGTTGTGTTTGTCAATGATGTTAGCTTTGGTTAGCATGAAGTGGAAAAAGACATTGGCTTTTTTCACAGTGAATGACTTTATACTTGAATAACGCAACAACACATTCTTGCCTGGATTTCTTTATTTAAGCTTTTAATACTTTTAAACCATCATCTGTACATCACAAGTAAAGCATTCTTTGAAGTTGCAAAAAGGATTGAGTTTTAACTTTTAAATAACAGAGGACAAGACAATGAAACTCGTTTCCCAACTAAATCTGTTTTATTCATCAGATATTGCTTATAGATTGAATGAAGGAAGACCTGTGCCAACGTCAATGGGAACACACAGGAAAAGTGAATTGTTCATGTTTGTGGTGATCGACATAATGATGGCGGTAAGTAAGGATGGAGGACGGACTGAGTACGAAGAGGGCAAGGAAGGAAAGCGTTTTAGGTGGCATGAGGGAGAGGTGGGGGGGGGGATTGCTGTTGCCAGTGCAGCCGTGAATTAGAATTAGCGTCGTCGGGGGAGCGTCGCGCGTGGGCTGAATGCTGGATATTGCTGTGTGTTAGGTGGAAACGTGCTTTGCATCTCTCAGTCAGACGCCAATAACGCCTCACATGAGGGAGCGTGAGCAGAAACATGACCACGGAGGACAAATGATTAGCCGTGATGGATGAGTTGTGACTCGGTGATAAAAGCAAGGGATGCGGGGGAATATGGAGAGCCCGGTACGCACACACACTTTACACACACACACACACAGACACACTCATACACTGTGGTATAAAACAAGACAGAAGTAATGTTCACAGAACTTGACGTGGTGATAAAGACAACAAATGGGATAAGGAATCAAGGGTATTGCTCCCTCCTATGCTCTCTCTCTCTCTCTCGCTCTCTCTCTCTCTCTCTCTCTCACACACACACACACACACACACACACACACACACACTATGGAATTCACCAGCTGGTGAATAGTCATTATGTTTAAGTGATGCAATATACGAAAGAGATGGGGATACCAAATCTCCGTAGCGCTTGCTTTCTATTTTTCTCTGTTACACCTGGAGGAGATTTTTCTTTTGTCCCTGATGATTTGGTATTGAACTGTTTTAAACCTTTTGAAATAATGTGCCAATAAGACCAAGGAAAAAGCCCAACTTTCATTCCATGAAAACACAGATTTCACAGAATGAACAACCGAACAGGGAAATGACCCACTGGGGTGTTTAGAGGAAACAAAAGCATCTATAATCTTTAGGCCGTTCATGGGGACAATGCGACTGAAGGTTCCCATCAAGCCATTAGCTTTAGTGCTAATAACTAATAGTGCTAATAGTGCTAATAAAGTATTTATTTTTTTATAGAGGGATATTTTACATGTTCACACAGTAATCAGGAATTAGGAGGTTGTGGCATGTACAATATGCAAAATCCAGAGCTGCATCAAGGGCAAAGTTTTGATTTTTGTTTTTTAAATCCAACATGTTCATAATTCATCAGAATATAATGTTGCTGACATTACAAACATAAAAAAATGAGCCATTCACAGCACCTACAATGATTCAGGATCTTCAAGGAAACTTTAAATGTTAACTTTAGGCCCCTGTACTCTTACTGTATGATATATAGATAGATACCATACTAGTACCATGTATACACCGAGTCTTCTCTGTGTTTCTCTCATGGTGGCAGACAGAAAGTAGCAGGCCGGCCACGATGACTGGCTAACATGTTTTAAAGCTAACTGGTGAAGTTGGTTAACTTAGTTGCTGCTAGATCTACTTACCAGACTCAGCATTCCTTCATGTGAAATGTGTCCTCATTATGTTCATGAAAACTGCATTCTGGACAGCATCACTTTTCTTTCAGACACCTGTCACTGCGCTAAATGTTATCTGCAACTTTTTAAGGACTGACATTTTAGATCTGATTTCATTCAATATTGGATATATTTCACACAAATTTCAACACAGCTTTGAAAATATATTCACAATTCCCATCCTCAGTGTTTCCTCGGACTGATGATTTTACCCGCCGCTGCTAACAATTTACCCATTTGGCGGGGGCCGGATGCTAATATCAGACCCAGCGTTCAAAACACATGTTTTATCGCAAATCAAAAGTATGTAATTGTACTTTTTAGGAGTTGTCTATGTTCTCAGGTTTTTATTTGATCACAAACACCAGACATTTACTTAAATATTTGTAACAATAATATGAGGAAAAAGCTGTGGGTTTGGAGCAGTATAGAGGCTAACCGTAGCTGGCTAATAAATGTTAGCCTGCCCCCCCAACGGCTCAGATTGGCTCTGTCATTTCCCCCAACCAAACAACCATCGCACTGTAGGAGCGTGGAAACAAGCGATGAGGCGAGTATTCCCTTTGGCTGCACCTTGTGGCCGTTTATTTCCATCCATACACACATCACACACATTCACTTCCTGCCACCCTTTAACCCCCCCTGTCACCAGGGTTACGCCCTTTTTCTTAAAGTGGCCCCGTGAATTCGGTCTTTTCCGTCCCCTACAGCACCTTTTTAAATCACTCCACAAAACTTCAGATGTCAGCGACAAGTCAGAGGTCAGACTATGAATTCAGAAGCCAAAAGTAAACTGCAGAATTATACCCAGAAGTGGATGATAATCTTATAACGGAGCAAGAAATGATTCATTTCATTCAAATTTATTTCCTTTTTTTTCTCTTCAGGCAAACCCCACCATACGCCCAACAACTGTTCTTAACTACAATGACATCATTTATTATAGGAAACTTAACAACGATCAGTTTTACCATAAATATATATCGACTACACATCCTGCTGGACTCGGGACCAAACAAGGACACACACCCGGCAACAAGAAGATAATTGATTCACAGTAATGTAATTTTCCTCCACTTTTATAATGAACTAAGTTCAAGTCATTTGCCATGAGGACAGCACTTCATAAAAAAAGCTCCACACTTTAACAAATGTTTAATTTGGCTAACAAGCGATAAAGTAACTTCCATCTCATCAGCCGTCCTCTGAGAAATCATCTCACACAGATGCCATCTGAATCCAAACACTGTTTCCCGGCCTTCTTTATTAAAAACATCCTGCTGGCCTGCTCCCAGAAGGATGCCTCAACACGAGAAGAAAGTTCCCTGGTCTGTAGATTTTTAATAATTAAATGGAAACAGAACTGTGCGAGACTTACAATGCCCAGTGCGCACTTGTGCAAATAAACTTGGACTTGATATGATTCTTTTCTGATCTGCCGTTTGTACGGTGAAGATACAGCAACTCAAACGTCTCGGTTAAAATTGGCAGAGATTGCCTTCATAGTAGGAATAAATCAATTGATGTTAGGAGATGGGGCGTGAGTCCTGAGGTTGAGGATTCTGAAAAGCTTGTAAGGGGATGTCAGAGCTTAGATTATTGATGACTGGAGCTGTGTATTTATGCCGAAGATGTTCTTGATTATTCTTCTTCATCGTGACGTATCAAAGGTTTATGAAGCAGTTGCACCTCTTTATGTTTTTAACATTTCAAAGCAAGGTAAGTTTATTTGTAAAGCACCCTTCAACAACAAGGCAACTCAAAGTTCTTTAAATTGGACATAAAAGGCATTAAGAAAAGATGTAAATGGAAGACAAGGCAATATGCAAGCCTCACATTTAAAGGATTTAAACAGCTGAAAGAGGATAAGACGGTGGCAAACACATCAGTTTTAAGGGAGTTTAAAGGCATGTGAAGCTCATTTTGTGGTTCATACTTGTATTTTGGGTTTCTACTACAACATGTTTACATGCTTTAATGTTCAAAAGAACACATTCTCTTTCTCATACTGTCTGTCTGAATATACCTGTGTCTCTTTATGCCCCCAGCGGAAAAGAAGTCCAGTCTGCTCTGATTGGTTCGCAAGAAAAAATATGCCGCACCTTTGCAAGGTATTTATGCGGCATTTATATAATGAGCCTGCATGTGAGGAAGAGGAGTCGAATCCTGAATGGCTTTGCACATGTTTTCTTATGTAGGCAGCCCACAACACACTGTCTGGGTTGTCTTATCTCACAGGTTGTGAGCTGGTAGGCTCTCCAGATACCCAAAGTGTTTGTAAGAAACAATTTGAAAGAACTGAGAGTTTTAGTACATCTTAAGGTTTATTCGGTAACGGTAAACAGTATGTGGTACACAGAAACTGAACGCTGCTTCTCCCTGTTAAGTTTGGACTCTGGGGACTGAAAGCAGAACGGAACCAGACCGTCTGAGAGGTCTGGATAGTTCATAACGTAGCAGCAGATCAGACATGTACACCTTTTAGTGTTTCATAAACCAACAGTTATATCTTAAAATTAATAATTTGACACACAAAGCCAGTACGAAGATATGAGAACTGGATCGATGTGTACTCTCCTGGTCTTCCTGAGGACTGTAATTAGCTGCAGCTGTCTGTCCACTTGTTAGAGACCTATAAAGACAGCCTTACAGTAGTCAAGATAATCATGGAAGAGTATTAATACATCCTGCTGTGACATAAATCCTTTAATTCTTGACATATTATTACAGTGATCATATGCAGAATTTCTAGGCTCCATGACTTCACCGAGATTCCCAGCCTGATTCAAAAAACTATTATTTTTGTTGAACTAGAGGAAATGTTGGCAGATCCATCATTTACTTGCATCACTTATTCAGTGATTCCAACATGATGATACCCTGACAATGATGAAACAGATCTTGTTTGGCCTCTGCAGACACAACACTGACACATATGGTTGACATGTTGGCTAATATTTGCTGATTTACTCGTCCAGCTGACTGACAGCAACATTAGCATTCAGTTGGAGTTGTGTTTCTGGCCGCCGACAAAGTCCAATATTCACTCTCCTTTTCAGCTCTGCTTTTGGACGCCCTTTCTTCACCAGCTAGTCGCTAACTAGTCTCTTAGGGGTTGATGAGGATGAACCATTTAGAGTTTAGACTTTAGTCTTATCATCCCTCCTCTAACACTTTGATGCTGTGGTGTACAAAGTGATGACAATCAACTTGTGCTAAAAATGTGGCATCACAGACGTCAGCAGAATAATCTGGTTAGTCATATGTTTAACTTGAAGAACATTCACTCCAACGCAGTGTCTCCCAAACAATGGGCCAGGCGAGCTCCTCCATGACAACGGAACAATATTCTATTGAATCTGACTGACAGAGCGAGAATGACTTTATTCAGTTTGAGCCCTGGGCCGAAAGATTCAACATCTGTTTCATTCAAGAATCTGAGTTCATGAAAAGCTCAATATAATTTGAGCAACTCATGAATAATGGGGAAAAAAACAAACTAATATGTGTTTACTGAAAGAACACAGACCAGCGTTGCGGTTAGGGAGGATGGAGTTCCAGCTGAATGTAAAATGTAATCAACCTGCATTCAGGCTGCTTGACACAAGCATACTTGAAGGACAAATGGGAAATAGAAGTTTCCATATGGGGGAACAAACAATATCTTTCAATCAAGCTTTCAGGTTGGTGAGCACAGTGCGTGTGTTGTCTCATTGGACTCGTGACCTTTGTAGCCCGTCATCTCCTTTCCGTTTCTTGTCTTTCTTCAGTAAACTATCTAATGAAGCAGAAATGCCTAAAAGACAGCCAGAAAAAAATGAATTAGCCGGTAACAACAGCTGATGTTTTCTGACAGGATAATTCTAATTTTGTATGAAGCCAGCTACGGGTGCCATCATGTCCCCGATTCCTGCAGGTGTTTAATGTGGGCAGACAGGAGAAGTGAATCCGTGTGTGACCTAGATAAGCTGGAGTGGGAAGAGTTAATGAATAGTTTACCCTCTCATTCACAAAATAGCCACGGTGTCCTTGGTCCAAATCCGGCCGGGACCCTTTCGTCCCATATTGTTCCAGTTTTTCCCTCAGATGTCCTGTTTCCCCACTCTGTTAACAATAAAGGGAACTCCACCATTTCTATCACAGCAAAGTCTGTTTACAGCTGTTGGGGAGTAAACAGCATGTAGGAAACAAGAAAATAAAGACTTTGTGTCTCCAGAGGGAGCTGTGCAAAGTCCAAATAATTGTCTCAAGTGACGTCACTAACGTCACTCCACAAAAATGGCTAAAGGTTTGAAAATGAAAAAAAAAAAATAAACTGGGGAGTTTACCAGACGTCTGTAACCCACTGCTCATTTCTGCGTCAGGCTAGAGGCTACATTAGCTGCTTCTAGCATAACACACTGGAATCTCTCACTGAATTACTTGTGGTAAAATTGCAATGTGGGTAGTGTAGGTGCCAGAATCTGCCAAGGAAGAAGCATGCATTAAATATAAAACAAACGCCATCTCTGGTTCTACGACAACCGTTTTTATCATGTTTTTACTTCTTTTTGTAACTGTCCATTGTGCGTCCAACAGTTTCAGAGGTGTGTAATGCTGAATCAGTGGAGCAGGATGGCAGAACAGCATATTATTACACTTATTGAATACATTGTCATGCACACATAAGAATCAGGTCTGAAAATGCAAATCACTTCCTGGTGCATAAAACACAAATGAATAAAACCTCATGTGTTGAAAATACAAAATAAATGTATCTAAAAGAAGTATTGGTGTTTTGAATCTCAATAATTATATATTAATAATACATATATTCGTTTTTTTTAATGAAACATCAATCTATATCTTATCTTAATTAGACCTTGAAACATGGTTTATTTTGCACACATATCAAACATTTGACATAAAGCAGCAACATGACACATGATTTATTAATGTGCCATGATTATGCATTTCACCTTAGTTAGCATCAACTCTAATATACAATATTTTAGAGATAACAAGTCATTTACATTCATTAGATGCTTGTACTTATAATTCAGTTTAACTTGTATATTTCATCAGTGAGCATTATACGTTCTCGTAAGCAAAGTCGAACACACTTTGACTGCACCATAATTGCTTATCAGTACTTATGAGCTTTAACCAAGTGATGTTCATATTAACACTGTATGAAATGACTTTCTGCAGTGGAAAAGAGACGCTTGCACTGCAGAACACAGAGACAGTCAGCAGGAACTCTGCAGGTTTTAGTCCACTGATTTCGTTTTTCAGTCAGTAGAAATACTGATGATTTCCCCAAATGGCTCTCTCTCACAAAGCTGTGGGCAGCCATTTACAGTGAACAAGCACAAATCAAAAACGTTGGTCGTGTTGTGCAGTGATGTGTGATTCCTCATGCATAGTTTGATGCCAACGTGCACCAGATGCAACATACAGACAGATAAGTCATCAGCTTGGCACTACAGGAAAGGTCATGTGGTCATCAAAATGTAAAAAAAAGGTTCATCCCCTGGGCGTCAGGAATGCAATCACTCAAGTTCATGACAATCTGACAAAATAAAGCTGTCTCAATCATATAATGTATAAGAAGTGGACGTAGTTGGTTTGTGTACTGCAGTTTTGAAGCCTGGAGTTCGGGGTTTTACCTTGAGTTTGGCATTTTGGCCATCGCCATCTTTGTTTCTTCCAACAAGTGAAAGGAAGTGACAATATGTGGAATGTGGAGGCGTGACGCCATTGTAGAGACGCCCTTATACAGCTCTGGTAGCAACCTCTCAGTCACAAGATAGCCCCGGCCCGCCTCAAAGCATCCCCTGCTTTATGGTCTGTTTGACTCTAAATGGACCATCATTTACTAAATGAACATCATGCTGTGTTGAAGAAGACTTGAAACTAGACTCATGTTTACAATGTTTACTGAGGTAATAAATCAAGAGAGAAGTAGAGTCATTTTCTCATAGACTTCTATGCAATCAGACTTCTTTTTGCAACTGGAGGAGTGGCCCCCTGATGACCATTAGAAAGAATAGGACACTCCCTCATTGGCTTTACTTTTCAGGCCGGAGGTTGCCGCCTAATCTCAATGAGACTTCCTGATTAAATAAAGCTATACTAACTAACTATATTACTGCTAGTGAATTACCATGAGACAATTATCCAAATGATAAAAAAAACACCAATGGTTTCCTATTTAGATTAGGTGTACATCTCTTTGAATTCCTCTACAAATGAAGTCTGTGTCAATGACTGTAAACATACAGCATTGGAACGTGGGTGGAAAGGTTTGCAGTGAATGTTTTTTGATGAGCACCTGGCAGCTGCAGCAGAATGTCCTGCAAGAGAAGGTGGTGAACACACACACTGTCAGCACAAAGTGGTTTGAGCCCCAAAAACACGCCACTCAGACCAGTCAGCTAAAATAGAAAGTTCAAGTGTACTTGGAGTCAAAAGCGAGCAAAAGTCAAAACCATGCAGGCGGGCAGTGGAGATGAGGCTGTCAACTAGAGAGCAGGGCCAAGATGTATAAACAAGCAGTGAGATCCCTGTTAGTTTGGCGCACAGGACGGAACAGCTGCTGACAATAAATAACGGAAGAGAAGGGAAACCACTGGAATTTCAATCTGCATCATTTGGGACATCCACCTACTCTGACACATTCAACTGATCTCTGGCACGAAAAAAGAAAAGCTCAGTGGACACACTCTCTATTCATTTGATTGGAGGAGGCTGTTTTAAAGCATCTGCATTTGGAGTCCCCGTGTAATAAAACATCTCTCAGCCTGCAAAAATAGCAGATGAATTTACAGTATTTTGGGATAAAAGTTTTCCATTTCAGTGACGTAGGCACCCAGGGGAACAATTTTAAACCCACTTGACTGGAATCAGTGCTCATGAAAACCTCAATCTAACCCAACCACCTCATGAATAATGGAACACGCTAACTGCTACAGCTGTAACACTGTAACCTCATCCATTTTGTATCACATGCATCGCTCCATCCCCCTCTCTCTTTTTTTATTTCCCTCCATTTGTTCCTTGCCACCTCTTTCGTCTTGTTCCTCTCTGCTCCCTCCATTTTTAACCCTTTCTCTCCGTCTAATCTTTCATTCACACCAGAAACATTCCCTCCATGCACTTTCCCAGCCCTCATCTTCATTGCCTAAATCTATTCCCTCTTTCTGCACCTTCTTCTACTGTTCTATTTCCAGCCATTCACGTCAGGCCATCCACTCACGACCCTCTGCTACTCCCTCTATGGCTATGGCTCAGCCAAAGCTACCAAACGGAAGATCGGAGGTCCGGTCCCCGGCTCTTCCAGTCCATGTCAAAGTGTCCTTGAGACACTGTGTGCTTTGTTATTGGTCTAATCGGTTGACCGTCCAGCCCGGGATTTGAACCCTGGCCCCTCTTGCTGTGAGGCAACAGGGCTAGCCACTAAATCAGCGTGCAGCAACTAAATTGCTCTACATAAATAAAGTTCTACCACTGGTTCGAGTGTTCCAATGTGTACTCTCTGAATGCTTGATAAACACCCTCAGTGAGCCAGCATGCACTGATAGCAGCTAAATGGATTTCTAACCCTCCTGCATTTAATTATTTACACCTGCACTTTTCCTACCATGACAAGTCAAAATGTCTTCCATGAGAAAGGCCTATGGTGGAATGAGTTTCCCATTGACATCGGGACAGCAGAGGCTCCACATTTGTTGCATCCCAAACTGAAATCTCATCAGTCAGGGCTGCACCTTGGCCCAAGAAAAAAGAAAAAAACACTTTCTCTACCTCTTGTCTCTAAATGTAGCACTCTAAGTAAATCAAATGTTCTTGCACTTTTTGGATTTGTACCCGCATGGCTGAATGTGCTAATGGTAAGTCACTTTGGAAAAAAGCGTGAGCTAAATGGACATGATGTGATGTTAAAAATGCTTTAGGTGCTGCTTGTGCCAGAAAGAAGGAAGATAAGTGTTCTGCATTTATGTGAGGGTTTTCTTTTTACCAAAGCACATAACAATGCGTCTGTTATTCACCCATCCGCACACACAGTCACACATACAGATGCAATTAAGGCACTCGCCTTCCCATCAGGAGCAACATGAGGTTTATTGTCTTGCTCAAAAAAAACACTGAGATATGTTGACATGAGGAGCCCAACCAGCTGCAATTATTTGACAACCCACTGTACCTCCTGGGCCACAGCGCCCACTAGTGCACTATTGCTTGGTGAAAGTTCATTGACACAAACTAGAGACAGATGTTTGAATTGTCTTAACTGTGAGTGCAACTGGTGGTATTAAAAAGGACTGTGTAGGCAGTGTAAATTAATGCAGCCATGGAGCTAGCTAACATGCTAACAGTGGATCTGGCTAGCGGAACATCCCATGGAATTTATATTGGACATATCCGCACCCCAATATTCATGTCTGATCCAAATGATTAGTTCCAATGCAGGAAGTAGTGTTACCAATATGCAGCTATGCTTAACATTTTTGAAACCGCAGTCTTTGCCTAACATTAAACATACTGCACGAACAAAAATGCTGTAATTGTACATAATCTGTGGAACAAGTTTAACATGCTCTTCTCTGGGGATGTGATTGATCCGGCATGTAAATTTGTGCTTTAATGATGTGAGTCACACAAACTAGCAATGGCTAGAACGCATAAGTGCCAACTTCAGGTGGCCGTGAAATAAATAAATTCACTGAGAGGGCGTTCCATAATGTCCAGACATTAATATGGACTTTGCCTCTTCTGGCATTTATCTTAACCCTCCTGTTACCTTCAAATGGACTAACATCGTTTGTCCTTCGGGTCAATTTGACCCCAGCAATTTAAACCTCCAGAAAATGATTATAATTCAAATTGTTACCCAAGTTTATTTGTCAGGTACTTTGTTTGTTTGTTGACTACCTAAATATCCTTTAAAATAAAACAACCCCCCCCCCCCCCCCCCTTATACATCCAGAATACCTGTTACTCGACTATGGAGAAATATGCAGATCACCATAAAATCTCACTGATTGACCTAAAATTGGAAACAGATATCTTTTTGGTGTTTTAATTGCTTTATAAGTACATATTTTTGTTATCTATAACATTTGGAATGAAAAATAATTTCTGTTATCAAGAACAGTAACATGTATTATGTTCGGGGTCAATTTGACCCCAGGAAAAACAAACAATTTCCGTATTGTCTGAAGGGACAGCGCCCACGAAATGCAACCAGACATTCATCCACAGTCACGTGAGGGCCTGGATAGTAAATAAACACTCTAAATTATTTCACCGTAAATTAACAGTAACTTACTGGCAGCAGGGACGCCAGTAAGTTACTGTTTTTTTACGGTACACTACCGTAATTTACTTTTACTGTATCATACCGTATACTGGATTACGGTACGTGATAGTAGGATAATTAGGTTTTACCGTGATTTTACGGTATATGCCAGAATGTTACCGTTTATTTACAAAGGGTAATACAACCCGCTACTTTTGCATTTAATTCCCAAAAATTGAAAGAACAACAATAGACATTCAATACATAATAGTTGCAGTTTATTACATGTTCTCAAATAATAAAGGGACATTTGTATTACATCACAAAACTCACAATGTACTGCATGTTTAGAAGAAAACTGTTATGGTCGGTTTATCCTGGACCCAAACGCAGACACCGGGACAGCAGAGTAGGTGAAAAAAGAGTTTTATTTTGCTTGTCTGTGGAGCCGGTGGAGCATGCAGGTGAAGCATGCAGGTGGAGCAGCGAGGCGGTGTGTGCGGCGGCGTCTGGGCGGCGACGTGGCACGGGACTCGCTGAGGCAGAGGGAAAACACAAGTTAGTTAAAAACGTCAAAAAGGCCAACTTGCCCAAAGAGAAGACTTAAACTCAAAGGGGCCGAGGTGTAGCTACCACTGAGTTGAAGGAACAATCTGACGATGAGACTGCAGGAAGCCGGGGTATTTAAGCTGAAGGTGATGATGGTGTAATTGTTGTCAGGTGAGGAGATGAGCCCAGGTGCCGGATGATTGCAGCCGCACTCAAGCCACACACACACACACACACACACAGAGACAGACAGACAGACAACAGAGGGGAGACAAGCTGAGGTCACAGCAGAGCCATGACAAAAACTAATAAACCAATAAAATCGTTAATGACCAGCTTAACTGAACTCATTAGCATCAACAGTATAACATTGAATTAAAATAGTATCAAGAACAGTGTAATAGAACTGCTTCACAGTCTAGCTTGATAACAAGTCTTATACACATTTATAGTTAATTTGAACAGCATGAACTCACATGAATGAAACAATAAGGAGAGAGAACACCTTAAAGAGGACTTGACTGCAGCGTCTGGCTGGTTTCCTCAATCTCTGATGACGAGTGACTGTAAACAAACAAAATAAAAACTTTAGAAACACAATGTTCTGAACTTCTGGAAAGTTCTATGACATCCAGGATAAACAAAAGAAGCTTTGGGTGTGCAGCTGTGGGTTTGCCTGTGCCTCACACATGTTAACATATCAATGTAAGTCTTTGTAAAAAGCTAATAGGCCTACAAGAATACCATACAGTTTAAATGAACAGACTATGTGATGAGCTGATTACGTTAGGTGAAGTAATAAAGCTAAGACGATGGACCACAATGGACTAACGTTCAACACTAAAATGAGTTTGATCTGGTCTTAATGTTGCTCCTGGAATAACACACACACGGGTAACGTTACTGTTAGCGTTACCTCAACTGTTCATCGTCTTGAACACGTCGGTGATCTCTGTTCTCCTCTCCCTTTTGATAATCGTCCTGTTTGCGGTCCTACAGTTCAATAAGAGCACAAGTAAACACAAGTTAGGTTACTAACGTTACATCTTAACACTGTAATTGGTGATTCACTTTATTTATGTTAACTTAACTTGCTATGCTGTTAGCTAGCTAACCTTTCTAAGGCTAATTGAGCTTGAGCTAGCTAACGTCACAGAGCTAACGTTAGCTCCACCAACATTAGCAACCTAATGTAATGAAACAGACCAAGTGAAACATTATCTGAGATGTCAACAATTCAATAATCATGAAGACAAAACAATACTAGAGACTTTGAATTTGAATTTCGGATGATAACTTACCTTGGCTCCTCGGTCTCCACATGGCTGTCGCTCAGAAGGATGAACTGAAGCTGTTGTGTCCAAAGTCACGTTCAGGAGCAGTCGGTCACGTCTTGTCACTCAAAAATGACTTTTAGGCAATGAGCAGTTTGAATAATAAAAATATTCTATCGTCATTACAGACACATTAACCTACAATAGACAGTACGATGTAGATGGATCGTGATTCACTCAACTTGTATAGAGAAGCGTGTATCCACCTCTTCACAAAAATACTGTATCATGCTGTTAAATTACGGTAGTCTGCTATTATTGTTAATTGACGGCATTAACTGTTAATTTACAGCATTGACTGTTAATTTACATGTGAGGATGAACATTTAACTGTATGTTAGTTATTATGAAATACTGTAAGATACCGTTGAAAATCCACCGTAAATTTACAGTAATTCGTTACAGTGAAGGGTAATCGCTGAACCCACTTGTCTCATACATCCCGTATTGCTGCGAGTTTGTCACTCTCGTCGGCCCTGCCTTGTTTCTCTGTCATCAAAGCGTATGACACGGGAGAAAACATGGAATGCGTTTGGAGACATGGTTGCTGGAAATATTGCCCTTCCAGTGTCAGCAACCCAAAGGCTTGCTGTTGCTTCGCCTTTTGACTTGTACACTCCTGCGAAAATGAGCAACCCAATGTAGGCTTGCAGGTGGGTCACATTCAAGTCTTTCCAACTGTCCCCATACACGCGCCTCCCCTCTAAATTTGTCATCTCAAGTATATCCTTTTCGATTGATGGTGTTATGAAGAGCTCAAATGCTGATTGTATGTCTTGGACATGGCTGACAGCGTATCTGGTGGGGCCTGGAACCATTGTGATGACATTAGCAGCACTAAGTCTACCCTGTTGTTCAAGTGGGGAGACGGACTGTAATAACTTTCCATTTTTGGAAGGTAGTGTGTTTGCTGGTAGTGACAACGGGAGGGTCTCATTCTCATCAGAGGAGGATGCCTCATAATCAGGGTCCTCCTCAACATCATGCTCCGTCTCAGACACATTCTCCTCCATGTCCCTTTCATGGTCAAAGAGATGAGACAACACCTCATTGACAGAAAACCTTTGCATAGAAGTCATTTTCAGTTGAGAGAGAGCAGAAAGAGAGAGCACACAGAGCACCAAGATAAATGGTTTAGAAGGCTGCTGTGCAAGTGTTTGCTCCGCCCCCATGTCGTGTGAACTATCAGTGGTTCTCACACTACTACAGTTATGGTTATGTTAGGTGTGACAAAGACCCTCTCCATTGCAGGCATTTGTGGACTGTTCAAGACAATGAGAGACTCACACACTGAGTTGAATGTTTATTGTACAGTTCTGATATGGTCTCAGGAGTGTTTATTGAAGGTCGGGCCTGTCGACACAAACATGTTATTAGTTTGGTTATCTGTAACTTAAATGATTGAATATATTAATGGTGCTGTCAAATAACATGCATGTTCAAGCACTTACCTCTGCTGTGTCTCCTCTCCAGGGTGTTCGTCTTAAAAGAGTCCACAGGGTACAAGACCACCATTTTATAGTTCCGGGAAGGTACCATGTGGGAATTACTAGAGGGGTGGTAGGAAAATTGAATCCTCTGTTTGGGCCAGATATGATCTCTCTGGCGAAGTTTTACCATAATAGAGATCATATAGAAAATTGACCTTTAGAACGTTAGGCATCTATTTTAATGTGTTGTTGTAGATTAGGGGATTGTGGGGTAGAGTGAGGGGCAGAGTCGCCTATCTTGCAGTAATGTGGAGGTCCTCGTTAGTTTCAGACTATATAAGGCTGCCATAATTACATCGAGTCTGTCGCTGCCAGGACCACATGCTGCCCGTGGTCCCTGAAGAGTTATGCCATGTATTTGTTTTGTTTTTTTGTCGGTGAAATAAACACCTGGTTGGGTTACACGTACTCTCTGTGTCCGTCCTCCTGCTTCCGAAGTCCGGCCACTGCGTGCCAGCCTAACATTAGGTTAGGGCCCTAAAGCTTTTTGAAGATTATAAAATTGCATGTTATAGTGACCTCAATATCATCCAAAACAACCTAAACAAATGTGTGTAAAATGTTGATATTTCTTATGTTTTATACAGCTAAAACAAAACACCGATGCGTACAGCATGTGTACAGGACATTGAAAACATATGTTAATTTTATGTTTGTGATTTTGGGAAGGTTTCTGTTGACCTGCCTCCACTAATTAAAGTGAGGCCAGCAGGCAGTTGTGAGTGACACGCCTCCTTCATTTTTTCTGCAATTTTGACCTGCATGAAGACACTGTAAGCCGCTAAATGTTTCTTCCTCTCTACTTCTTTATCCAAACACCCCTCTGTCCCTTCACAGTGCTCTTATCCACTCAATATGAATCTCTACCTCTATTAATTTCTCTGTCTCCTCTCCGTGTCTTCATCCTACCACGTTGTGATCATATTTGGCCACAACCTCTCCCCTTTGTCCTCCTCTTGACCTTTTATGTCACTCTCCCCCCCACCACTCTCCTTCTCCTTTTCCTGACCTGCTGCAAAGAGAGCCGGAGAGCAGAGAGGAGACGAATAAGAACAGCGGATCACTTTCCAAAGTTTCCCTCTCTCCAAAGAGCCGGATGATAAGAGAAGCATTACAGCGAAGGATGATGGGTAATTACGCTGGTCTGGAGATACGCTTCGCTAATCTGGCCTCTCCCTCCCTCTTCATTGCTCATTCTTTGTGTCTAAGTTTCTTCGACTTATCATTATCTGCAGCGTTATCTCTTCATTCCTCATCTCTCTCTCTCTCTCTCTCGCTCTCTCTCTCTCTCTCTAGAACGTGATATGTGCAGTGGTTGAAAAAGACTGGCTGTGTTGTTTAATTCATTTTTGCTGGAATCCAGGCACTGTCGATTTTTACTTGGTTGTGTGTGTGTGGCGATTACATTAAACAGCTCATGAGTGTGTGTGGGGAGGACAGGATACATAAACAAAACATGATCATAATAATTGAAAAGAAGACAGAGAGAAAAAGCAGTTATTTGTGCTGCTTTGGTGTCCATTTCCATTCTATTTTTTTTTTTTACCCCATTGTGAAATATTGTTCAATTATGGTTCAATCGTGGTATAATAATTATATACAATTGGAATGATAAGTTATAAAGAAGTAGTAATGTAGTAATTGCACATCCAGATATAATGATAATCTGCAGGTTATTGACTGAATGGAGTGAAGAAAAGAAAAGCAGGTCCCGGTCTTTCTCTCCTCCGTACCATACACCAGCCTTTTACAAAATCCTGCACATCTCATATTTTCAGGGGTCAGCGCTCTAAGTCTCTGTTTCCCCAGTGTCAGTACCTCCTCCATCCATCATCCCATCCCAGTTATTTTGCTGTTTCACCACTCTGCTGATGGATGAGGAGAATTGGTCCCACTGGGAGAGCTCTTAACTCCGCTCCTCTCTGTCTGTCTGTCCGTCCGTCTGTCGGTCCGTCCGTCCGTCCGTTTCTCTCGCCTATATCATAATGACAGGGGACGGCTGGGCAGGGAAATGACACGATGCTGTGTGAACGAATGCTCACTCAGTTTCTAAGTGAGATTTGACACATGAGATTGCAGAGCTTCGGGCTCTGGTGTGTGTTTGTGGGTGTGTGTGTCAGAGAGACAGAAAGGGGGAGGTTTCTAATGTATTTGTATCTTCGTGAGGACTTATGTGACTTTAGGACCTACATACACTTCACCCAGTCTTAACACTATACATTTTTGGAAAGTTAGCATGCACTGGCTGGACCTTTTTGGAGAACTTATAATTTCGTCATTCATTTGTCACGGTGGCTATGCAAAGTGACGTTTTTTTTTTTCTTTCTGGCCAACACAGTCACCAGAAAAAAGCATTGGCATTGTAAACCACGGGTCACATTGAATAATGACCTTTCTGAATGAAAACTGCGTTTCGTATCAGCCTCGTATCAGGAGTGCAGAAACCCACAGTGACACATGGTTAAGATTGATGAAACCATCAATTAGGTTTAGGCATCAAAACTGCTCAGTTACGTACGGTTAAGGTTTGAAAATGCATCATGGTTTGTATTAAAATAATAATTAATCAACGTAGCAATGTAACACAATAACGTAAGGAAACAGCATAACGTAACAGCATAACGTAACAGCATAACGTAACATCATAACGTAACATCATAACAGAACATCATATCGTAACATCATAACGTAACATCATAACGTAACATCATAACGGAACATCATACTGGAACAGCATATCGGAACATCATAACGGAACAGCATAACGGAACATCATAACGTAACATCATAACGTAACAGCATAACGGAACATCATAACGTAACAGCATAGCGTGACAGCATAACGTGACAGCATAACGTAACATCATAACGTGACAGCATAACGTGACATCATAACGGAACATCATAACGGAACATCAAAACGGAACAGCATAACGGAACAGCATAACGGAACAGCATAACGGAACATCATAACGTAACAGCATAACGTAACAGCATAACGTAACAGCATAACGTAACATCATAACAGAACATCATATCGTAACATCATAACGCAACATCATAATGCAACAGCATAACGGAACATCATAACGGAACAGCATAACGGAACAGCATAACGGAACATCATAACGGAACAGCATAACGGAACAGCATAACGGACCAGCATAACGGGACAGCATAACGTGACATCATAACGTGACATCATAACGTGACAGCATAACGTGACATCATAACGGAACATCATAACGAAATATCATAACGGGACATCATAACGTGACATCATAACGGAACAGCATAACGGAACATCATAACGGAACATCATAACGGAACAGCATAACGGACCATCATAACGTGACAGCATAACGTGACATCATAACGTGACATCATAACGGAACAGCATAACGGGTCATCATAACGGAACATCATAACGGAACAGCATAACGGACCATCATAACGTGACAGCATAACGTAACATCATAACAGAACATCATAACGTGACAGCATAACGTGACATCATAACGGGACAGCATAACGGAACAGCATAACGTGACATCATAACATGACATCATAACGTGACAGCATAACGTAACATCATAACAGAACATCATAACGTGACAGCATAATGTAACATCATAACTGAACATAATAACGTGACAGCATAACGTGACATCATAACGTGACATCATAACGTGACAGCATAACATGACATCATAACGGAACATCATAACGGAACATCATAACGTAAGATCATAACGTAAGATCATAACGTAACATCATATCGTAACAGCATAACGGAACAGCATCACGGAACAGCATAACGGAACAGCATAACGGAACAGCATAACGGAACAGCATAACGGAACATTATAACGGAACATCATAACGGAACATCATAACGGGACATCATAACGTGACATCATAACGTGACAGCATAACGTGACAGCATAACGTGACATCATAACGTGACATCATAACGTGACATCATAATGTAACATCATAACAGAACAGCATAACGTGACATCATAACGGAACATCATAACGGAACATCATAACGTAACAGCATAGCGTGACAGCATAACGTGACAGCATAACGTAACATCATAACGTGACAGCATAACGTGACATCATAACGGAACATCATAACGGAACATCAAAACGGAACAGCATAACGGAACAGCATAACGGAACAGCATAACGGAACATCATAACGTAACAGCATAACGTAACATCATAACGTAACATCATAACAGAACATCATATCGTAACATCATAACGTAACATCATAACGTAACATCATAACGGAACATCATACTGGAACAGCATATCGGAACATCATAACGGAACAGCATAACGGAACATCATAACGTAACATCATAACGTAACAGCATAACGGAACATCATAACGTAACAGCATAGCGTGACAGCATAACGTGACAGCATAACGTAACATCATAACGTGACAGCATAACGTGACATCATAACGGAACATCATAACGGAACATCAAAACGGAACAGCATAACGGAACAGCATAACGGAACAGCATAACGGAACATCATAACGTAACAGCATAACGTAACAGCATAACGTAACATCATAACAGAACATCATATCGTAACATCATAACGCAACATCATAATGCAACAGCATAACGGAACATCATAACGGAACAGCATAACGGAACAGCATAACGGAACATCATAACGGAACAGCATAACGGAACAGCATAACGGACCAGCATAACGGGACAGCATAACGTGACATCATAACATGACATCATAACGTGACAGCATAACGTGACATCATAACGGAACATCATAACGAAATATCATAACGGGACATCATAACGTGACATCATAACGGAACAGCATAACGGAACATCATAACGGAACATCATAACGGAACAGCATAACGGACCATCATAACGTGACAGCATAACGTGACATCATAACGTGACATCATAACGGAACAGCATAACGGGTCATCATAACGGAACATCATAACGGAACAGCATAACGGACCATCATAATGTGACAGCATAACGTAACATCATAACAGAACATCATAACGTGACAGCATAACGTGACATCATAACGGGACAGCATAACGGAACAGCATAACGTGACATCATAACATGACATCATAACGTGACAGCATAACGTAACATCATAACAGAACATCATAACGTGACAGCATAATGTAACATCATAACTGAACATAATAACGTGACAGCATAACGTGACATCATAACGTGACATCATAACGTGACAGCATAACATGACATCATAACGGAACATCATAACGGAACATCATAACGTAAGATCATAACGTAAGATCATAACGTAACATCATATCGTAACAGCATAACGGAACAGCATCACGGAACAGCATAACGAAATATCATAACGGGACATCATAACGTGACATCATAACGGAACAGCATAACGGAACATCATAACGGAACATCATAACGGAACAGCATAACGGACCATCATAACGTGACAGCATAACGTGACATCATAACGTGACATCATAACGGAACAGCATAACGGGTCATCATAACGGAACATCATAACGGAACAGCATAACGGACCATCATAACGTGACAGCATAACGTAACATCATAACAGAACATCATAACGTGACAGCATAACGTGACATCATAACGGGACAGCATAACGGAACAGCATAACGTGACATCATAACATGACATCATAACGTGACAGCATAACGTAACATCATAACAGAACATCATAACGTGACAGCATAATGTAACATCATAACTGAACATAATAACGTGACAGCATAACGTGACATCATAACGTGACATCATAACGTGACAGCATAACATGACATCATAACGGAACATCATAACGGAACATCATAACGTAAGATCATAACGTAAGATCATAACGTAACATCATATCGTAACAGCATAACGGAACAGCATCACGGAACAGCATAACGGAACAGCATAACGGAACAGCATAACGGAACAGCATAACGGAACATTATAACGGAACATCATAACGGAACATCATAACGGGACATCATAACGTGACATCATAACGTGACAGCATAACGTGACAGCATAACGTGACATCATAACGTGACATCATAACGTGACATCATAATGTAACATCATAACAGAACAGCATAACGTGACATCATAACGGAACAGCATAACGGAACATCATAACGTAACAGCATAGCGTGACAGCATAACGTGACAGCATAACGTAACATCATAACGTGACAGCATAACGTGACATCATAACGGAACATCATAACGGAACATCAAAACGGAACAGCATAACGGAACAGCATAACGGAACAGCATAACGGAACATCATAACGTAACAGCATAACGTAACATCATAACGTAACATCATAACAGAACATCATATCGTAACATCATAACGTAACATCATAACGTAACATCATAACGGAACATCATACTGGAACAGCATATCGGAACATCATAACGGAACAGCATAACGGAACATCATAACGTAACATCATAACGTAACAGCATAACGGAACATCATAACGTAACAGCATAGCGTGACAGCATAACGTGACAGCATAACGTAACATCATAACGTGACAGCATAACGTGACATCATAACGGAACATCATAACGGAACATCAAAACGGAACAGCATAACGGAACAGCATAACGGAACAGCATAACGGAACATCATAACGTAACAGCATAACGTAACAGCATAACGTAACATCATAACAGAACATCATATCGTAACATCATAACGCAACATCATAATGCAACAGCATAACGGAACATCATAACGGAACAGCATAACGGAACAGCATAACGGAACATCATAACGGAACAGCATAACGGAACAGCATAACGGACCAGCATAACGGGACAGCATAACGTGACATCATAACATGACATCATAACGTGACAGCATAACGTGACATCATAACGGAACATCATAACGAAATATCATAACGGGACATCATAACGTGACATCATAACGGAACAGCATAACGGAACATCATAACGGAACATCATAACGGAACAGCATAACGGACCATCATAACGTGACAGCATAACGTGACATCATAACGTGACATCATAACGGAACAGCATAACGGGTCATCATAACGGAACATCATAACGGAACAGCATAACGGACCATCATAACGTGACAGCATAACGTAACATCATAACAGAACATCATAACGTGACAGCATAACGTGACATCATAACGGGACAGCATAACGGAACAGCATAACGTGACATCATAACATGACATCATAACGTGACAGCATAACGTAACATCATAACAGAACATCATAACGTGACAGCATAATGTAACATCATAACTGAACATAATAACGTGACATCATAACGTGACATCATAACGTGACAGCATAACATGACATCATAACGGAACATCATAACGGAACATCATAACGTAAGATCATAACGTAAGATCATAACGTAACATCATATCGTAACAGCATAACGGAACAGCATCACGGAACAGCATAACGGAACAGCATAACGGAACAGCATAACGGAACAGCATAACGGAACATTATAACGGAACATCATAACGGAACATCATAACGGGACATCATAACGTGACATCATAACGTGACAGCATAACGTGACAGCATAACGTGACATCATAACGTGACATCATAACGTGACATCATAATGTAACATCATAACAGAACAGCATAACGTGACATCATAACGGAACATCATAACGGAACATCATAACGTAACAGCATAGCGTGACAGCATAACGTGACAGCATAACGTAACATCATAACGTGACAGCATAACGTGACATCATAACGGAACATCATAACGGAACATCAAAACGGAACAGCAAAACGGAACAGCATAACGGAACAGCATAACGGAACATCATAACGTAACAGCATAACGTAACAGCATAACGTAACATCATAACAGAACATCATATCGTAACATCATATCGTAACATCATAACGCAACATCATAACGCAACAGCATTACGGAACATCATAACGGAACAGCATAACGGAACATCATAACGGGACAGCATAACGGAACAGCATAACGTGACATCATAACGTGACATCATAACGTGACAGCATAACGTAACATCATAACAGAACATCATAACGTGACAGCATAACGTAACATCATAACTGAACATCATAATGTGACAGCATAACGTGACATCATAACGGGACAGCATAACGGAACAGCATAACGGAACAGCATAACGTGACATCATAACGTGACATCATAACGGAACAGCATAACGGATCATCATAACGGAACATCATAACGGAACAGCATAACGGAACAGCATAACGGACCATCATAACGTGACAGCATAACGTAACATCATAACAGAACATCATAACGTGACAGCATAACGTGACATCATAACGGGACAGCATAACGGAACAGCATAACGTGACATCATAACATGACATCATAACGTGACAGCATAACGTAACATCATAACAGAACATCATAACGTGACAGCATAATGTAACATCATAACTGAACATAATAACGTGACAGCATAACGTGACATCATAACGGGACAGCATAACGGAACAGCATAACGTGACATCATAACGTGACATCATAACATGACAGCATAACGTGACATCATAACGGAACATCATAACGGAACATCATAACGGAACATCATAACGTGACATCATAACGTGACAGCATAACGTGACAGCATAACGTGACAGCATAACGTGACATCATAACGTGACATCATAACGTGACATCATAACGGAACATCATAACGGAACATCAAAACGGAACAGCATAACGGAACAGCATAACGGAACAGCATAACGGAACATCATAACGTAACAGCATAACGTAACAGCATAACGTAACATCATAACAGAACATCATATCGTAACATCATAACGCAACATCATAATGCAACAGCATAACGGAACATCATAACGGAACAGCATAACGGAACAGCATAACGGAACATCATAACGGAACAGCATAACGGAACAGCATAACGGACCAGCATAACGGGACAGCATAACGTGACATCATAACGTGACATCATAACGTGACAGCATAACGTGACATCATAACGTAACATCATAACAGAACATCATAACGCAACAGCATAACGGAACATCATAATGGAACATCATCACGGAACATCATAACGTTACAGCATAACGTGACAGCATAACGTGACATCATAACGTGACATCATAACGGAACAGCATAACGGAACATCATAACAGAACATCATGACGTGACATCATAACGTGACATCATAATGGAACATCATAACGGAACATCATAACGAAATATCATAACGGGACATCATAACGTGACATCATAACGGAACAGCATAACGGAACATCATAACGGAACATCATAACGGAACAGCATAACGGACCATCATAACGTGACAGCATAACGTGACATCATAACGTGACATCATAACGGAACAGCATAACGGGTCATCATAACGGAACATCATAACGGAACAGCATAACGGACTATCATAACGTGACAGCATAACGTAACATCATAACAGAACATCATAACGTGACAGCATAACGTGACATCATAACGGGACAGCATAACGGAACAGCATAACGTGACATCATAACATGACATCATAACGTGACAGCATAACGTAACATCATAACAGAACATCATAACGTGACAGCATAATGTAACATCATAACTGAACATAATAACGTGACAGCATAACGTGACATCATAACGGGACAGCATAACGGAACAGCATAACGTGACATCATAACGTGACATCATAACGTGACAGCATAACATGACATCATAACGGAACATCATAACGGAACATCATAACGTAAGATCATAACGTAAGATCATAACGTAACATCATATCGTAACAGCATAACGGAACAGCATCACGGAACAGCATAACGGAACAGCATAACGGAACAGCATAACGGAACAGCATAACGGAACATTATAACGGAACATCATAACGGAACATCATAACGGGACATCATAACGTGACATCATAACGTGACAGCATAACGTGACAGCATAACGTGACATCATAACGTGACATCATAACGTGACATCATAATGTAACATCATAACAGAACAGCATAACGTGACATCATAACGGAACATCATAACGGAACATCATAACGTAACAGCATAGCGTGACAGCATAACGTGACAGCATAACGTAACATCATAACGTGACAGCATAACGTGACATCATAACGGAACATCATAACGGAACATCAAAACGGAACATCAAAACGGAACAGCATAACGTAACAGCATAACGTAACATCATAATGGAACATCATCACGGAACATCATAACGTTACAGCATAACGTGACAGCATAACGTGACAGCATAACGTGACATCATAACGTGACATCATAACGTGACATCATAACGGAACAGCATAACGGAACATCATAACGGAACATCATAACGGAACAGCATAACGGACCATCATAACGTGACAGCATAACGTGACATCATAACGTGACATCATAACGGAACAGCATAACGGGTCATCATAACGGAACATCATAACGGAACAGCATAACGGACCATCATAACGTGACAGCATAACGTAACATCATAACAGAACATCATAACGTGACAGCATAACGTGACATCATAACGGGACAGCATAACGGAACAGCATAACGTGACATCATAACATGACATCATAACGTGACAGCATAACGTAACATCATAACAGAACATCATAACGTGACAGCATAATGTAACATCATAACTGAACATAATAACGTGACAGCATAACGTGACATCATAACGGGACAGCATAACGGAACAGCATAACGTGACATCATAACGTGACATCATAACGTGACAGCATAACATGACATCATAACGGAACATCATAACGGAACATCATAACGTAAGATCATAACGTAAGATCATAACGTAACATCATATCGTAACAGCATAACGGAACAGCATCACGGAACAGCATAACGGAACAGCATAACGGAACAGCATAACGGAACAGCATAACGGAACATTATAACGGAACATCATAACGGAACATCATAACGGGACATCATAACGTGACATCATAACGTGACAGCATAACGTGACAGCATAACGTGACATCATAACGTGACATCATAACGTGACATCATAATGTAACATCATAACAGAACAGCATAACGTGACATCATAACGGAACATCATAACGGAACATCATAACGTAACAGCATAGCGTGACAGCATAACGTGACAGCATAACGTAACATCATAACGTGACAGCATAATGTGACATCATAACGGAACATCATAACGGAACATCAAAACGGAACAGCATAACGGAACAGCATAACGGAACAGCATAACGGAACATCATAACGTAACAGCATAACGTAACATCATAACAGACCATCATATCGTAACATCATATCGTAACATCATAACGCAACATCATAACGCAACAGCATAACGGAACATCATAACGGAACAGCATAACGGAAGATCATAATGGAACAGCATAACGGAACAGCATAACGGACCAGCATAACGGGACAGCATAACGTGACATCATAACGTGACATCATAACGTGACAGCATAACGTGACATCATAACGTGACATCATAACGTGACATCATAACGTGACATCATAACGTGACAGCATAACGGAACATCATAACGGAACATCATAACGGAACATCATAACGTGACATCATAACGTGACAGCATAACGTGACATCATAACGTGACATCATAACGTGACATCATAACGTAACATCATAACAGAACATCATAACGTGACAGCATAACGTGACAGCATAACGGAACATCATAACGGAGCATCATAACGGAACAGCATAACGGAACAGCATAACGGAACAGCATAACGGAACAGCATAACGGGACATCATAACGTGACATCATAACGGAACAGCATAACGGAACATCATAACGGAACATCGTATCGGAACATCGTAACGGGACATCGTAACGGGACATCGTAACGTGACATCGTAACGGGACATCGTAACGGAACAGCGTAACGGAACAGCGTAACGGAACAGCGTAACGGGACATCGTAACGGGACATCATAACGTGACATCATAACGTAACATCATAACAGAACATCATAACAGAACATCATAACGTGACAGCATAACGTGACATCATAACGTGACATCATAACGTGACATCATAACGGAACATCATAACGGGACATCATAACGTGACATCATAACGTGACAGCATAACGGAACAGCATAACGGAACAGCATAACGAACCAGCATAACGGAACAGCATAACGTGACATCATAACGTGACATCATAACGTGACAGCATAACGGAACATCATAACGGAACATCATAACGGGACATCATAACGTGACATCATAACGGAGCATCATAACGTGACAGCATAACGGAACATCATAACGGAACATCATAACGGGACATCATAACGTGACATCATAACGGAGCATCATAACGTGACAGCATAACGTGACATCATAACGGAACATCATAACGTGACATCATAACGGAACATCATAACGGGACATCATAACGTGACATCATAACGTGACAGCATAACGGAACAGCATAACGGAACAGCATAACGGACCAGCATAACGGAACAGCATAACGTGACAACATAACGTGACATCATAACATGACAGCATAACGGAACATCATAACGGAACATCATAACGGGACATCATAACGTGACATCATAACGTGACAGCATAACGTGACATCATAACGTGACATCATAACGTGACATCATAACGTAACATCATAACAGAACATCATAACGTGACAGCATAACGTGACATTATAACGGAACATCATAACGGAGCATCATAACGGAACAGCATAACGGAACAGCATAACGGAACAGCATAACGGAACATCATAACGGAACATCATAACGTGACATCATAACGGAACAGCATAACGGAACATCATAACGGAACATCATATCGGAACATCATAACGGGACATCATAACGGGACATCATAACGTGACATCATAACGGACCAACATAACGGAACATCATAACGGAACATCATAACGGAACAGCATTACGGAACATCATAAAGGAACATCATAACGGGACATCATAACGGGACAGCATAACGTGACAGCATAACGTGACATCATAACGTGACATCATAACGTGACAGCATAACGGAACATCATAACGGAACATCATAACGTCACATCATAACGTGACAGCATAACGTGACATCATAACAGAACATCATAACAGAACATCATAACGTGACATCATAACGTGACAGCATAACGTGACATCATAACGGAACAGCATAACGGACCAGCATAACGGAACAACATAACGGAACAGCATAACGGAACATCATAACGGAACAGCATAACGGACCAGCATAACGGACCAGCATAACGTAACATCATAACGTGACATCATAACGTGACAGCATAACGTGACATCATAACGGGACAGCATAACGGACCAGCATAACGTAACATCATAACGTGACATCATAACGTGACAGCATAACGTGACATCATAACGTGACATCATGACGTGACATCATAACGTAACATCATAACAGAACATCATAACGTGACAGCATAACGTGACATTATAACGGAACATCATAACGGAGCATCATAACGGAACAGCATAACGGAACAGCATAACGGAACAGCATAACGGAACATCATAATGGAACATCATAACGTGACATCATAACGGAACAGCATAACGGAACATCATAACGGAACATCATATCGGAACATCATAACGGGACATCAAACGGGACATCATAACGTGACATCATAACGGAACAGCATAACGGAACATCATGACGGAACATCATAACGGAACAGCATTACGGAACATCATAAAGGAACATCATAACGGAACATCATAACGTGACATCATAACGGAACATCATAACGGAGCATCATAACGGAACATCATAACGTGACATCATAATGTGACAGCATAACGTGACATCATAACGGAACATCATAACGGAACATCATAACGGGACATCATAACGTGACATCATAACGGAACATCATAACGGAGCATCATAACGGAACATCATAACGTGACATCATAACGTGACAGCATAACGGAACATCATAACAGAAAATCATAACTGGACATCATAACGTGACAGCATAACGGAACATCATAACGGAACAGCATAAAGGAACATCATAACGGAACATCATAACGGGACATCATAACGTGACAGCATAACGTGACATCATAACGTGACAGCATAACGTGACATCATAACGGAACATCATAACGTGACATCATAACGGAGCATCATAACGGAACATCAAAACGGAACAGCATAACGGAACAGCATAACGGAACAGCATAACGGAACATCATAACGTAACAGCATAACGTAACAGCATAACGTAACATCATAACAGAACATCATATCGTAACATCATATCGTAACATCATAACGCAACATCATAACGCAACAGCATAACGGAACATCATAACGGAACAGCATAACGGAACATCATAATGGAACAGCATAACGGCACAGCATAACGGACCAGCATAACGGGACAGCATAACGTGACATCATAACGTGACATCATAACGTGACAGCATAACGTGACATCATAACGTAACATCATAACAGAACATCATAACGCAACAGCATAACGGAACATCATAACGGAACATCATCACGGAACATCATAACGTGACAGCATAACGTGACAGCATAACGTGACATCATAACGTGACATCATAACGTGACAGCATAACGGAACAGCATAACGGAACAGCATAACGGACCAGCATAACGTGACATCATAACGTGACATCATAACGTGACAGCATAACGGAACATCATAACGGAACATCATAACGGGACATCATAATGTGACATCATAACGTGACAGCATAACGTGACATCATAACGTGACATCATAACGTGACATCATAATGGAACATCATAACGGAACATCATAACGGGACATCATAACGTGACATCATAACGGAACATCATAACGGAGCATCATAACGGAACATCATAACGTGACATCATAACGTGACAGCATAACGGAACATCATAACAGAACATCATAACTGGACATCATAACGTGACAGCATAACGGAACATCATAACGGAACAGCATAAAGGAACATCATCACGGAACATCATAACGGGACATCATAACGTGACAGCATAACGTGACATCATAACGTGACATCATAACGTGACAGCATAACGTGACATCATAACGGAACATCATAACGTGAAATCATAACGGAACATCATAACGGAACATCAAAACGGAACAGCATAACGGAACAGCATAACGGAACAGCATAACGGAACATCATAACGTAACAGCATAACGTAACAGCATAACGTAACATCATAACAGAACATCATATCGTAACATCATATCGTAACATCATAACGCAACATCATAACGCAACAGCATAACGGAACATCATAACGGAACAGCATAATGGAACATCATAATGGAACAGCATAACGGAACAGCATAACGGACCAGCATAACGGGACAGCATAACGTGACATCATAACGTGACATCATAACGTGACAGCATAACGTAACATCATAACAGAACATCATAACGTGACAGCATAACGTGACAGCATAACGGAACATCATAACGGAGCATCATAACGGAACAGCATAACGGAACAACATAACGGAACAGCATAACGGAACAGCATAACGGGACATCATAACGTGACATCATAACGGAACAGCGTAACGGAACATCGTAACGGAACATCGTATCGGAACATCGTAACGGGACATCGTAACGGGACATCATAACGTGACATCATAACGTGACATCATAACGTGACATCATAACGGAACATCATAACGGGACATCATAACGTGACATCATAACGTGACAGCATAACGGAACAGCATAACGGAACAGCATAACGGACCAGCATAACGGAACAGCATAACGTGACAACATAACGTGACATCATAACATGACAGCATAACGGAACATCATAACGGGACATCATAACGTGACATCATAACGTGACAGCATAACGTGACATCATAACGTAACATCATAACAGAACATCATAACGTGACAGCATAACGTGACATAATAACGGAACATCATAACGGAACAGCATAACGGAACATCATAACGGAACATCATAACGGGACATCATAACGTGACAGCATAACGTGACATCATAACGTGACATCATAATGTGACAGCATAACGTGACATCATAACGGAACATCATAACGGAACATCATAACGGGACATCATAACGGGACATCATAACGTGACATCATAACGTGACAGCATAACGGAACATCATAACAGAACATCATAACGGGACATCATAACGTGACAGCATAACGGAACATCATAGCGGAACAGCATGAAGGAACATCATAACGGAACATCATAACGGGACATCATAACGTGACAGCATAACGTGACATCATAACGTGACATCATAACGTGACAGCATAACGTGATATCATAACGGAACATCATAACGTGACATCATAACAGAACATCATAACGGAACATCAAAACGGAACAGCATAACGGAACAGCATAACGGGACATCATAACGTAACATCATAACAGAACATCATAACGTGACAGCATAACGTGACATTATAACGGAACATCATAACGGAACAGCATAACGGAACATCATAACGGAACATCATAACGGGACATCATAACGTGACAGCATAACGTGACATCATAACGTGACAGCATAACGTGACATCATAACGTGACATCATAATGTGACAGCATAACGTGACATCATAACGGAACATCATAACGGAACATCATAACGGGACATCATAACGGGACATCATAACGTGACATCATAACGGAACAGCATAACGGAACATCATAACGGAACATCATAACGTCACATCATAACGTGACAGCATAACGTGACATCATAACAGAACATCATAACAGAACATCATAACGTGACATCATAACGTGACAGCATAACGTGACATCATAACGGAACAGCATAACGGACCAGCATAACGGAACAACATAACGGAACAGCATAACGGAACATCATAACGGAACAGCATAACGGACCAGCATAACGGACCAGCATAACGTAACATCATAACGTGACATCATAACGTGACAGCATAACGTGACATCATAACGGGACAGCATAACGGAACAGCATAACGGAACAGCATAACGGAACATCATAACGGAACATCATATCGTAACATCATAACGCAACATCATAACGCAACAGCATAACGGAACATCATAACGGAACAGCATAACGGAACATCATAATGGAACAGCATAACGGAACAGCATAACGGACCAGCATAACGGGACAGCATAACGTGACATCATAACGTGACATCATAACGTGACAGCATAACGTAACATCATAACAGAACATCATAACGTGACAGCATAACGTGACAGCATAACGGAACATCATAACGGAGCATCATAACGGAACAGCATAACGGAACAACATAACGGAACAGCATAACGGAACAGCATAACGGGACATCATAACGTGACATCATAACGGAACAGCGTAACGGAACATCGTAACGGAACATCGTATCGGAACATCGTAACGGGACATCGTAACGGGACATCATAACGTGACATCATAACGTGACATCATAACGTGACATCATAACGGAACATCATAACGGGACATCATAACGTGACATCATAACGTGACAGCATAACGGAACAGCATAACGGAACAGCATAACGGACCAGCATAACGGAACAGCATAACGTGACAACATAACGTGACATCATAACATGACAGCATAACGGAACATCATAACGGGACATCATAACGTGACATCATAACGTGACAGCATAACGTGACATCATAACGTAACATCATAACAGAACATCATAACGTGACAGCATAACGTGACATAATAACGGAACATCATAACGGAACAGCATAACGGAACATCATAACGGAACATCATAACGGGACATCATAACGTGACAGCATAACGTGACATCATAACGTGACATCATAATGTGACAGCATAACGTGACATCATAACGGAACATCATAACGGAACATCATAACGGGACATCATAACGGGACATCATAACGTGACATCATAACGTGACAGCATAACGGAACATCATAACAGAACATCATAACGGGACATCATAACGTGACAGCATAACGGAACATCATAACGGAACAGCATGAAGGAACATCATAACGGAACATCATAACGGGACATCATAACGTGACAGCATAACGTGACATCATAACGTGACATCATAACGTGACAGCATAACGTGATATCATAACGGAACATCATAACGTGACATCATAACAGAACATCATAACGGAACATCAAAACGGAACAGCATAACGGAACAGCATAACGGGACATCATAACGTAACATCATAACAGAACATCATAACGTGACAGCATAACGTGACATTATAACGGAACATCATAACGGAACAGCATAACGGAACATCATAACGGAACATCATAACGGGACATCATAACGTGACAGCATAACGTGACATCATAACGTGACATCATAATGTGACAGCATAACGTGACATCATAACGGAACATCATAACGGAACATCATAACGGGACATCATAACGGGACATCATAACGTGACATCATAACGGAACAGCATAATGGAACATCATAACGGAACATCATAACGTCACATCATAACGTGACAGCATAACGTGACATCATAACAGAACATCATAACAGAACATCATAACGTGACATCATAACGTGACAGCATAACGTGACATCATAACGGAACAGCATAACGGACCAGCATAACGGAACAACATAACGGAACAGCATAACGGAACATCATAACGGAACAGCATAACGGACCAGCATAACGGACCAGCATAACGTAACATCATAACGTGACATCATAACGTGACAGCATAACGTGACATCATAACGGGACAGCATAACGGAACAGCATAACGGAACAGCATAACGGAACATCATTACGGAACATCATAACGTGACAGCATAACGTGACAGCATAACGTGACATCATAACGTGACATCATAACGTGACAGCATAACGGAACAGCATAACGGAACAGCATAACGGACCAGCATAACGTGACATCATAACGTGACATCATAACGTGACATCATAACGGAACATCATAACGGAACATCAAAACGGAACAGCATAACGGAACAGCATAACGGAACAGCATAACGGAACATCATAACGTAACAGCATAACGTAACAGCATAACGTAACATCATAACAGAACATCATATCGTAACATCATATCGTAACATCATAACGCAACATCATAACGCAACAGCATAACGGAACATCATAACGGAACAGCATAACGGAACATCATAATGGAACAGCATAACGGCACAGCATAACGGACCAGCATAACGGGACAGCATAACGTGACATCATAACAGAACATCATAACGGAACATCAAAACGGAACAGCATAACGGAACAGCATAACGGGACATCATAACGTAACATCATAACAGAACATCATAACGTGACAGCATAACGTGACATTATAACGGAACATCATAACGGAACAGCATAACGGAACATCATAACGGAACATCATAACGGGACATCATAACGTGACAGCATAACGTGACATCATAACGTGACATCATAATGTGACAGCATAACGTGACATCATAACGGAACATCATAACGGAACATCATAACGGGACATCACAACGGGACATCATAACGTGACATCATAACGGAACAGCATAATGGAACATCATAACGGAACATCATAACGTCACATCATAACGTGACAGCATAACGTGACATCATAACAGAACATCATAACAGAACATCATAACGTGACATCATAACGTGACAGCATAACGTGACATCATAACGGAACAGCATAACGGACCAGCATAACGGAACAACATAACGGAACAGCATAACGGAACATCATAACGGAACAGCATAACGGACCAGCATAACGGACCAGCATAACGTAACATCATAACGTGACATCATAACGTGACAGCATAACGTGACATCATAACGGGACAGCATAACGGAACAGCATAACGGAACAGCATAACGGAACATCATTACGGAACATCATAACGTGACAGCATAACGTGACAGCATAACGTGACATCATAACGTGACATCATAACGTGACAGCATAACGGAACAGCATAACGGAACAGCATAACGGACCAGCATAACGTGACATCATAACGTGACATCATAACGTGACATCATAACGGAACATCATAACGGAACATCAAAACGGAACAGCATAACGGAACAGCATAACGGAACAGCATAACGGAACATCATAACGTAACAGCATAACGTAACAGCATAACGTAACATCATAACAGAACATCATATCGTAACATCATATCGTAACATCATAACGCAACATCATAACGCAACAGCATAACGGAACATCATAACGGAACAGCATAACGGAACATCATAATGGAACAGCATAACGGCACAGCATAACGGACCAGCATAACGGGACAGCATAACGTGACATCATAACGTGACATCATAACGTGACAGCATAACGTGACATCATAACGTAACATCATAACAGAACATCATAACGCAACAGCATAACGGAACATCATAACGGAACATCATCACGGAACATCATAACGTGACAGCATAACGTGACAGCATAACGTGACATCATAACGTGACATCATAACGTGACAGCATAACGGAACAGCATAACGGAACAGCATAACGGACCAGCATAACGTGACATCATAACGTGACATCATAACGTGACAGCATAACGGAACATCATAACGGAACATCATAACGGGACATCATAATGTGACATCATAACGTGACAGCATAACGTGACATCATAACGTGACATCATAACGTGACATCATAATGGAACATCATAACGGAACATCATAACGGGACATCATAACTTGACATCATAACGGAACATCATAACGGAGCATCATAACGGAACATCATAACGTGACATCATAACGTGACAGCATAACGGAACATCATAACAGAACATCATAACTGGACATCATAACGTGACAGCATAACGGAACATCATAACGGAACAGCATAAAGGAACATCATAACTGGACATCATAACGTGACAGCATAACGTGACATCATAACGGAACAGCATAACGGACCAGCATAACGGAACAACATAACGGAACAGCATAACGGAACATCATAACGGAACAGCATAACGGACCAGCATAACGGACCAGCATAACGTAACATCATAACGTGACATCATAACGTGACAGCATAACGTGACATCATAACGGGACAGCATAACGGAACAGCATAACGGAACAGCATAACGGAACATCATTACGGAACATCATAACGTGACAGCATAACGTGACAGCATAACGTGACATCATAACGTGACATCATAACGTGACAGCATAACGGAACAGCATAACGGAACAGCATAACGGACCAGCATAACGTGACATCATAACGTGACATCATAACGTGACATCATAACGGAACATCATAACGGAACATCAAAACGGAACAGCATAACGGAACAGCATAACGGAACAGCATAACGGAACATCATAACGTAACAGCATAACGTAACAGCATAACGTAACATCATAACAGAACATCATATCGTAACATCATATCGTAACATCATAACGCAACATCATAACGCAACAGCATAACGGAACATCATAACGGAACAGCATAACGGAACATCATAATGGAACAGCATAACGGCACAGCATAACGGACCAGCATAACGGGACAGCATAACGTGACATCATAACAGAACATCATAACGGAACATCAAAACGGAACAGCATAACGGAACAGCATAACGGGACATCATAACGTAACATCATAACAGAACATCATAACGTGACAGCATAACGTGACATTATAACGGAACATCATAACGGAACAGCATAACGGAACATCATAACGGAACATCATAACGGGACATCATAACGTGACAGCATAACGTGACATCATAACGTGACATCATAATGTGACAGCATAACGTGACATCATAACGGAACATCATAACGGAACATCATAACGGGACATCATAACGGGACATCATAACGTGACATCATAACGGAACAGCATAATGGAACATCATAACGGAACATCATAACGTCACATCATAACGTGACAGCATAACGTGACATCATAACAGAACATCATAACAGAACATCATAACGTGACATCATAACGTGACAGCATAACGTGACATCATAACGGAACAGCATAACGGACCAGCATAACGGAACAACATAACGGAACAGCATAACGGAACATCATAACGGAACAGCATAACGGACCAGCATAACGGACCAGCATAACGTAACATCATAACGTGACATCATAACGTGACAGCATAACGTGACATCATAACGGGACAGCATAACAGAACATCATAACGCAACAGCATAACGGAACATCATAACGGAACATCATCACGGAACATCATAACGTGACAGCATAACGTGACAGCATAACGTGACATCATAACGTGACATCATAACGTGACAGCATAACGGAACATCATAACGGGACATCATAACGTGACAGCATAACGTGACATCATAACGTGACATCATAATGTGACAGCATAACGTGACATCATAACGGAACATCATAACGGAACATCATAACGGGACATCACAACGGGACATCATAACGTGACATCATAACGGAACAGCATAATGGAACATCATAACGGAACATCATAACGTCACATCATAACGTGACAGCATAACGTGACATCATAACAGAACATCATAACAGAACATCATAACGTGACATCATAACGTGACAGCATAACGTGACATCATAACGGAACAGCATAACGGACCAGCATAACGGAACAACATAACGGAACAGCATAACGGAACATCATAACGGAACAGCATAACGGACCAGCATAACGGACCAGCATAACGTAACATCATAACGTGACATCATAACGTGACAGCATAACGTGACATCATAACGGGACAGCATAACGGAACAGCATAACGGAACAGCATAACGGAACATCATTACGGAACATCATAACGTGACAGCATAACGTGACAGCATAACGTGACATCATAACGTGACATCATAACGTGACAGCATAACGGAACAGCATAACGGAACAGCATAACGGACCAGCATAACGTGACATCATAACGTGACATCATAACGTGACATCATAACGGAACATCATAACGGAACATCAAAACGGAACAGCATAACGGAACAGCATAACGGAACAGCATAACGGAACATCATAACGTAACAGCATAACGTAACAGCATAACGTAACATCATAACAGAACATCATATCGTAACATCATATCGTAACATCATAACGCAACATCATAACGCAACAGCATAACGGAACATCATAACGGAACAGCATAACGGAACATCATAATGGAACAGCATAACGGCACAGCATAACGGACCAGCATAACGGGACAGCATAACGTGACATCATAACGTGACATCATAACGTGACAGCATAACGTGACATCATAACGTAACATCATAACAGAACATCATAACGCAACAGCATAACGGAACATCATAACGGAACATCATCACGGAACATCATAACGTGACAGCATAACGTGACAGCATAACGTGACATCATAACGTGACATCATAACGTGACAGCATAACGGAACAGCATAACGGAACAGCATAACGGACCAGCATAACGTGACATCATAACGTGACATCATAACGTGACAGCATAACGGAACATCATAACGGAACATCATAACGGGACATCATAATGTGACATCATAACGTGACAGCATAACGTGACATCATAACGTGACATCATAACGTGACATCATAATGGAACATCATAACGGAACATCATAACGGGACATCATAACTTGACATCATAACGGAACATCATAACGGAGCATCATAACGGAACATCATAACGTGACATCATAACGTGACAGCATAACGGAACATCATAACAGAACATCATAACTGGACATCATAACGTGACAGCATAACGGAACATCATAACGGAACAGCATAAAGGAACATCATAACTGGACATCATAACGTGACAGCATAACGTGACATCATAACGGAACAGCATAACGGACCAGCATAACGGAACAACATAACGGAACAGCATAACGGAACATCATAACGGAACAGCATAACGGACCAGCATAACGGACCAGCATAACGTAACATCATAACGTGACATCATAACGTGACAGCATAACGTGACATCATAACGGGACAGCATAACGGAACAGCATAACGGAACAGCATAACGGAACATCATTACGGAACATCATAACGTGACAGCATAACGTGACAGCATAACGTGACATCATAACGTGACATCATAACGTGACAGCATAACGGAACAGCATAACGGAACAGCATAACGGACCAGCATAACGTGACATCATAACGTGACATCATAACGTGACATCATAACGGAACATCATAACGGAACATCAAAACGGAACAGCATAACGGAACAGCATAACGGAACAGCATAACGGAACATCATAACGTAACAGCATAACGTAACAGCATAACGTAACATCATAACAGAACATCATATCGTAACATCATATCGTAACATCATAACGCAACATCATAACGCAACAGCATAACGGAACATCATAACGGAACAGCATAACGGAACATCATAATGGAACAGCATAACGGCACAGCATAACGGACCAGCATAACGGGACAGCATAACGTGACATCATAACAGAACATCATAACGGAACATCAAAACGGAACAGCATAACGGAACAGCATAACGGGACATCATAACGTAACATCATAACAGAACATCATAACGTGACAGCATAACGTGACATTATAACGGAACATCATAACGGAACAGCATAACGGAACATCATAACGGAACATCATAACGGGACATCATAACGTGACAGCATAACGTGACATCATAACGTGACATCATAATGTGACAGCATAACGTGACATCATAACGGAACATCATAACGGAACATCATAACGGGACATCATAACGGGACATCATAACGTGACATCATAACGGAACAGCATAATGGAACATCATAACGGAACATCATAACGTCACATCATAACGTGACAGCATAACGTGACATCATAACAGAACATCATAACAGAACATCATAACGTGACATCATAACGTGACAGCATAACGTGACATCATAACGGAACAGCATAACGGACCAGCATAACGGAACAACATAACGGAACAGCATAACGGAACATCATAACGGAACAGCATAACGGACCAGCATAACGGACCAGCATAACGTAACATCATAACGTGACATCATAACGTGACAGCATAACGTGACATCATAACGGGACAGCATAACAGAACATCATAACGCAACAGCATAACGGAACATCATAACGGAACATCATCACGGAACATCATAACGTGACAGCATAACGTGACAGCATAACGTGACATCATAACGTGACATCATAACGTGACAGCATAACGGAACAGCATAACGGAACAGCATAACGGACCAGCATAACGTGACATCATAACGTGACATCATAACGTGACAGCATAACGGAACATCATAACGGAACATCATAACGGGACATCATAATGTGACATCATAACGTGACAGCATAACGTGACATCATAACGTGACATCATAACGTGACATCATAATGGAACATCATAACGGAACATCATAACGGGACATCATAACGTGACATCATAACGGAACATCATAACGGAGCATCATAACGGAACATCATAACGTGACATCATAACGTGACAGCATAACGGAACATCATAACAGAACATCATAACTGGACATCATAACGTGACAGCATAACGGAACATCATAACGGAACAGCATAAAGGAACATCATCACGGAACATCATAACGGGACATCATAACGTGACAGCATAACGTGACATCATAACGTGACATCATAACGTGACAGCATAACGTGACATCATAACGGAACATCATAACGTGAAATCATAACGGAACATCATAACGGAACATCAAAACGGAACAGCATAACGGAACAGCATAACGGAACAGCATAACGGAACATCATAACGTAACAGCATAACGTAACAGCATAACGTAACATCATAACAGAACATCATATCGTAACATCATATCGTAACATCATAACGCAACATCATAACGCAACAGCATAACGGAACATCATAACGGAACAGCATAATGGAACATCATAATGGAACAGCATAACGGAACAGCATAACGGACCAGCATAACGGGACAGCATAACGTGACATCATAACGTGACATCATAACGTGACAGCATAACGTAACATCATAACAGAACATCATAACGTGACAGCATAACGTGACAGCATAACGGAACATCATAACGGAGCATCATAACGGAACAGCATAACGGAACAACATAACGGAACAGCATAACGGAACAGCATAACGGGACATCATAACGTGACATCATAACGGAACAGCGTAACGGAACATCGTAACGGAACATCGTATCGGAACATCGTAACGGGACATCGTAACGGGACATCATAACGTGACATCATAACGTGACATCATAACGTGACATCATAACGGAACATCATAACGGGACATCATAACGTGACATCATAACGTGACAGCATAACGGAACAGCATAACGGAACAGCATAACGGACCAGCATAACGGAACAGCATAACGTGACAACATAACGTGACATCATAACATGACAGCATAACGGAACATCATAACGGGACATCATAACGTGACATCATAACGTGACAGCATAACGTGACATCATAACGTAACATCATAACAGAACATCATAACGTGACAGCATAACGTGACATAATAACGGAACATCATAACGGAACAGCATAACGGAACATCATAACGGAACATCATAACGGGACATCATAACGTGACAGCATAACGTGACATCATAACGTGACATCATAATGTGACAGCATAACGTGACATCATAACGGAACATCATAACGGAACATCATAACGGGACATCATAACGGGACATCATAACGTGACATCATAACGTGACAGCATAACGGAACATCATAACAGAACATCATAACGGGACATCATAACGTGACAGCATAACGGAACATCATAACGGAACAGCATGAAGGAACATCATAACGGAACATCATAACGGGACATCATAACGTGACAGCATAACGTGACATCATAACGTGACATCATAACGTGACAGCATAACGTGATATCATAACGGAACATCATAACGTGACATCATAACAGAACATCATAACGGAACATCAAAACGGAACAGCATAACGGAACAGCATAACGGGACATCATAACGTAACATCATAACAGAACATCATAACGTGACAGCATAACGTGACATTATAACGGAACATCATAACGGAACAGCATAACGGAACATCATAACGGAACATCATAACGGGACATCATAACGTGACAGCATAACGTGACATCATAACGTGACATCATAATGTGACAGCATAACGTGACATCATAACGGAACATCATAACGGAACATCATAACGGGACATCATAACGGGACATCATAACGTGACATCATAACGGAACAGCATAACGGAACATCATAACGGAACATCATAACGTCACATCATAACGTGACAGCATAACGTGACATCATAACAGAACATCATAACAGAACATCATAACGTGACATCATAACGTGACAGCATAACGTGACATCATAACGGAACAGCATAACGGACCAGCATAACGGAACAACATAACGGAACAGCATAACGGAACATCATAACGGAACAGCATAACGGACCAGCATAACGGACCAGCATAACGTAACATCATAACGTGACATCATAACGTGACAGCATAACGTGACATCATAACGGGACAGCATAACGGAACAGCATAACGGAACAGCATAACGGAACATCATAACGGAACATCATATCGTAACATCATAACGCAACATCATAACGCAACAGCATAACGGAACATCATAACGGAACAGCATAACGGAACATCATAATGGAACAGCATAACGGAACAGCATAACGGACCAGCATAACGGGACAGCATAACGTGACATCATAACGTGACATCATAACGTGACAGCATAACGTAACATCATAACAGAACATCATAACGTGACAGCATAACGTGACAGCATAACGGAACATCATAACGGAGCATCATAACGGAACAGCATAACGGAACAACATAACGGAACAGCATAACGGAACAGCATAACGGGACATCATAACGTGACATCATAACGGAACAGCGTAACGGAACATCGTAACGGAACATCGTATCGGAACATCGTAACGGGACATCGTAACGGGACATCATAACGTGACATCATAACGTGACATCATAACGTGACATCATAACGGAACATCATAACGGGACATCATAACGTGACATCATAACGTGACAGCATAACGGAACAGCATAACGGAACAGCATAACGGACCAGCATAACGGAACAGCATAACGTGACAACATAACGTGACATCATAACATGACAGCATAACGGAACATCATAACGGGACATCATAACGTGACATCATAACGTGACAGCATAACGTGACATCATAACGTAACATCATAACAGAACATCATAACGTGACAGCATAACGTGACATAATAACGGAACATCATAACGGAACAGCATAACGGAACATCATAACGGAACATCATAACGAGACATCATAACGTGACAGCATAACGTGACATCATAACGTGACATCATAACGTGACAGCATAACGTGACATCATAACGGAACATCATAACGGAACATCATAACGGGACATCATAACGGGACATCATAACGTGACATCATAACGTGACAGCATAACGGAACATCATAACAGAACATCATAACGGGACATCATAACGTGACAGCATAACGGAACATCATAACGGAACAGCATGAAGGAACATCATAACGGAACATCATAACGGGACATCATAACGTGACAGCATAACGTGACATCATAACGTGACATCATAACGTGACAGCATAACGTGATATCATAACGGAACATCATAACGTGACATCATAACAGAACATCATAACGGAACATCAAAACGGAACAGCATAACGGAACAGCATAACGGGACATCATAACGTAACATCATAACAGAACATCATAACGTGACAGCATAACGTGACATTATAACGGAACATCATAACGGAACAGCATAACGGAACATCATAACGGAACATCATAACGGGACATCATAACGTGACAGCATAACGTGACATCATAACGTGACATCATAATGTGACAGCATAACGTGACATCATAACGGAACATCATAACGGAACATCATAACGGGACATCATAACGGGACATCATAACGTGACATCATAACGGAACAGCATAATGGAACATCATAACGGAACATCATAACGTCACATCATAACGTGACAGCATAACGTGACATCATAACAGAACATCATAACAGAACATCATAACGTGACATCATAACGTGACAGCATAACGTGACATCATAACGGAACAGCATAACGGACCAGCATAACGGAACAACATAACGGAACAGCATAACGGAACATCATAACGGAACAGCATAACGGACCAGCATAACGGACCAGCATAACGTAACATCATAACGTGACATCATAACGTGACAGCATAACGTGACATCATAACGGGACAGCATAACGGAACAGCATAACGGAACAGCATAACGGAACATCATAACGGAACATCATAACGGAACATCATAACGTAACATCATAACGTAACATCATAACGTGACATCATAACGTAACATCATAACGTAACATCATAACGGGACATCATAACGTGACATCATAACGTGACATCATAACGGAACATCATAACGGAGCATCATAACGTAATATCATAACGTGACATCATAACGTGACAGCATAACGGAACATCATAACAGAACATCATAACGGGACATCATAACATGACAGCATAACGGAACATCATAACGGAACAGCATAACGGAACATCATAACGGAACATCATAACGGGACATCATAACGTGACAGCATAACGTGACATCATAACGTGACATCATAATGTGACAGCATAACGTGACATCATAACGGAACATCATAACGGAACATCATAACGGGACATCATAACGTGACATCATAACGGAACATCATAACGGAGCATCATAACGGAACATCATAACGTGACATCATAACGTGACAGCATAACGGAACATCATAACAGAAAATCATAACTGGACATCATAACGTGACAGCATAACGGAACATCATAACGGAACAGCATAAAGGAACATCATAACGGAACATCATAACGGGACATCATAACGTGACAGCATAACGTGACATCATAACGTGACATCATAACGTGACAGCATAACGTGACATCATAACGGAACATCATAACGTGACATCATAACGGAACATCATAACGGAACATCAAAACGGAACAGCATAACGGAACAGCATAACGGAACAGCATAACGGAACATCATAACGTAACAGCATAATGTAACAGCATAACGTAACATCATAACAGAACATCATATCGTAACATCATATCGTAACATCATAACGCAACATCATAACGCAACAGCATAACGGAACATCATAATGGAACAGCATAACGGAACATCATAATGGAACAGCATAACGGCACAGCATAACGGACCAGCATAACGGGACAGCATAACGTGACATCATAACGTGACATCATAACGTGACAGCATAACGTGACATCATAACGTAACATCATAACAGAACATCATAACGCAACAGCATAACGGAACATCATAACGGAACATCATCACGGAACATCATAACGTGACAGCATAACGTGACAGCATAACGTGACATCATAACGTGACATCATAACGTGACAGCATAACGGAACATCATAACGGAGCATCATAACGGAACATCATAACGTGACATCATAACGTGACAGCATAACGGAACATCATAACAGAAAATCATAACTGGACATCATAACGTGACAGCATAACGGAACATCATAACGGAACAGCATAAAGGAACATCATAACGGAACATCATAACGGGACATCATAACGTGACAGCATAACGTGACATCATAACGTGACATCATAACGTGACAGCATAACGTGACATCATAACGGAACATCATAACGTGACATCATAACGGAACATCATAACGGAACATCAAAACGGAACAGCATAACGGAACAGCATAACGGAACAGCATAACGGAACATCATAACGTAACAGCATAACGTAACAGCATAACGTAACATCATAACAGAACATCATATCGTAACATCATATCGTAACATCATAACGCAACATCATAACGCAACAGCATAACGGAACATCATAATGGAACAGCATAACGGAACATCATAATGGAACAGCATAACGGCACAGCATAACGGACCAGCATAACGGGACAGCATAACGTGACATCATAACGTGACATCATAACGTGACAGCATAACGTGACATCATAACGTAACATCATAACAGAACATCATAACGCAACAGCATAACGGAACATCATAACGGAACATCATCACGGAACATCATAACGTGACAGCATAACGTGACAGCATAACGTGACATCATAACGTGACATCATAACGTGACAGCATAACGGAACAGCATAACGGAACAGCATAACGGACCAGCATAACGTGACATCATAACGTGACATCATAACGTGACAGCATAACGGAACATCATAACGGAACATCATAACGGGACATCATAATGTGACATCATAACGTGACAGCATAACGTGACATCATAACGTGACATCATAACGTGACATCATAATGGAACATCATAACGGAACATCATAACGGGACATCATAACGTGACATCATAACGGAACATCATAACGGAGCATCATAACGGAACATCATAACGTGACATCATAACGTGACAGCATAACGGAACATCATAACAGAACATCATAACTGGACATCATAACGTGACAGCATAACGGAACATCATAACGGAACAGCATAAAGGAACATCATAACGGAACATCATAACGGGACATCATAACGTGACAGCATAACGTGACATCATAACGTGACATCATAACGTGACAGCATAACGTGACATCATAACGGAACATCATAACGTGAAATCATAACGGAACATCATAACGGAACATCAAAACGGAACAGCATAACGGAACAGCATAACGGAACAGCATAACGGAACATCATAACGTAACAGCATAACGTAACAGCATAACGTAACATCATAACAGAACATCATATCGTAACATCATATCGTAACATCATAACGCAACATCATAACGCAACAGCATAACGGAACATCATAACGGAACAGCATAACGGAACATCATAATGGAACAGCATAACGGAACAGCATAACGGACCAGCATAACGGGACAGCATAACGTGACATCATAACGTGACATCATAACGTGACAGCATAACGTAACATCATAACAGAACATCATAACGTGACAGCATAACGTGACAGCATAACGGAACATCATAACGGAGCATCATAACGGAACAGCATAACGGAACAACATAACGGAACAGCATAACGGAACAGCATAACGGGACATCATAACGTGACATCATAACGGAACAGCATAACGGAACATCGTAACGGAACATCGTATCGGAACATCGTAACGGGACATCGTAACGGGACATCATAACGTGACATCATAACGTGACATCATAACGTGACATCATAACGGAACATCATAACGGGACATCATAACGTGACATCATAACGTGACAGCATAACGGAACAGCATAACGGAACAGCATAACGGACCAGCATAACGGAACAGCATAACGTGACAACATAACGTGACATCATAACATGACAGCATAACGGAACATCATAACGGGACATCATAACGTGACATCATAACGTGACAGCATAACGTGACATCATAACGTAACATCATAACAGAACATCATAACGTGACAGCATAACGTGACATTATAACGGAACATCATAACGGAACAGCATAACGGAACATCATAACGGAACATCATAACGGGACATCATAACGTGACAGCATAACGTGACATCATAACGTGACATCATAATGTGACAGCATAACGTGACATCATAACGGAACATCATAACGGAACATCATAACGGGACATCATAACGGGACATCATAACGTGACATCATAACGTGACAGCATAACGGAACATCATAACAGAACATCATAACGGGACATCATAACGTGACAGCATAACGGAACATCATAACGGAACAGCATAAAGGAACATCATAACGGAACATCATAACGGGACATCATAACGTGACAGCATAACGTGACATCATAACGTGACATCATAACGTGACAGCATAACGTGATATCATAACGGAACATCATAACGTGACATCATAACGGAACATCATAACGGAACATCAAAACGGAACAGCATAACGGAACAGCATAACGGGACATCATAACGTAACATCATAACAGAACATCATAACGTGACAGCATAACGTGACATTATAACGGAACATCATAACGGAACAGCATAACGGAACATCATAACGGAACATCATAACGGGACATCATAACGTGACAGCATAACGTGACATCATAACGTGACATCATAATGTGACAGCATAACGTGACATCATAACGGAACATCATAACGGAACATCATAACGGGACATCATAACGGGACATCATAACGTGACATCATAACGGAACAGCATAACGGAACATCATAACGGAACATCATAACGGAACAGCATAACGGAACATCATAACGGAACATCATTACGGAACATCATAACAGAACATCATAACAGAACATCATAACGTGACATCATAACGTAACATCATAACGGAACATCATAACATGACATCATAACGTGACATCATAACGTGACATCATAACGGAACATCATAACGGAGCATCATAACGGAACATCATAACGTGACATCATAACGTGACAGCATAACGGAACATCATAACAGAACATCATAACGGGACATCATAACGTGACAGCATAACGGAACATCATAACGGAACAGCATAAAGGAACATCATAACGGAACATCATAACGGGACATCATAACGTGACAGCATAACGTGACATCATAACGTGACATCATAACGTGACAGCATAACGTGACATCATAACGGAACATCATAACGTGACATCATAACGGAACATCATAACGGAACATCAAAACGGAACAGCATAACGGAACAGCATAACGGAACAGCATAACGGAACATCATAACGTAACAGCATAACGTAACAGCATAACGTAACATCATAACAGAACATCATATCGTAACATCATATCGTAACATCATAACGCAAGATCATAACGCAACAGCATAACGGAACATCATAACGCAACATCATAACGCAACAGCATAACGGAACATCATAACGGAACAGCATAACGGAACATCATAACGGAACAGCATAACGGAACAGCATAACGGAACAGCATAACGGGACATCATAACGTGACATCATAACGGAACAGCGTAACGGAACATCGTAATGGAACATCGTATCGGAACATCGTAACGGGACATCGTAACGTGACATCGTAACGGGACAGCGTAACGGAACAGCGTAACGGAACAGCGTAACGGAACATCGTAACGGGACAACGTAACGGGACATCATAACGTGACATCATAACGTAACATCATAACAGAACATCATAACAGAACATCATAACGTGACAGCATAACGTGACATCATAACGTGACATCATAACGGAACATCATAACGGGACATCATAACGTGACATCATAACGTGACAGCATAACGGAACAGCATAACGGAACAGCATAACGGACCAGCATAACGGAACAGCATAACGTGACAACATAACGTGACATCATAACATGACAGCATAACGGAACATCATAACGGAACATCATAACGGGACATCATAACGTGACATCATAACGTGACAGCATAACGTGACATCATAACGTAACATCATAACAGAACATCATAACGTGACAGCATAACGTGACATTATAACGGAACATCATAACGGAGCAGCATAACGGAACAGCATAACGGAACAGCATAACGGAACATCATAACGGAACATCATAACGTGACATCATAACGGAACAGCATAACGGAACATCATAACGGAACATCATATCGGAACATCATAACGGGACATCATAACGGGACATCATAACGTGACATCATAACGGAACAGCATAACGGAACATCATAACGGAACATCATAACGGAACAGCATTACGGAACATCATAACGGGACAGCATAACGTGACAGCATAACGTGACATCATAACGTGACATCATAACGTGACAGCATAACGTAACATCATAACGGAACATCATAACGTCACATCATAACGTGACAGCATAACGTGACATCATAACAGAACATCATAACAGAACATCATAACGTGACATCATAACGTGACAGCATAACGTGACATCATAACGGAACAGCATAACGGACCAGCATAACGGAACAACATAACGGAACAGCATAACGGAACATCATAACGGAACAGCATAACGGACCAGCATAACGGACCAGCATAACGTAACATCATAACGTGACATCATAACGTGACAGCATAACGTGACATCATAACGGGACAGCATAACGGAACATCGTAACGGAACATCGTATCGGAACATCGTAACGGGACATCGTAACGGGACATCGTAACGTGACATCGTAACGGGACAGCGTAACGGAACAGCGTAACGGAACATCGTAACGGGACATCGTAACGGGACATCATAACGTGACATCATAACGTAACATCATAACAGAACATCATAACGTGACAGCATAACGTGACATCATAACGTGACATCATAACGTGACATCATAACGGAACATCATAACGGGACATCATAACGTGACATCATAACGTGACAGCATAACGGAACAGCATAACGGAACAGCATAACGGACCAGCATAACGGAACAGCATAACGTGACAACATAACGTGACATCATAACATGACAGCATAACGGAACATCATAACGTGACAGCATAACGTGACATCATAACGTAACATCATAACAGAACATCATAACAGAACATCATAACGTGACAGCATAACGTGACATTATAACGGAACATCATAACGGAACAGCATAACGGAACATCATAACGGAACATCATAACGGGACATCATAACGTGACAGCATAACGTGACATCATAACGTGACATCATAATGTGACAGCATAACGTGACATCATAACGGAACATCATAACGGAACATCATAACGGGACATCATAACGGGACATCATAACGTGACATCATAACGGAACAGCATAACGGAACATCATAACGGAACATCATAACGGAACAGCATAACGGAACATCATAACGGAACATCATAACGGAACATCATAACGGAACATCATAACAGAACATCATAACGTGACATCATAACGTAACATCATAACGGAACATCATAACGTGACATCATAACGTGACATCATAACGTGACATCATAACGGAGCATCATAACGGAGCATCATAACGGAACATCATAACGTGACATCATAACGTGACAGCATAACGGAACATCATAACAGGACATCATAACGGGACATCATAACGTGACAGCATAACGGAACATCATAACGGAACAGCATAAAGGAACATCATAACGGAACATCATAACGTGACAGCATAACGTGACATCATAACGGAACATCATAACGTGACATCATAACGGAACATCATAACGGAACATCAAAACGGAACAGCATAACGGAACAGCATAACGGAACAGCATAACGGAACATCATAACGTAACAGCATAACGTAACAGCATAACGTAACAGCATAACGTAACATCATAACAGAACATCATATCGTAACATCATATCGTAACATCATAAAGCAACATCATAACGCAACAGCATAACGGAACATCATAACGGAACAGCATAACGGAACATCATAATGGAACAGCATAACGGAACAGCATAACGGACCAGCATAACGGGACAGCATAACGTGACATCATAACGTGACATCATAACGTGACAGCATAACGTGACATCATAACGTAACATCATAACAGAACATCATAACGCAACAGCATAACGGAACATCATAACGGAACATCATCACGGAACATCATAACGTGACAGCATAACGTGACAGCATAACGTGACAGCATAACGTGACAGCATAACGTGACAGCATAACGGAACAGCATAACGGAACAGCATAACGGACCAGCATAACGGAACATCATAACGGAACATCATAACGGAACAGCATTACGGAACATCATAACGGGACAGCATAACGTGACAGCATAACGTGACATCATAACGTGACATCATAACGTGACAGCATAACGTAACATCATAACGGAACATCATAACGTCACATCATAACGTGACAGCATAACGTGACATCATAACGTCACATCATAATGTGACAGCATAACGTGACATCATAACAGAACATCATAACAGAACATCATAACGTGACATCATAACGTGACAGCATAACGTGACATCATAACGGAACAGCATAACGGACCAGCATAACGGAACAACATAACGGAACAGCATAACGGAACATCATAACGGAACAGCATAACGGACCAGCATAACGGACCAGCATAACGTAACATCATAACGTGACATCATAACGTGACAGCATAACGTGACATCATAACGGGACAGCATAACGGAACATCGTAACGGAACATCGTATCGGAACATCGTAACGGGACATCGTAACGGGACATCGTAACGTGACATCGTAACGGGACAGCGTAACGGAACAGCGTAACGGAACATCGTAACGGGACATCGTAACGGGACATCATAACGTGACATCATAACGTAACATCATAACAGAACATCATAACGTGACAGCATAACGTGACATCATAACGTGACATCATAACGTGACATCATAACGGAACATCATAACGGGACATCATAACGTGACATCATAACGTGACAGCATAACGGAACAGCATAACGGAACAGCATAACGGACCAGCATAACGGAACAGCATAACGGAACAGCATAACGTGACAACATAACGTGACATCATAACATGACAGCATAACGGAACATCATAACGTGACAGCATAACGTGACATCATAACGTAACATCATAACAGAACATCATAACAGAACATCATAACGTGACAGCATAACGTGACATTATAACGGAACATCATAACGGAACAGCATAACGGAACATCATAACGGAACATCATAACGGGACATCATAACGTGACAGCATAACGTGACATCATAACGTGACATCATAATGTGACAGCATAACGTGACATCATAACGGAACATCATAACGGAACATCATAACGGGACATCATAACGGGACATCATAACGTGACATCATAACGGAACAGCATAACGGAACATCATAACGGAACATCATAACGGAACAGCATAACGGAACATCATAACGGAACATCATAACGGAACATCATAACGGAACATCATAACAGAACATCATAACGTGACATCATAACGTAACATCATAACGGAACATCATAACGTGACATCATAACAGAACATCATAACGTGACATCATAACGTAACATCATAACGGAACATCATAACGTGACATCATAACGTGACATCATAACGTGACATCATAACGGAGCATCATAATGGAGCATCATAACGGAACATCATAACGTGACATCATAACGTGACAGCATAACGGAACATCATAACAGGACATCATAACGGGACATCATAACGTGACAGCATAACGGAACATCATAACGGAACAGCATAAAGGAACATCATAACGGAACATCATAACGTGACAGCATAACGTGACATCATAACGGAACATCATAACGTGACATCATAACGGAACATCATAACGGAACATCAAAACGGAACAGCATAACGGAACAGCATAACGGAACAGCATAACGGAACATCATAACGTAACAGCATAACGTAACAGCATAACGTAACAGCATAACGTAACATCATAACAGAACATCATATCGTAACATCATATCGTAACATCATAACGCAACATCATAACGCAACAGCATAACGGAACATCATAACGGAACAGCATAACGGAACATCATAATGGAACAGCATAACGGAACAGCATAACGGACCAGCATAACGGGACAGCATAACGTGACATCATAACGTGACATCATAACGTGACAGCATAACGTGACATCATAACGTAACATCATAACAGAACATCATAACGCAACAGCATAACGGAACATCATAACGGAACATCATCACGGAACATCATAACGTGACAGCATAACGTGACAGCATAACGTGACAGCATAACGTGACAGCATAACGTGACAGCATAACGGAACAGCATAACGGAACAGCATAACGGACCAGCATAACGTGACATCATAACGTGACATCATAACGTGACAGCATAACGGAACATCATAACGGGACATCATAACGTGACATCATAACGTGACAGCATAACGTTACATCATAACGTGACATCATAACGTGACATCATAACGTAACATCATAACAGAACATCATAACGTGACAGCATAACGTGACAGCATAACGGAACATCATAACGGAGCATCATAACGGAACAGCATAACGGAACAGCATAACGGAACAGCATAACGGAACAGCATAACGGGACATCATAACGTGACATCATAACGGAACAGCATAACGGAACATCATAACGGAACATCGTATCGGAACATCGTAACGGGACATCGTAACGTGACATCGTAACGGGACAGCGTAACGGAACAGCATAACGGAACATCATAACGGAACATCGTATCGGAACATCGTAACGGGACATCGTAACGTGACATCGTAACGGGACAGCGTAACGGAACAGCGTAACGGAACAGCGTAACGGAACATCGTAACGGGACATCGTAACGGGACATCATAACGTGACATCATAACGTAACATCATAACAGAACATCATAACGTGACAGCATAACGTGACATCATAACGTGACATCATAACGTGACATCATAACGGAACATCATAACGGGACATCATAACGTGACATCATAACGTGACAGCATAACGGAACAGCATAACGGAACAGCATAACGGACCAGCATAACGGAACAGCATAACGTGACAACATAACGTGAAATCATAACATGACAGCATAACGGAACATCATAACGGAACATCATAACGGGACATCATAACGTGACATCATAACGTGACAGCATAACGTGACATTATAACGGAACATCATAACGGAGCAGCATAACGGAACAGCATAACGGAACAGCATAACGGAACATCATAACGGGACATCATAACGTGACATCATAACGGAACAGCATAACGGAACAGCATAACGGAACAGCATAACGGAACAGCATAACGGAACAGCATAACGGAACATCATAACGTAACAGCATAACGTGACATCATAACGGAACAGCATAACGGAACAGCATAACGGAACATCATAACGGAACAGCATAACGGAACATCATAACGGAACATCATAACGGAACATCATAACGGAACAGCATATCGGAACAGCATATCGGAACAGCATATCGGAACAGCATAACGGAACAGCATGATGGAACAGCATAACGGAACAGCATAACGGAACAGCATAACGGAACATCATAACGGAACAGCATAACGGAACATCATAACGGAACAGTATAACGGAACAGCATAACGGAACAGCATATCGTAACAGCATAACGGAACAGCATAACGGAACAGCATAAAGTGACATCATCATAACGTAACAGCATAACGTATCATCATAACGGAACAGCATAACGTGACATCCTAACGGAACAGCATAACGGAACAGCATAACGGAACATCATAACATAACATCATAACGGAACAGCATAACGTGACATCATAACGTGACATCATAACGGAACAGCATAACGGAACAGCATAACGGAACAGCATAACGGAACATCATAACGGAACAGCATAACGGAACAGCATAACGGAACATCATAACGGAACATCATAACGGAACATCATAACGTAACAGCATAATGTGACATCATAACGGAACAACAGAACGGAACAGCATCACGGAACATCATAACGGAACATCATAACGGAACATCATAACGGAACATCATAACGGAACAGCATAACGGAACATCATAACGTAAAATCATAACGGAACATCATAACGGAACAGCATAACGTGACATCATAACGGAACAGCATAACGGAACATCATAACGTAACATCATTACGGAATACCATCACGTAACATCATAACAGAACATCATAACGTAACATCATAACGTAACATCATAACGTAACAGCATAACGTAACATCATAACGTAACATCATAACGTAACAGCATAATGTGACATCATAACGGAACAGCATAACGGAATAGCATAACGGAACATCATAACGGAACATCATAACGTAACACCATAACAGAACAGCATAATGTGACATCATAACGTGACATCATAACGGAACAGCATAACGGAATAGCATAACGGAACATCATAACGGAACAGCATAACGGAACATCATAACGGAACATCATAACGGAACATCATAATGGAACAGCATATCGGAACAGCATATCGGAACAGCATAACAGAACAGCATAACGGAACAGCATGACGGAACAGCATAACGGAACAGCATAACGGAACAGCATAACGGAACATCTTAACGGAACAGCATAACGGAACATCATAACGGAACATCATAACGGAACAGTATAAAGGAACAGCATAACGGAACAGCATAACGGAACAGCATAACTGAACAGCATAACGGAACAGCATAACGGAACATCATAACGGAACATCATAACGTAACAGCATAATGTGACATCATAACGGAACAACAGAACGGAACAGCATCACGGAACATCATAACGGAACATCATAACGGAACATCATAACGGAACATCATAACGGAACAGCATAACGGAACATCATAACGTAAAATCATAACGGAACATCATAACGGAACAGCATAACGTGACATCATAACGGAACAGCATAACGGAACATCATAACGTAACATCATTACGGAATACCATCACGTAACATCATAACAGAACATCATAACGTAACATCATAACGTAACATCATAACGTAACAGCATAACGTAACATCATAACGTAACATCATAACGTAACAGCATAATGTGACATCATAACGGAACAGCATAACGGAATAGCATAACGGAACATCATAACGGAACATCATAACGTAACACCATAACAGAACAGCATAATGTGACATCATAACGTGACATCATAACGGAACAGCATAACGGAATAGCATAACGGAACATCATAACGGAACAGCATAACGGAACATCATAACGGAACATCATAAAGGAACATCATAATGGAACAGCATATCGGAACAGCATATCGGAACAGCATAACAGAACAGCATAACGGAACAGCATGACGGAACAGCATAACGGAACAGCATAACGGAACAGCATAACGGAACATCTTAACGGAACAGCATAACGGAACATCATAACGGAACATCATAACGGAACAGTATAAAGGAACAGCATAACGGAACAGCATATCGTAACAGCATAACGGAACAGCATAACGGAACAGCATAAAGTGACATCATCATAACGTATCATCATAACGTAACAGCATAACGTAACATCAGAACGGAATACCATCACGTAACATCATAACAGAACATCATAACGGAACAGCATAACGTAACATCATAACGTAACATCATAACGTAACAGCATAATGTGACATCATAACGGAACAGCATAACGGAATAGCATAACGGAACATCATAACGGAACATCATAACGGAACAGCATAACGGAACATATAACGGAACATCATAACGTAACATCATAACGGAACAGCATAATGTGACATCATAACGTGACATCATAACGGAACAGCATAACGTAACAGCATAACGTATCATCATAACGGAACAGCATAACGTGACATCCTAACGGAACAGCATAACGGAACAGAATAACGGAACAGCATAACGGAACATCATAATGGAACAGCATAACGGAACAGCATAACGGAACATCATAACGGAACAGCATAACGGAACAGCATATCGTGACATCATAACGGAACAGCATAACGGAACATCATAACGTAACATCATTATGGAATACCATCAAGTAACATCATAACAGAACATCATATCGTAACATCATAACGTAACATCATAACGTAACAGCATTACGGAACATCATAACGGAACATCATAACGGAACAGCATAACTGAACAGCATAACGGAACAGCATAACGTAACAGCATAATGTGACATCATAACGGAACAACATAACGGAACAGCATCACGGAACAGCATAACGGAACATCATAACGGAACATCATAACGGAACATCATAACGGAACAGCATAACGGAACATCATAACGTAACATCATAACGGAACATCATAACGGAGCAGCATAATGGAACAGCATAACGGAACAGCATAACGGAACAGCATAACGGAACAGCATAACGGAACATCATAACGTAACAGCATAACGTGACATCATAACGGAACAGCATAACGGAACAGCATAACGGAACATCATAACGGAACAGCATAACGGAACATCATAACGGAACATCATAACGGAACATCATAACGGAACAGCATATCGGAACAGCATATCGGAACAGCATATCGGAACAGCATAACGGAACAGCATGATGGAACAGCATAACGGAACAGCATAACGGAACAGCATAACGGAACATCATAACGGAACAGCATAACGGAACATCATAACGGAACAGTATAACGGAACAGCATAACGGAACAGCATATCGTAACAGCATAACGGAACAGCATAACGGAACAGCATAAAGTGACATCATCATAACGTAACAGCATAACGTATCATCATAACGGAACAGCATAACGTGACATCCTAACGGAACAGCATAACGGAACAGCATAACGGAACATCATAACATAACATCATAACGGAACAGCATAACGTGACATCATAACGTGACATCATAACGGAACAGCATAACGGAACAGCATAACGGAACAGCATAACGGAACATCATAACGGAACAGCATAACGGAACAGCATAACGGAACATCATAACGGAACATCATAACGGAACAGCATAACGTGACATCATAACGGAACAGCATAACGGAACAGCATAACTGAACAGCATAACGGAACAGCATAACGGAACATCATAACGGAACATCATAACGTAACAGCATAATGTGACATCATAACGGAACAACAGAACGGAACAGCATCACGGAACATCATAACGGAACATCATAACGGAACATCATAACGGAACATCATAACGGAACAGCATAACGGAACATCATAACGTAAAATCATAACGGAACATCATAACGGAACAGCATAACGTGACATCATAACGGAACAGCATAACGGAACATCATAACGTAACATCATTACGGAATACCATCACGTAACATCATAACAGAACATCATAACGTAACATCATAACGTAACATCATAACGTAACAGCATAACGTAACATCATAACGTAACATCATAACGTAACAGCATAATGTGACATCATAACGGAACAGCATAACGGAATAGCATAACGGAACATCATAACGGAACATCATAACGGAACAGCATAACGGAACATCATAACGGAACATCATAACGTAACACCATAACAGAACAGCATAATGTGACATCATAACGTGACATCATAACGGAACAGCATAACGGAACAGCATAACGGAACATCATAACGGAACAGCATAACGGAACATCATAACGGAACATCATAACGGAACATCATAATGGAACAGCATATCGGAACAGCATATCGGAACAGCATAACAGAACAGCATAACGGAACAGCATGACGGAACAGCATAACGGAACAGCATAACGGAACAGCATAACGGAACATCTTAACGGAACAGCATAACTGAACAGCATAACGGAACAGCATAACGTAACAGCATAATGTGAGATCATAACGGAACAACATAACGGAACAGCATCACGGAACAGCATAACGGAACATCATAACGGAACATCATAACGGAACATCATAACGGAACAGCATAACGGAACATCATAACGTAACATCATAACGGAACATCATAACGGAACAGCATAACGGAACAGCATAACGGAACAGCATAACGGAACATCATAACGGCACATCATAACGGAACAGCATAACGGAACATCATAATGGGAACATCATAACGGAACATCATAACGGGACATCATAACGTGACAGCATAACGTGACATCATAACGTGACATCATAACGTGACAGCATAACGGAACATCATAACGGAACATCATAACGGAGCATCATATCGGAACATCATAACGGAACAGCATAACGGAACATCATAACGGAACATCATAACGTGACATCATAACGTGACAGCATAACGTAACATCATCACAGAACATCACAACAGAACATCAAAACGTGACAGCATAACGTGACATCATAACGTCACATCATAACGTCACATCATAACGTGACATCATAACGGAACAGCATAACGGAACAGCATAACGGAACAGCATAACGGAACATCATAACGGAACAGCATAACGGAACAGCATAACGGAACATCATAACGGAACATCATAACGGAACAGCATAACGTGACATCATAACGGAACAGCATAACGGAACAGCATAACTGAACAGCATAACGGAACAGCATAACGGAACATCATAACGGAACATCATAACGTAACAGCATAATGTGACATCATAACGGAACAACAGAACGGAACAGCATCACGGAACATCATAACGGAACATCATAACGGAACATCATAACGGAACATCATAACGGAACAGCATAACGGAACATCATAACGGAACATCATAACGGAACAGCATAACGTGACATCATAACGGAACAGCATAACGGAACATCATAACGTAACATCATTACGGAATACCATCACGTAACATCATAACAGAACATCATAACGTAACATCATAACGTAACATCATAACGTAACAGCATAACGTAACATCATAACGTAACATCATAACGTAACAGCATAATGTGACATCATAACGGAACAGCATAACGGAATAGCATAACGGAACATCATAACGTAACACCATAACAGAACAGCATAATGTGACATCATAACGTGACATCATAACGGAACAGCATAACGGAACAGCATAACGGAACATCATAACGGAACAGCATAACGGAACATCATAACGGAACATCATAACGGAACATCATAATGGAACAGCATATCGGAACAGCATATCGGAACAGCATAACAGAACAGCATAACGGAACAGCATGACGGAACAGCATAACGGAACAGCATAACGGAACAGCATAACGGAACATCTTAACGGAACAGCATAACGGAACATCATAACGGAACATCATAACGGAACAGTATAAAGGAACAGCATAACGGAACAGCATATCGTAACAGCATAACGGAACAGCATAACGGAACAGCATAAAGTGACATCATCATAACGTATCATCATAACGTAACAGCATAACGTAACATCAGAACGGAATACCATCACGTAACATCATAACAGAACATCATAACGGAACAGCATAACGTAACATCATAACGTAACATCATAACGTAACAGCATAATGTGACATCATAACGGAACAGCATAACGGAATAGCATAACGGAACATCATAACGGAACATCATAACGGAACAGCATAACGGAACATATAACGGAACATCATAACGTAACATCATAACGGAACAGCATAATGTGACATCATAACGTGACATCATAACGGAACAGCATAACGTAACAGCATAACGTATCATCATAACGGAACAGCATAACGTGACATCCTAACGGAACAGCATAACGGAACAGAATAACGGAACAGCATAACGGAACATCATAATGGAACAGCATAACGGAACAGCATAACGGAACATCATAACGGAACAGCATAACGGAACAGCATATCGTGACATCATAACGGAACAGCATAACGGAACATCATAACGTAACATCATTATGGAATACCATCACGTAACATCATAACAGAACATCATATCGTAACATCATAACGTAACATCATAACGTAACAGCATAACGGAACATCATAACGGAACATCATAACGGAACAGCATAACTGAACAGCATAACGGAACAGCATAGCGTAACAGCATAATGTGACATCATAACGGAACAACATAACGGAACAGCATCACGGAACAGCATAACGGAACATCATAACGGAACAGCATAACGGAACATCATAACGTAACATCATAACGGAACATCATAACGGAACAGCATAACGGAACAGCATAACGGAACAGCATAACGGAACATCATAACGGCACATCATAACGGAACAGCATAACAGAACATCATAATGGGAACATCATAACGGAACATCATAACGGGACATCATAACGTGACAGCATAACGTGACATCATAACGTGACATCATAACGTGACAGCATAACGGAACATCATAACGGAACATCATAACGGAGCATCATATCGGAACATCATAACGGAACAGCATAACGGAACATCATAACGGAACATCATAACGTGACATCATAACGTGACAGCATAACGTAACATCATCACAGAACATCACAACAGAACATCAAAACGTGACAGCATAACGTGACATCATAACGTCACATCATAACGTCACATCATAACGTGACAGCATAACGTGACATCATAACGGAACATCATAACGGAACATCATAACGGAACATCATAACGGAACATCATAACGGGACATCATAACGTGACATCATAACGGAACAGCATAACGGACCAGCAAAATGGAACAGCATAACGTGACATCATAACCTGACATCATAACGTGACAGAATAATGTGACATCATAATGCAACAGCATGACGGAACATCATAACGTGACAGCATAACGTGACATCATAACGTGACATCATAACGTGACATCATAACGGAACATCATAACGGAACATCATAACGTGACATCATAACATGACAGCATAACGGAACAGCATAACGGAACAGCATAACGGACCAGCATAACGGAACAGCATAACGTGACATCATAACGTGACATCATAACGTGACAGCATAACGGAACATCATAACGGAACATCATAACGGGACATCATAACGTGACATCATAACGTGACAGCATAACGTGACATCATAACGTGACATCATAACGTGACATCATAACGGAACAGCATGACGGAACAGCATGACGGAACAGCATAACGGAACATCATAACGGAACATCATAACGGAACAGCATATCGGAACAGCATATCGGAACAGCATATCGGAACAGCATAACGGAACAGCATGATGGAACAGCATAACGGAACAGCATAACGGAACAGCATAACGGAACATCATAACGGAACATCATAACGGAACAGCATAACGGAACAGCATAACGGAACAGCATAACGGAACATCATAACGGAACATCATAACGGAACAGTATAAAGGAACAGCATAACGGAACAGCATATCGTAACAGCATAACGGAACAGCATAACGGAACAGCATAAAGTGACATCATCATAACGTATCATCATAACGTAACAGCATAACGTAACATCAGAACGGAATACCATCACGTAACATCATAACAGAACATCATAACGGAACAGCATAACGTAACATCATAACGTAACATCATAACGTAACAGCATAATGTGACATCATAACGGAACAGCATAACGGAATAGCATAACGGAACATCATAACGGAACATCATAACGGAACAGCATAACGGAACATATAACGGAACATCATAACGTAACATCATAACGGAACAGCATAATGTGACATCATAACGTGACATCATAACGGAACAGCATAACGTAACAGCATAACGTATCATCATAACGGAACAGCATAACGTGACATCCTAACGGAACAGCATAACGGAACAGAATAACGGAACAGCATAACGGAACATCATAATGGAACAGCATAACGGAACAGCATAACGGAACATCATAACGGAACAGCATAACGGAACAGCATATCGTGACATCATAACGGAACAGCATAACGGAACATCATAACGTAACATCATTATGGAATACCATCACGTAACATCATAACAGAACATCATATCGTAACATCATAACGTAACATCATAACGTAACAGCATAACGGAACATCATAACGGAACATCATAACGGAACAGCATAACTGAACAGCATAACGGAACAGCATAACGTAACAGCATAATGTGACATCATAACGGAACAACATAACGGAACAGCATCACGGAACAGCATAACGGAACATCATAACGGAACAGCATAACGGAACATCATAACGTAACATCATAACGGAACATCATAACGGAACAGCATAACGGAACAGCATAACGGAACAGCATAACGGAACATCATAACGGCACATCATAACGGAACAGCATAACGGAACATCATAATGGGAACATCATAACGGAACATCATAACGGGACATCATAACGTGACAGCATAACGTGACATCATAACGTGACATCATAACGTGACAGCATAACGGAACATCATAACGGAACATCATAACGGAGCATCATATCGGAACATCATAACGGAACAGCATAACGGAACATCATAACGGAACATCATAACGTGACATCATAACGTGACAGCATAACGTAACATCATCACAGAACATCACAACAGAACATCAAAACGTGACAGCATAACGTGACATCATAACGTCACATCATAACGTCACATCATAACGTGACATCATAACGTGACATCATAACGGAACATCATAACGGAACATCATAACGGAACATCATAACGGAACATCATAACGGGACATCATAACGTGACATCATAACGGAACAGCATAACGGACCAGCAAAATGGAACAGCATAACGTGACATCATAACGTGACATCATAACGTGACAGAATAATGTGACATCATAATGCAACAGCATGACGGAACATCATAACGTGACAGCATAACGTGACATCATAACGTGACATCATAACGTGACATCATAACGGAACATCATAACGGAACATCATAACGTGACATCATAACATGACAGCATAACGGAACAGCATAACGGAACAGCATAACGGACCAGCATAACGGAACAGCATAACGTGACATCATAACGTGACATCATAACGTGACAGCATAACGGAACATCATAACGGAACATCATAACGGGACATCATAACGTGACATCATAACGTGACAGCATAACGTGACATCATAACGTGACATCATAACGTGACATCATAACGGAACAGCATGACGGAACAGCATGACGGAACAGCATAATGGAACATCATAACGGAACATCATAACGGAACAGCATATCGGAACAGCATATCGGAACAGCATATCGGAACAGCATAACGGAACAGCATGATGGAACAGCATAACGGAACAGCATAACGGAACAGCATAACGGAACATCATAACGGAACATCATAACGGAACAGTATAACGGAACAGCATAACGGAACAGCATATCGTAACAGCATAACGGAACAGCATAACGGAACAGCATAAAGTGACATCATCATAACGTAACAGCATAACGTATCATCATAACGGAACAGCATAACGTGACATCCTAACGGAACAGCATAACGGAACAGAATAACGGAACAGCATAACGGAACATCATAACATAACATCATAACGGAACAGCATAACGTGACATCATAACGTGACATCATAACGGAACAGCATAACGGAACAGCATAACGGAACAGCATAACGGAACATCATAACGGAACAGCATAACGGAACAGCATAACGGAACAGCATAACTGAACAGCATAACGGAACATCATAACGGAACATCATAACGTAACAGCATAATGTGACATCATAACGGAACAACAGAACGGAACAGCATCACGGAACATCATAACGGAACATCATAACGGAACATCATAACGGAACATCATAACGGAACAGCATAACGGAACATCATAACGTAAAATCATAACGGAACATCATAACGGAACAGCATAACGTGACATCATAACGGAACAGCATAACGGAACATCATAACGTAACATCATTACGGAATACCATCACGTAACATCATAACAGAACATCATAACGTAACATCATAACGTAACATCATAACGTAACAGCATAACGTAACATCATAACGTAACATCATAACGTAACAGCATAATGTGACATCATAACGGAACAGCATAACGGAATAGCATAACGGAACATCATAACGGAACAGCATAACTGAACAGCATAACGGAACATCATAACAGAACATCATAACGGGACATCATAACATGACAGCATAACGGAACATCATAACGGAACATCATAACGGAACATCATAACGGGACATCATAACGTGACAGCATAACGTGACATCATAACGTGACATCATAATGTGACAGCATAACGTGACATCATAACGGAACATCATAACGGAACATCATAACGGGACATCATAACGGAACAGCATAACGGAACATCATAACGGAACATCATAACGGAACATCATAACGGAACATCATAACAGAACATCATAACGTGACATCATAACGTAACATCATAACGGAACATCATAATGTGACATCATAACGTGACATCATAACGTGACATCATAACGGAACATCATAACGGAGCATCATAACGGAACATCATAACGTGACATCATAACGTGACAGCATAACGGAACATCATAACAGAACATCATAACGGGACATCATAACGTGACAGCATAACGGAACATCATAACGGAACAGCATAAAGGAACATCATAACGGAACATCATAACGGGACATCATAACGTGACAGCATAACGTGACATCATAACGTGACATCATAACGTGACAGCATAACGTGACATCATAACGGAACATCATAACGGAACATCATAACGGAACATCATAACGGAACATCATAACGGGACATCATAACGTGACATCATAACGGAACATCATAACGGAGCATCATAACGTGACAGCATAACGTGACATCATAACGGAACATCATAACGTGACATCATAACGGAACATCATAACGGAACATCATAACGGGACATCATAACGTGACATCATAACGTGACATCATAACGGGACAGCATAACGGGACATCATAACGTGACATCATAACATAACATCATAACGGAACATCATATCGGAACATCATAACGGGACATCATAACGGAACATCATAACGTGACATCATAACGTGACATCATAACGTGACATCATAACGGAACATCATAACGGAGCATCATAACGGAACATCATAACGTGACATCATAACGTGACAGCATAACGGAACATCATAACGGGACATCATAACGGGACATCATAACGTGACAGCATAACGGAACATCATAACGGAACAGCATGAAGGAACATCATAACGGAACATCATAACGTGACATCATAACGTGACATCATAACGGAACATCATAACGGAGCATCATAACGGAACATCATAACGTGACATCATAACGTGACAGCATAACGGAACATCATAACGGGACATCATAACGTGACATCATAACGTCACATCATAACGTGACAGCATAACGGAACATCATAACGGAACAGCATAAAGGAACATCATAACGGAACATCATAACGGGACATCATAACGTGACAGCATAACGTGACATCATAACGTGACATCATAACGTGACAGCATAACGTGACATCATAACGGAACATCATAACGGAACATCATAACGGAACATCATAACGGAACAGCATAACGGAACATCATAACGTAACATCATAACGTGACATCATAACGTAACATCATAACGTAACATCATAACGGGACATCATAACGTGACATCATAACGTGACATCATAACGGAACATCATCACGGAGCATCATAACGGAACATCATAACGTGACATCATAACGGGACATCATAACATGACAGCATAACGGAACATCATAACGGAACATCATAACGGAACATCATAACGGGACATCATAACGTGACAGCATAACGTGACATCATAACGTGACATCATAATGTGACAGCATAACGTGACATCATAACGGAACATCATAACTGAACATCATAACGGGACATCATAACGGAACAGCATAACGGAACATCATAACGGAACATCATAACGGAACATCATAACGGAACATCATAACAGAACATCATAACGTGACATCATAACGTAACATCATAACGGAACATCATAACGTGACATCATAACGTGACATCATAACGTGACATCATAACGGAACATCATAACGGAGCATCATAACGGAACATCATAACGTGACATCATAACGTGACAGCATAACGGAACATCATAACAGAACATCATAACGGGACATCATAACGTGACAGCATAACGGAACATCATAACGGAACAGCATAAAGGAACATCATAACAGAACATCATAACGGGACATCATAACGTGACAGCATAACGTGACATCATAACGTGACATCATAACGTGACAGCATAACGTGACATCATAACGGAACATCATAACGGAACATCATAACGGAACATCATAACGGAACATCATAACGGAACATCATAACGGAACATCATAACGGGACATCATAACGTGACATCATAACGGAACATCATAACGGAGCATCATAACGTGACAGCATAACGTGACATCATAACGGAACATCATAACGTGACATCATAACGGAACATCATAACGGAACATCATAACGGGACATCATAACGTGACATCATAACGTGACATCATAACGGGACAGCATAACGGGACATCATAACGTGACATCATAACATAACATCATAACGGAACATCATATCGGAACATCATAACGTGACATCATAACGGAACATCATAACGTGACATCATAACGTGACATCATAACGTGACATCATAACGGAACATCATAACGGAGCATCATAACGGAACATCATAACGTGACATCATAACGTGACAGCATAACGGAACATCATAACGGGACATCATAACGGGACATCATAACGTGACAGCATAACGGAACATCATAACGGAACAGCATAAAGGAACATCATAACGGAACATCATAACGGGACATCATAACGTGACAGCATAACGTGACATCATAACGTGACATCATAACGTGACAGCATAACGTGACATCATAACGGAACATCATAACGGAACATCATAACGGAACATCATAACGGAACATCATAACGGGACATCATAACGTGACATCATAACGGAACATCATAACGGAGCATCATAACGGGACATCATAACGTGACATCATAACGTGACATCATAACGTGACATCATAACGGGACAGCATAACGGGACATCATAACGTGACATCATAACGTAACATCATAACGGAACATCATATCGGAACATCATAACGGGACATCATAACGGGACATCATAACGTGACATCATAACGGAACAGCATAACGGAACATCATAACGGCACATCATAACGGAACAGCATAACGGAACATCATAATGGGAACATCATAACGGAACATCATAACGGGACATCATAACGTGACAGCATAACGTGACATCATAACGTGACAGCATAACGTAACATCATAACGGAACATCATAACGGAGCATCATAACGGAACATCATAACGTGACAGCATAACGTGACATCATAACGTGACATCATAACGGAACAGCATGACGGAACAGCATGACGGAACAGCATAACGGAACAGCATAACGGAACAGCATAACGGAACAGCATAACGGAACATCATGACGTAACATCATAACGTAACAGCATAACGTGACATCATAACGGAACAGCATAACGGAACAGCATAACGGAACATCATAACGGAACAGCATAACGGAACATCATAACGGAACATCATAACGGAACATCATAACGGAACAGCATATCGGAACAGCATATCGGAACAGCATATCGGAACAGCATAACGGAACAGCATGATGGAACAGCATAACGGGACATCATAACGTGACATCATAACGTGACAGCATAACGTGACATCATAACGTGACATCATAACGTGACATCATAACGGAACAGCATGACGGAACAGCATGACGGAACAGCATGACGGAACAGCATAACGGAACATCATAACGGAACATCATAACGGAACATCATAACGGGACATCATAACGTAACATCATAACGGAACATCATAACGTGACATCATAATGTGACATCATAACGTGACATCATAACGGAACATCATAACGGAGCATCATAACGGGACATCATAACGTGACATCATAACGTGACAGCATAACGGAACATCATAACAGAACATCATAACGGGACATCATAACGTGACAGCATAACGGAACATCATAACGGAACAGCATAAAGGAACATCATAACGGAACATCATAACGGGACATCATAACGTGACAGCATAACGTGACATCATAACGTGACATCATAACGTGACAGCATAACGTGACATCATAACGGAACATCATAACGGAACATCATAACGGAACATCATAACGGGACATCATAACGTGACATCATAACGGAACATCATAACGGAGCATCATAACGTGACAGCATAACGTGACATCATAACGGAACATCATAACGTGACATCATAACGAAACATCATAACGGAACATCATAACGGAACATCATAACGTGACATCATAACGTGACATCATAACGTGACATCATAACGGGACAGCATAACGGGACATCATAACGTGACATCATAACATAACATCATAACGGAACATCATATCGGAACATCATAACGGGACATCATAACGGAACATCATAACGTGACATCATAACGTGACATCATAACGTGACATCATAACGGAACATCATAACGGAGCATCATAACGGAACATCATAACGTGACATCATAACGTGACAGCATAACGGAACATCATAACGGGACATCATAACGGGACAGCATAACGTGACATCATAACGTGACATCATAACGGAACAGCATAACGGACCAGCAAAACGGAACAGCATAACGTGACATCATAACGTGACATCATAACGTGACAGAATAATGTGACATCATAATGCAACAGCATGACGGAACATCATAACGTGACAGCATAACGTGACATCATAACGTGACATCATAACGTGACATCATAACGGAACATCATAACGGAACATCATAACGTGACATCATAACGTGACAGCATAACGGAACAGCATAACGGAACAGCATAACGGACCAGCATAACGGAACAGCATAACGTGACATCATAACGTGACATCATAACGTGACAGCATAACGGAACATCATAACGGAACATCATAACGGGACATCATAACGTGACATCATAACGTGACAGCATAACGTGACATCATAACGTGACATCATAACGTGACATCATAACGGAACAGCATGACGGAACAGCATGACGGAACAGCATAACGGAACAGCATAACGGAACAGCATAACGGAACAGCATAACGGAACATCATAACGTAACAGCATAACGTAACAGCATAACGTGACATCATAACGGAACAGCATAACGGAACAGCATAACGGAACATCATAACGGAACAGCATAACGGAACATCATAACGGAACATCATAACAGAACATCATAACGGAACAGCATATCGGAACAGCATATCGGAACAGCATATCGGAACAGCATAACGGAACAGCATGATGGAACAGCATAACGGAACAGCATAACGGAACATCATAACGGAACAGCATAACGGAACATCATAACGGAACATCATAACGGAACAGCATAACGGAACAGCATAACGGAACAGCATATCGTAACAGCATAACGGAACAGCATAACGGAACAGCATAAAGTGACATCATCATAACGTAACAGCATAACGTATCATCATAACGGAACAGCATAACGTGACATCCTAACGGAACAGCATAACGGAACAGAATAACGGAACAGCATAACGGAACATCATAACGTAACATCATAACGGAACAGCATAACGTGACATCATAACGTGACATCATAACGGAACAGCATAACGGAACAGCATAACGGAACAGCATAACGGAACATCATAACGGAACAGCATAACGGAACAGCATATCGTGACATCATAACGGAACAGCATAACGGAACATCATAACGTAACATCATTATGGAATACCATCACGTAACATCATAACAGAACATCATATCGTAACATCATAACGGAACATCATAACGGAACATCATAACGGAACAGCATAACGTGACATCATAACGTGACATCATAACGGAACAGCATAACGGAACAGCATAACGGAACAGCATAACGGAACATCATAACGGAACAGCATAACGGAACAGCATAACGGAACATCATAACGGAACAGCATAACGGAACAACATATCGTGACATCATAACGGAACAGCATAACGGAACATCATAACGTAACATCATTATGGAATACCATCACGTAACATCATAACAGAACATCATATCGTAACATCATAACGGAACATCATAACGGAACATCATAACGAAACAGCATAACGTAACAGCATAACGGAACAGCATAACGGAACATCATAACGGCACATCATAACGGAACAGCATAACGGAACAGCATAACGGAACATCATAACGTAACATCATAACGGAACATCATAACGGAACAGCATAACGGAACAGCATAACGGAACAGCATAACGGAACAGCATAACGGAACATCATAACGGCACATCATAACGGAACAGCATAACGGAACATCATAATGGGAACATCATAATGGAACATCATAACGGGACATCATAACGTGACAGCATAACGTGACATCATAACGTGACATCATAACGTGACAGCATAACGTAACATCATAACGGAACATCATAACGGAGCATCATAACGGAACATCATAACGGAACAGCATACCGGAACATCATAACGGAACATCATAACGGAACAGCATAACGTGACATCATAACGTGACATCATAACGGAACAGCATAACGGAACATCATAACGGAACATCATAACGGAACAGCATAACTGAACAGCATAACGTAACAGCATAACGTGACATCATAACGGAACAGCATAACGGAACAGCATAACGGAACAGCATAACGGAACATCATAACGGAACAGCATAATGGAACAGCATAACGGAACAGCATAACTGAACAGCATAACGGAACATCATAACGGAACATCATAACGTAACAGCATAATGTGACATCATAACGGAACAACAGAACGGAACAGCATCACGGAACATCATAACGGAACATCATAACGGAACATCATAACGGAACATCATAACGGAACAGCATAACGGAACATCATAACGTAAAATCATAACGGAACATCATAACGGAACAGCATAACGTGACATCATAACGGAACAGCATAACGGAACATCATAACGTAACATCATTACGGAATACCATCACGTAACATCATAACAGAACATCATAACGTAACATCATAACGTAACATCATAACGTAACAGCATAACGTAACATCATAACGTAACATCATAACGTAACAGCATAATGTGACATCATAAGGGAACAGCATAACGGAATAGCATAACGGAACATCATAACGGAACAGCATAACTGAACAGCATAACGGAACATCATAACGGAACATCATAACGTAACAGCATAATGTGACATCATAACGGAACAACAGAACGGAACAGCATCACGGAACATCATAACGGAACATCATAACGGAACATCATAACGGAACATCATAACGGAACAGCATAACGGAACATCATAACGTAAAATCATAACGGAACATCATAACGGAACAGCATAACGTGACATCATAACGGAACAGCATAACGGAACATCATAACGTAACATCATTACGGAATACCATCACGTAACATCATAACAGAACATCATAACGTAACATCATAACGTAACATCATAACGTAACAGCATAACGTAACATCATAACGTAACATCATAACGTAACAGCATAATGTGACATCATAACGGAACAGCATAACGGAATAGCATAACGGAACATCATAACGGAACATCATAACGGAACAGCATAACGGAACATCATAACGGAACATCATAACGTAACATCATAACAGAACAGCATAATGTGACATCATAACGTGACATCATAACGGAACAGCATAACGGAACAGCATAACGGAACATCATAACGGAACAGCATAACGGAACATCATAACGGAACATCATAACGGAACATCATAATGGAACAGCATATCGGAACAGCATATCGGAACAGCATAACAGAACAGCATAACGGAACAGCATGACGGAACAGCATAACGGAACAGCATAACGGAACAGCATAACGGAACATTTTAACGGAACAGCATAACGGAACATCATAACGGAACTTCATAACGGAACAGCATAAAGGAACAGCATAACGGAACAGCATATCGTAACAGCATAACGGAACAGCATAACGGAACAGCATAAAGTGACATCATCATAACGTATCATCATAACGTAACAGCATAACGTAACATCAGAACGGAATACCATCACGTAACATCATAACAGAACATCATAACGGAACAGCATAATGTAACATCATAACGTAACATCATAACGTAACAGCATAATGTGACATCATAACGGAACAGCATAACGGAATAGCATAACGGAACATCATAACGGAACATCATAACGGAACAGCATAACGGAACATATAACGGAACATCATAACGTAACATCATAACGGAACAGCATAATGTGACATCATAACGTGACATCATAACGGAACAGCATAACGTAACAGCATAACGTAACAGCATAACGGAACAGCATAACGTGACATCCTAACGGAACAGCATAACGGAACAGAATAACGGAACAGCATAACGGAACATCATAACGTAACATCATAACGGAACAGCATAACGTGACATCATAACGTGACATCATAACGGAACAGCATAACGGAACAGCATAACGGAACAGCATAACGGAACATCATAACGGAACAGCATAACGGAACAGCATAACGGAACATCATAACGGAACAGCATAACGGAACAGCATATCGTGACATCATAACGGAACAGCATAACGGAACATCATAACGTAACATCATTATGGAATACCATCACGTAACATCATAACAGAACATCATATCGTAACATCATAACGTAACATCATAACGTAACAGCATAACGGAACATCATAACGGAACATCATAACGGAACAGCATAACTGAACAGCATAACGGAACAGCATAACGTAACAGCATAATGTGACATCATAACGGAACAACATAACGGAACAGCATCACGGAACAGCATAACGGAACATCATAACGGAACATCATAACGGAACATCATAACGGAACAGCATAACGGAACATCATAACGTAACATCATAACGGAACATCATAACGGAACAGCATAATGGAACAGCATAACGGAACAGCATAACGGAACAGCATAACGTAACAGCATAACGGAACATCATAACGGAACAGCATAACGGAACAGCATATCGTGACATCATAACGGAACAGCATAACGGAACATCATAACGTAACATCATTATGGAATACCATCACGTAACATCATAACAGAACATCATATCGTAACATCATAACGTAACATCATAACATAACAGCATAACGGAACATCATAACGGAACATCATAACGGAACAGCATAACTGAACAGCATAACGAAACAGCATAACGTAACAGCATAATGTGACATCATAACGGAACAACATAACGGAACAGCATCACGGAACAGCATAACGGAACATCATAACGGAACATCATAACGGAACATCATAACGGAACATCATAACGGAACAGCATAACGGAACATCATAACGTAACATCATAACGGAACATCATAACGGAACAGCATAACGGAACAGCATAACGGAACAGCATAACGGAACAGCATAACGGAACATCATAACGGCACATCATAACGGAACAGCATAACGGAACATCATAATGGGAACATCATAATGGAACATCATAACGGGACATCATAACGTGACAGCATAACGTGACATCATAACGTGACATCATAACGTGACAGCATAACGTAACATCATAACGGAACATCATAACGGAGCATCATAACGGAACATCATAACGGAACAGCATAACGGAACATCATAACGGAACATCATAACGTGACATCATAACGTGACATCATAACGGAACAGCATAACGTAACAGCATAACGTATCATCATAACGGAACAGCATAACGTGACATCCTAACGGAACAGCATAACGGAACAGAATAACGGAACAGCATAACGGAACATCATAACGTAACATCATAACGGAACAGCATAACGTGACATCATAACGTGACATCATAACGGAACAGCATAACGGAACAGCATAACGGAACAGCATAACGGACCATCATAACGGAACAGCATAACGGAACAGCATAACGGAACATCATAACGGAACAGCATAACGGAACAGCATATCGTGACATCATAACGGAACAGCATAACGGAACATCATAACGTAACATCATTATGGAATACCATCACGTAACATCATAACAGAACATCATATCGTAACATCATAACGTAACATCATAACGTAACAGCATAACGGAACATCATAACGGAACATCATAACGGAACAGCATAACAACAGCATAACGAAACAGCATAACGTAACAGCATAATGTGACATCATAACGGAACAACATAACGGAACAGCATCACGGAACAGCATAACGGAACATCATAACGGAACATCATAACGGAACATCATAACGGAACATCATAACGGAACAGCATAACGGAACATCATAACGTAACATCATAACGGAACATCATAACGGAACAGCATAACGGAACAGCATAACGGAACAGCATAACGGAACATCATAACGGCACATTATAACGGAACAGCATAACGGAACATCATAATGGGAACATCATAACGGAACATCATAACGGGACATCATAACGTGATAGCATAACGTGACATTATAACGTGACATCATAACGTGACAGCATAACGTAACATCATAACGGAACATCATAACGGAGCATCATAACGGAACATCATAACGGAACAGCATAACGGAACATCATAACGGAACATCATAACGTGACATCATAACGTGACATCATAACGGAACAGCATAACGTAACAGCATAACGTATCATCATAACGGAACAGCATAACGTGACATCCTAACGGAACATCATAACGGAACATCATAACGGAACAGCATAACGGAACATCATAACGTAACATCATAACGTGACATCATAACGTAACATCATAACGTAACATCATAACGGGACATCATAACGTGACATCATAACGTGACATCATAACGGAACATCATCACGGAGCATCATAACGGAACATCATAACGTGACATCATAACGTGACAGCATAAAGGAACATCATAACAGAACATCATAACGGGACATCATAACATGACAGCATAACGGAACATCATAACGGAACATCATAACGGAACATCATAACGGGACATCATAACGTGACAGCATAACGTGACATCATAACGTGACATCATAATGTGACAGCATAACGTGACATCATAAAGGAACATCATAACGGAACATCATAACGGGACATCATAACGGAACAGCATAACGGAACATCATAACGGAACATCATAACGGAACATCATAACGGAACATCATCACAGAACATCATAACGTGACATCATAACGTAACATCATAACGGAACATCATAACGTGACATCATAACGTGACATCATAACGTGACATCATAACGGAACATCATAACGGAGCATCATAACAGAACATCATAACGTGACATCATAACGTGACAGCATAACGGAACATCATAACAGAACATCATAACGGGACATCATAACGTGACAGCATAACGGAACATCATAACGGAACAGCATCAAGGAACATCATAACGGAACATCATAACGGGACATCATAACGTGACAGCATAACGTGACATCATAACGTGACATCATAACGTGACAGCATAACGTGACATCATAACGGAACATCATAACGGAACATCATAACGGAACATCATAACGGAACATCATAACGGGACATCATAACGTGACATCATAACGGAACATCATAACGGAGCATCATAACGTGACAGCATAACGTGACATCATAACGGAACATCATAACGTGACATCATAACGGAACATCATAACGGAACATCATAACGGGACATCATAACGTGACATCATAACGTGACATCATAACGGGACAGCATAACGGGACATCATAACGTGACATCATAACATAACATCATAACGGAACATCATATCGGAACATCATAACGGGACATCATAACGGAACATCATAACGTGACATCATAACGTGACATCATAACGTGACATCATAACGGAACATCATAACGGAGCATCATAACGGAACATCATAACGTGACATCATAACGTGACAGCATAACGGAACATCATAACGGGACATCATAACGGGACATCATAACGTGACAGCATAACGGAACATCATAACGGAACAGCATAAAGGAACATCATAACGGAACATCATAACGGGACATCATAACGTGACAGCATAACGTGACATCATAACGGAACATCATAACGGAACATCATAACGGAACATCATAACGGAACATCATAACGGGACATCATAACGTGACATCATAACGGAACATCATAACGGAGCATCATAACGTGACAGCATAACGTGACAGCATAACGGAACATCATAACGTGACATCATAACGGAACATCATAACGGAACATCATAACGGGACATCATAACGTGACATCATAACGTGACATCATAACGTGACATCATAACGGGACAGCATAACGGGACATCATAACGTGACATCATAACGTAACATCATAACGGAACATCATATCGGAACATCATAACGGGACATCATAACGGGACATCATAACGTGACATCATAACGGAACAGCATAACGGAACATCATAACGGCACATCATAACGGAACAGCATAACGGAACATCATAATGGGAACATCATAACGGAACATCATAACGGGACATCATAACGTGACAGCATAACGTGACATCATAACGTGACATCATAACGTGACAGCATAACGTAACATCATAACGGAACATCATAACGGAGCATCATAACGGAACATCATAACGTGACAGCATAACGTGACATCATAACGTGACATCATAACGGAACAGCATGACGGAACAGCATGACGGAACAGCATAACGGAACAGCATAACGGAACAGCATAACGGAACAGCATAACGGAACATCATGACGTAACATCATAACGTAACAGCATAACGTGACATCATAACGGAACAGCATAACGGAACAGCATAACGGAACATCATAACGGAACAGCATAACGGAACATCATAACGGAACATCATAACGGAACATCATAACGGAACAGCATATCGGAACAGCATATCGGAACAGCATATCGGAACAGCATAACGGAACAGCATGACGGAACAGCATAACGGAACATCATAACGGAACATCATAACGGAACATCATAACGGGACATCATAACGTAACATCATAACGGAACATCATAACGTGACATCATAATGTGACATCATAACGTGACATCATAACGGAACATCATAACGGAGCATCATAACGGGACATCATAACGTGACATCATAACGTGACAGCATAACGGAACATCATAACAGAACATCATAACGGGACATCATAACGTGACAGCATAACGGAACATCATAACGGAACAGCATAAAGGAACATCATAACGGAACATCATAACGGGACATCATAACGTGACAGCATAACGTGACATCATAACGTGACATCATAACGTGACAGCATAACGTGACATCATAACGGAACATCATAACGGAACATCATAACGGAACATCATAACGGGACATCATAACGTGACATCATAACGGAACATCATAACGGAGCATCATAACGTGACAGCATAACGTGACATCATAACGGAACATCATAACGTGACATCATAACGGAACATCATAACGGAACATCATAACGGGACATCATAACGTGACATCATAACGTGACATCATAACGTGACATCATAATGGGACAGCATAACGGGACATCATAACGTGACATCATAACATAACATCATAACGGAACATCATATCGGAACATCATAACGGGACATCATAACGGATCATAACGTGACATCATAACGTGACATCATAACGTGACATCATAACGGAACATCATAACGGAGCATCATAACGGAACATCATAACGTGACATCATAACGTGACAGCATAACGGAACATCATAACGGGACATCATAACGGGACAGCATAACGTGACATCATAACGTGACATCATAACGGAACAGCATAACGGACCAGCAAAACGGAACAGCATAACGTGACATCATAACGTGACATCATAACGTGACAGAATAATGTGACATCATAATGCAACAGCATGACGGAACATCATAACGTGACAGCATAACGTGACATCATAACGTGACATCATAACGTGACATCATAACGGAACATCATAACGGAACATCATAACGTGACATCATAACGTGACAGCATAACGGAACAGCATAACGGAACAGCATAACGGACCAGCATAACGGAACAGCATAACGTGACATCATAACGTGACAGCATAACGGAACATCATAACGGAACATCATAACGGGACATCATAACGTGACATCATAACGTGACAGCATAACGTGACATCATAACGTGACATCATAACGTGACATCATAACGGAACAGCATGACGGAACAGCATGACGGAACAGCATAACGGAACAGCATAACGGAACAGCATAACGGAACAGCATAACGGAACATCATAACGTAACATCATAACGTAACAGCATAACGTGACATCATAACGGAACAGCATAATGGAACAGCATAACGGAACATCATAACGGAACAGCATAACGGAACATCATAACGGAACATCATAACAGAACATCATAACGGAACAGCATATCGGAACAGCATATCGGAACAGCATATCGGAACAGCATAACGGAACAGCATGATGGAACAGCATAACGGAACAGCATAACGGAACATCATAACAGAACGGCATAACGGAACATCATAACGGAACATCATAACGGAACAGCATAACGGAACAGCATAACAGAACAGCATATCGTAACAGCATAACGGAACAGCATAACGGAACAGCATAAAGTGACATCATCATAACGTAACAGCATAACGTATCATCATAACGGAACAGCATAACGTGACATCCTAACGGAACAGCATAACGGAACAGAATAACGGAACAGCATAACGGAACATCATAACATAACATCATAACGGAACAGCATAACGTGACATCATAACGGAACAGCATAACGGAACAGCATAACGGAACAGCATAACGGAACATCATAACGGAACAGCATAACGGAACAGCATAACGGAACATCATAACGGAACAGCATAACGGAACAGCATATCGTGACATCATAACGGAACAGCATAACGGAACATCATAACGTAACATCATTATGGAATACCATCACGTAACATCATAACAGAACATCATATCGTAACATCATAACGGAACATCATAACGGAACATCATAACGGAACAGCATAACGTGACATCATAACGTGACATCATAACGGAACAGCATAACGGAACAGCATAACGGAACAGCATAACGGAACATCATAACGGAACAGCATAACGGAACAGCATAACGGAACATCATAACGGAACAGCATAACGGAACAACATATCGTGACATCATAACGGAACAGCATAACGGAACATCATAACGTAACATCATTATGGAATACCATCACGTAACATCATAACAGAACATCATATCGTAACATCATAACGGAACATCATAACGGAACATCATAACGAAACAGCATAACGTAACAGCATAATGTGACATCATAACGGAACAACATAACGGAACAGCATCACGGAACAGCATAACGGAACATCATAACGGAACATCATAACGGAACATCATAACGGAACATCATAACGGAACAGCATAACGGAACATCATAACGTAACATCATAACGGAACATCATAACGGAACAGCATAACGGAACAGCATAACGGAACAGCATAACGGAACAGCATAACGGAACATCATAACGGCACATCATAACGGAACAGCATAACGGAACATCATAATGGGAACATCATAATGGAACATCATAACGGGACATCATAACGTGACAGCATAACGTGACATCATAACGTGACATCATAACGTGACAGCATAACGTAACATCATAACGGAACATCATAACGGAGCATCATAACGGAACATCATAACGGAACAGCATAACGGAACATCATAACGGAACATCATAACGTGACATCATAACGTGACATCATAACGGAACAGCATAACGTAACAGCATAACGTATCATCATAACGGAACAGCATAACGTGACATCCTAACGGAACAGCATAACGGAACAGAATAACGGAACAGCATAACGGAACATCATAACGTAACATCATAACGGAACAGCATAACGTGACATCATAACGTGACATCATAACGGAACAGCATAACGGAACAGCATAACGGAACAGCATAACGGACCATCATAACGGAACAGCATAACGGAACAGCATAACGGAACATCATAACGGAACAGCATAACGGAACAGCATATCGTGACATCATAACGGAACAGCATAACGGAACATCATAACGTAACATCATTATGGAATACCATCACGTAACATTATAACAGAACATCATATCGTAACATCATAACGTAACATCATAACGTAACAGCATAACGGAACATCATAACGGAACATCATAACGGAACAGCATAACTGAACAGCATAACGAAACAGCATAACGTAACAGCATAATGTGACATCATAACGGAACATCATAACGGAACAGCATAACGGAACATCATAACGGAACATCATAACGGAACAGCATAACGGAACAGCATAACGGAACAGCATAACGGAACAGCATAACGGAACAGCATAACGGAACATCATAACGGAACAGCATATCGGAACAGCATATCGGAACAGCATATCGGAACAGCATAACGGAACAGCATGATGGAACAGCATAACGGAACAGCATAACGGAACATCATAACGGAACAGCATAACGGAACATCATAACGGAACATCATAACGGAACAGCATAACGGAACAGCATAACGGAACAGCATATCGTAACAGCATAACGGAACAGCATAACGGAACAGCATAAAGTGACATCATCATAACGTAACAGCATAACGTATCATCATAACGGAACAGCATAACGGAACATCATAATGGGAACATCATAACGGAACATCATAACGGGACAGCATAATGTAACATCATAACGGAACATCATAACGGAGCATCATAACGGAACATCATAACGGAACAGCATAACGGAACATCATAACGGAACAGCATAACGGAACAGCATAACGGAACAGCATAACGGAACAGCATAACGTGACATCATAACGTGACATCATAACGGAACAGCATAACGTAACAGCATAACGTATCATCATAACGGAACAGCATAACGTGACATCCTAACGGAACAGCATAACGGAACAGAATAACGGAACAGCATAACGGAACATCATAACGTAACATCATAACGGAACAGCATAACGTGACATCATAACGTGACATCATAACGGAACAGCATAACGGAACAGCATAACGGAACATCATAACGGCACATCATAACGGAACAGCATAACGGAACATCATAATGGGAACATCATAACGGAACATCATAACGGGACAGCATAATGTAACATCATAACGGAACATCATAACGGAGCATCATAACGGAACATCATAACGGAACAGCATAACGGAACATCATAACGGAACAGCATAACGGAACAGCATAACGGAACAGCATAACGGAACAGCATAACGGAACATCATAACGGAACAGCATATCGGAACAGCATATCGGAACAGCATATCGGAACAGCATGACGGAACAGCATGATGGAACAGCATAACGGAACAGCATAACGGAACATCATAACGGAACAGCATAACGGAACATCATAACGGAACATCATAACGGAACAGCATAACGGAACAGCATAACGGAACAGCATATCGTAACAGCATAACGGAACAGCATAACGGAACAGCATAAAGTGACATCATCATAACGTAACAGCATAACGTATCATCATAACGGAACAGCATAACGTGACATCCTAACGGAACAGCATAACGGAACAGAATAACGGAACAGCATAACGGAACATCATAACGTAACATCATAACGGAACAGCATAACGTGACATCATAACGTGACATCATAACGGAACAGCATAACGGAACAGCATAACGGAACATCATAACGGAACAGCATAACGTGACATTATAACGTGACATCATAACGTGACAGCATAACGTAACATCATAACGGAACATCATAACGGAGCATCATAACGGAACATCATAACGGAACAGCATAACGGAACATCATAACGGAACATCATAACGTGACATCATAACGTGACATCATAACGGAACAGCATAACGTAACAGCATAACGTATCATCATAACGGAGCATCATAACGGAACATCATAACGGAACAGCATAACGGAACATCATAACGGAACATCATAACGTGACATCATAACGTGACATCCTAACGGAACAGCATAACGGAACAGAATAACGGAACAGCATAACGGAACATCATAACGTAACATCATAACGGAACAGCATAACGTGACATCATAACGTGACATCATAACGGAACAGCATAACGGAACAGCATAACGGAACAGCATAACGGAACATCATAACGGAACAGCATAACGGAACAGCATAACGGAACATCATAACGGAACAGCATAACGGAACAGCATATCGTGACATCATAACGGAACAGCATAACGGAACATCATAACGTAACATCATTATGGAATACCATCACGTAACATCATAACAGAACATCATATCGTAACATCATAACGTAACAGCATAACGGAACATCATAACGGAACATCATAACGGAACAGCATAACTGAACAGCATAACGGAACATCATAACGGAACAGCATAACGGAACAGCATATCGTGACATCATAACGGAACAGCATAACGGAACATCATAACGTAACATCATTATGGAATACCATCACGTAACATCATAACAGAACATCATATCGTAACATCATAACGTAACAGCATAACGGAACATCATAACGGAACATCATACAGCATAACGGAACATCATAACGGAACATCATAACGTGACATCATAACGTGACATCATAACGGAACAGCATAACGTAACAGCATAACGTATCATCATAACGGAACAGCATAACGTGACATCCTAACGGAACAGCATAACGGAACAGAATAACGGAACAGCATAACGGAACATCATAACGTAACATCATAACGGAACAGCATAACGTGACATCATAACGTGACATCATAACGGAACAGCATAACGGAACAGCATAACGGAACAGCATAACGGAACAGCATAACGGAACATCATGACGTAACATCATAACGTAACAGCATAACGTGACATCATAACGGAACAGCATAACGGAACAGCATAACGGAACATCATAACGGAACATCATAACGGAGCATCATAACGGAACATCATAACGGAACAGCATAACGGAACATCATAACGGAACAGCATAACGGAACAGCATAACGGAACAGCATAACGGAACAGCATAACGTGACATCATAACGTGACATCATAACGGAACAGCATAACGTAACAGCATAACGTATCATCATAACGGAACAGCATAACGTGACATCCTAACGGAACAGCATAACGGAACAGAATAACGGAACAGCATAACGGAACATCATAACGTAACATCATAACGGAACAGCATAACGTGACATCATAACGTGACATCATAACGGAACAGCATAACGGAACAGCATAACGGAACATCATAACGGCACATCATAACGGAACAGCATAACGGAACATCATAATGGGAACATCATAACGGAACATCATAACGGGACAGCATAATGTAACATCATAACGGAACATCATAACGGAGCATCATAACGGAACATCATAACGGAACAGCATAACGGAACATCATAACGGAACAGCATAACGGAACAGCATAACGGAACAGCATAACGGAACAGCATAACGGAACATCATAACGGAACAGCATATCGGAACAGCATATCGGAACAGCATATCGGAACAGCATGACGGAACAGCATGATGGAACAGCATAACGGAACAGCATAACGGAACATCATAACGGAACAGCATAACGGAACATCATAACGGAACATCATAACGGAACAGCATAACGGAACAGCATAACGGAACAGCATATCGTAACAGCATAACGGAACAGCATAACGGAACAGCATAAAGTGACATCATCATAACGTAACAGCATAACGTATCATCATAACGGAACAGCATAACGTGACATCCTAACGGAACAGCATAACGGAACAGAATAACGGAACAGCATAACGGAACATCATAACGTAACATCATAACGGAACAGCATAACGTGACATCATAACGTGACATCATAACGGAACAGCATAACGGAACAGCATAACGGAACATCATAACGGAACAGCATAACGTGACATTATAACGTGACATCATAACGTGACAGCATAACGTAACATCATAACGGAACATCATAACGGAGCATCATAACGGAACATCATAACGGAACAGCATAACGGAACATCATAACGGAACATCATAACGTGACATCATAACGTGACATCATAACGGAACAGCATAACGTAACAGCATAACGTATCATCATAACGGAGCATCATAACGGAACATCATAACGGAACAGCATAACGGAACATCATAACGGAACATCATAACGTGACATCATAACGTGACATCCTAACGGAACAGCATAACGGAACAGAATAACGGAACAGCATAACGGAACATCATAACGTAACATCATAACGGAACAGCATAACGTGACATCATAACGTGACATCATAACGGAACAGCATAACGGAACAGCATAACGGAACAGCATAACGGAACATCATAACGGAACAGCATAACGGAACAGCATAACGGAACATCATAACGGAACAGCATAACGGAACAGCATATCGTGACATCATAACGGAACAGCATAACGGAACATCATAACGTAACATCATTATGGAATACCATCACGTAACATCATAACAGAACATCATATCGTAACATCATAACGTAACAGCATAACGGAACATCATAACGGAACATCATAACGGAACAGCATAACTGAACAGCATAACGGAACATCATAACGGAACAGCATAACGGAACAGCATATCGTGACATCATAACGGAACAGCATAACGGAACATCATAACGTAACATCATTATGGAATACCATCACGTAACATCATAACAGAACATCATATCGTAACATCATAACGTAACAGCATAACGGAACATCATAACGGAACATCATACAGCATAACGGAACATCATAACGGAACATCATAACGTGACATCATAACGTGACATCATAACGGAACAGCATAACGTAACAGCATAACGTATCATCATAACGGAACAGCATAACGTGACATCCTAACGGAACAGCATAACGGAACAGAATAACGGAACAGCATAACGGAACATCATAACGTAACATCATAACGGAACAGCATAACGTGACATCATAACGTGACATCATAACGGAACAGCATAACGGAACAGCATAACGGAACAGCATAACGGAACAGCATAACGGAACATCATGACGTAACATCATAACGTAACAGCATAACGTGACATCATAACGGAACAGCATAACGGAACAGCATAACGGAACATCATAACGGAACAGCATAACGGAACATCATAACGGAACATCATAACGGAACATCATAACGGAACAGCATATCGGAACAGCATATCGGAACAGCATATCGGAACAGCATAACGGAACAGCATGACGGAACAGCATAACGGAACATCATAACGGAACATCATAACGGAACATCATAACGGGACATCATAACGTAACATCATAACGGAACATCATAACGTGACATCATAATGTGACATCATAACGTGACATCATAACGGAACATCATAACGGAGCATCATAACGGGACATCATAACGTGACATCATAACGTGACAGCATAACGGAACATCATAACAGAACATCATAACGGGACATCATAACGTGACAGCATAACGGAACATCATAACGGAACAGCATAAAGGAACATCATAACGGAACATCATAACGGGACATCATAACGTGACAGCATAACGTGACATCATAACGTGACATCATAACGTGACAGCATAACGTGACATCATAACGGAACATCATAACGGAACATCATAACGGAACATCATAACGGGACATCATAACGTGACATCATAACGGAACATCATAACGGAGCATCATAACGTGACAGCATAACGTGACATCATAACGGAACATCATAACGTGACATCATAACGGAACATCATAACGGAACATCATAACGGGACATCATAACGTGACATCATAACGTGACATCATAACGTGACATCATAATGGGACAGCATAACGGGACATCATAACGTGACATCATAACATAACATCATAACGGAACATCATATCGGAACATCATAACGGGACATCATAACGGATCATAACGTGACATCATAACGTGACATCATAACGTGACATCATAACGGAACATCATAACGGAGCATCATAACGGAACATCATAACGTGACATCATAACGTGACAGCATAACGGAACATCATAACGGGACATCATAACGGGACAGCATAACGTGACATCATAACGTGACATCATAACGGAACAGCATAACGGACCAGCAAAACGGAACAGCATAACGTGACATCATAACGTGACATCATAACGTGACAGAATAATGTGACATCATAATGCAACAGCATGACGGAACATCATAACGTGACAGCATAACGTGACATCATAACGTGACATCATAACGTGACATCATAACGGAACATCATAACGGAACATCATAACGTGACATCATAACGTGACAGCATAACGGAACAGCATAACGGAACAGCATAACGGACCAGCATAACGGAACAGCATAACGTGACATCATAACGTGACATCATAACGTGACAGCATAACGGAACATCATAACGGAACATCATAACGGGACATCATAACGTGACATCATAACGTGACAGCATAACGTGACATCATAACGTGACATCATAACGTGACATCATAACGGAACAGCATGACGGAACAGCATGACGGAACAGCATAACGGAACAGCATAACGGAACAGCATAACGGAACAGCATAACGGAACATCATAACGTAACATCATAACGTAACAGCATAACGTGACATCATAACGGAACAGCATAATGGAACAGCATAACGGAACATCATAACGGAACAGCATAACGGAACATCATAACGGAACATCATAACAGAACATCATAACGGAACAGCATATCGGAACAGCATATCGGAACAGCATATCGGAACAGCATAACGGAACAGCATGATGGAACAGCATAACGGAACAGCATAACGGAACATCATAACAGAACAGCATAACGGAACATCATAACGGAACATCATAACGGAACAGCATAACGGAACAGCATAACAGAACAGCATATCGTAACAGCATAACGGAACAGCATAACGGAACAGCATAAAGTGACATCATCATAACGTAACAGCATAACGTATCATCATAACGGAACAGCATAACGTGACATCCTAACGGAACAGCATAACGGAACAGAATAACGGAACAGCATAACGGAACATCATAACATAACATCATAACGGAACAGCATAACGTGACATCATAACGGAACAGCATAACGGAACAGCATAACGGAACAGCATAACGGAACATCATAACGGAACAGCATAACGGAACAGCATAACGGAACATCATAACGGAACAGCATAACGGAACAGCATATCGTGACATCATAACGGAACAGCATAACGGAACATCATAACGTAACATCATTATGGAATACCATCACGTAACATCATAACAGAACATCATATCGTAACATCATAACGGAACATCATAACGGAACATCATAACGGAACAGCATAACGTGACATCATAACGTGACATCATAACGGAACAGCATAACGGAACAGCATAACGGAACAGCATAACGGAACATCATAACGGAACAGCATAACGGAACAGCATAACGGAACATCATAACGGAACAGCATAACGGAACAACATATCGTGACATCATAACGGAACAGCATAACGGAACATCATAACGTAACATCATTATGGAATACCATCACGTAACATCATAACAGAACATCATATCGTAACATCATAACGGAACATCATAACGGAACATCATAACGAAACAGCATAACGTAACAGCATAATGTGACATCATAACGGAACAACATAACGGAACAGCATCACGGAACAGCATAACGGAACATCATAACGGAACATCATAACGGAACATCATAACGGAACATCATAACGGAACAGCATAACGGAACATCATAACGTAACATCATAACGGAACATCATAACGGAACAGCATAACGGAACAGCATAACGGAACAGCATAACGGAACAGCATAACGGAACATCATAACGGCACATCATAACGGAACAGCATAACGGAACATCATAATGGGAACATCATAATGGAACATCATAACGGGACATCATAACGTGACAGCATAACGTGACATCATAACGTGACATCATAACGTGACAGCATAACGTAACATCATAACGGAACATCATAACGGAGCATCATAACGGAACATCATAACGGAACAGCATAACGGAACATCATAACGGAACATCATAACGTGACATCATAACGTGACATCATAACGGAACAGCATAACGTAACAGCATAACGTATCATCATAACGGAACAGCATAACGTGACATCCTAACGGAACAGCATAACGGAACAGAATAACGGAACAGCATAACGGAACATCATAACGTAACATCATAACGGAACAGCATAACGTGACATCATAACGTGACATCATAACGGAACAGCATAACGGAACAGCATAACGGAACAGCATAACGGACCATCATAACGGAACAGCATAACGGAACAGCATAACGGAACATCATAACGGAACAGCATAACGGAACAGCATATCGTGACATCATAACGGAACAGCATAACGGAACATCATAACGTAACATCATTATGGAATACCATCACGTAACATTATAACAGAACATCATATCGTAACATCATAACGTAACATCATAACGTAACAGCATAACGGAACATCATAACGGAACATCATAACGGAACAGCATAACTGAACAGCATAACGAAACAGCATAACGTAACAGCATAATGTGACATCATAACGGAACATCATAACGGAACAGCATAACGGAACATCATAACGGAACATCATAACGGAACAGCATAACGGAACAGCATAACGGAACAGCATAACGGAACAGCATAACGGAACAGCATAACGGAACATCATAACGGAACAGCATATCGGAACAGCATATCGGAACAGCATATCGGAACAGCATAACGGAACAGCATGATGGAACAGCATAACGGAACAGCATAACGGAACATCATAACGGAACAGCATAACGGAACATCATAACGGAACATCATAACGGAACAGCATAACGGAACAGCATAACGGAACAGCATATCGTAACAGCATAACGGAACAGCATAACGGAACAGCATAAAGTGACATCATCATAACGTAACAGCATAACGTATCATCATAACGGAACAGCATAACGGAACATCATAATGGGCACATCATAACGGAACATCATAACGGGACAGCATAATGTAACATCATAACGGAACATCATAACGGAGCATCATAACGGAACATCATAACGGAACAGCATAACGGAACATCATAACGGAACAGCATAACGGAACAGCATAACGGAACAGCATAACGGAACAGCATAACGTGACATCATAACGTGACATCATAACGGAACAGCATAACGTAACAGCATAACGTATCATCATAACGGAACAGCATAACGTGACATCCTAACGGAACAGCATAACGGAACAGAATAACGGAACAGCATAACGGAACATCATAACGTAACATCATAACGGAACAGCATAACGTGACATCATAACGTGACATCATAACGGAACAGCATAACGGAACAGCATAACGGAACATCATAACGGCACATCATAACGGAACAGCATAACGGAACATCATAATGGGAACATCATAACGGAACATCATAACGGGACAGCATAATGTAACATCATAACGGAACATCATAACGGAGCATCATAACGGAACATCATAACGGAACAGCATAACGGAACATCATAACGGAACAGCATAACGGAACAGCATAACGGAACAGCATAACGGAACAGCATAACGGAACATCATAACGGAACAGCATATCGGAACAGCATATCGGAACAGCATATCGGAACAGCATGACGGAACAGCATGATGGAACAGCATAACGGAACAGCATAACGGAACATCATAACGGAACAGCATAACGGAACATCATAACGGAACATCATAACGGAACAGCATAACGGAACAGCATAACGGAACAGCATATCGTAACAGCATAACGGAACAGCATAACGGAACAGCATAAAGTGACATCATCATAACGTAACAGCATAACGTATCATCATAACGGAACAGCATAACGTGACATCCTAACGGAACAGCATAACGGAACAGAATAACGGAACAGCATAACGGAACATCATAACGTAACATCATAACGGAACAGCATAACGTGACATCATAACGTGACATCATAACGGAACAGCATAACGGAACAGCATAACGGAACATCATAACGGAACAGCATAACGTGACATTATAACGTGACATCATAACGTGACAGCATAACGTAACATCATAACGGAACATCATAACGGAGCATCATAACGGAACATCATAACGGAACAGCATAACGGAACATCATAACGGAACATCATAACGTGACATCATAACGTGACATCATAACGGAACAGCATAACGTAACAGCATAACGTATCATCATAACGGAGCATCATAACGGAACATCATAACGGAACAGCATAACGGAACATCATAACGGAACATCATAACGTGACATCATAACGTGACATCCTAACGGAACAGCATAACGGAACAGAATAACGGAACAGCATAACGGAACATCATAACGTAACATCATAACGGAACAGCATAACGTGACATCATAACGTGACATCATAACGGAACAGCATAACGGAACAGCATAACGGAACAGCATAACGGAACATCATAACGGAACAGCATAACGGAACAGCATAACGGAACATCATAACGGAACAGCATAACGGAACAGCATATCGTGACATCATAACGGAACAGCATAACGGAACATCATAACGTAACATCATTATGGAATACCATCACGTAACATCATAACAGAACATCATATCGTAACATCATAACGTAACAGCATAACGGAACATCATAACGGAACATCATAACGGAACAGCATAACTGAACAGCATAACGGAACATCATAACGGAACAGCATAACGGAACAGCATATTGTGACATCATAACGGAACAGCATAACGGAACATCATAACGTAACATCATTATGGAATACCATCACGTAACATCATAACAGAACATCATATCGTAACATCATAACGTAACAGCATAACGGAACATCATAACGGAACATCATACAGCATAACGGAACATCATAACGGAACATCATAACGTGACATCATAACGTGACATCATAACGGAACAGCATAACGTAACAGCATAACGTATCATCATAACGGAACAGCATAACGTGACATCCTAACGGAACAGCATAACGGAACAGAATAACGGAACAGCATAACGGAACATCATAACGTAACATCATAACGGAACAGCATAACGTGACATCATAACGTGACATCATAACGGAACAGCATAACGGAACAGCATAACGGAACAGCATAACGGACCATCATAACGGAACAGCATAACGGAACAGCATAACGGAACATCATAACGGAACAGCATAACGGAACAGCATATCGTGACATCATAACGGAACAGCATAACGGAACATCATAACGTAACATCATTATGGAATACCATCACGTAACATCATAACAGAACATCATATCGTAACATCATAACGTAACATCATAACGTAACAGCATAACGGAACATCATAACGGAACATCATAACGGAACAGCATAACTGAACAGCATAACGAAACAGCATAACGTAACAGCATAATGTGACATCATAACGGAACATCATAACGGAACAGCATAACGGAACATCATAACGGAACATCATAACGGAACAGCATAACGGAACAGCATAACGGAACAGCATAACGGAACAGCATAACGGAACAGCATAACGGAACATCATAACGGAACAGCATATCGGAACAGCATATCGGAACAGCATATCGGAACAGCATAACGGAACAGCATGATGGAACAGCATAACGGAACAGCATAACGGAACATCATAACGGAACAGCATAACGGAACATCATAACGGAACATCATAACGGAACAGCATAACGGAACAGCATAACGGAACAGCATATCGTAACAGCATAACGGAACAGCATAACGGAACAGCATAAAGTGACATCATCATAACGTAACAGCATAACGTATCATCATAACGGAACAGCATAACGTGACATCCTAACGGAACAGCATAACGGAACAGAATAACGGAACAGCATAACGGAACATCATAACGTAACATCATAACGGAACAGCATAACGTGACATCATAACGTGACATCATAACAGAACAGCATAACGGAACAGCATAACGGAACAGCATAACGGAACATCATAACGGAACAGCATAACGGAACAGCATAACGGAACATCATAACGGAACAGCATAACGGAACAGCATATTGTGACATCATAACGGAACAGCATAACGGAACATCATAACGTAACATCATTATGGAATACCATCACGTAACATCATAACAGAACATCATATCGTAACATCATAACGGAACATCATAACGGAACATCATAACGAAACAGCATAACGTAACAGCATAATGTGACATCATAACGGAACAACATAACGGAACAGCATCACGGAACAGCATAACGGAACATCATAACGGAACATCATAACGGAACATCATAACGGAACATCATAACGGAACATCATAACGGAACAGCATAACGGAACATCATAACGGAACATCATAACGGGACAGCATAATGTAACATCATAACGGAACATCATAACGGAGCATCATAACGGAACATCATAACGGAACAGCATAACGGAACATCATAACGGAACAGCATAACGGAACAGCATAACGGAACAGCATAACGGAACAGCATAACGGAACATCATAACGGAACAGCATATCGGAACAGCATATCGGAACAGCATATCGGAACAGCATGACGGAACAGCATGATGGAACAGCATAACGGAACAGCATAACGGAACATCATAACGGAACAGCATAACGGAACATCATAACGGAACATCATAACGGAACAGCATAACGGAACAGCATAACGGAACAGCATATCGTAACAGCATAACGGAACAGCATAACGGAACAGCATAAAGTGACATCATCATAACGTAACAGCATAACGTATCATCATAACGGAACAGCATAACGTGACATCCTAACGGAACAGCATAACGGAACAGAATAACGGAACAGCATAACGGAACATCATAACGTAACATCATAACGGAACAGCATAACGTGACATCATAACGTGACATCATAACGGAACAGCATAACGGAACAGCATAACGGAACAGCATAACGGAACATCATAACGGAACAGCATAACGTGACATTATAACGTGACATCATAACGTGACAGCATAACGTAACATCATAACGGAACATCATAACGGAGCATCATAACGGAACATCATAACGGAACAGCATAACGGAACATCATAACGGAACATCATAACGTGACATCATAACGTGACATCATAACGGAACAGCATAACGTAACAGCATAACGTATCATCATAACGGAGCATCATAACGGAACATCATAACGGAACAGCATAACGGAACATCATAACGGAACATCATAACGTGACATCATAACGTGACATCCTAACGGAACAGCATAACGGAACAGAATAACGGAACAGCATAACGGAACATCATAACGTAACATCATAACGGAACAGCATAACGTGACATCATAACGTGACATCATAACGGAACAGCATAACGGAACAGCATAACGGAACAGCATAACGGAACATCATAACGGAACAGCATAACGGAACAGCATAACGGAACATCATAACGGAACAGCATAACGGAACAGCATATCGTGACATCATAACGGAACAGCATAACGGAACATCATAACGTAACATCATTATGGAATACCATCACGTAACATCATAACAGAACATCATATCGTAACATCATAACGTAACAGCATAACGGAACATCATAACGGAACATCATAACGGAACAGCATAACTGAACAGCATAACGGAACATCATAACGGAACAGCATAACGGAACAGCATATCGTGACATCATAACGGAACAGCATAACGGAACATCATAACGTAACATCATTATGGAATACCATCACGTAACATCATAACAGAACATCATATCGTAACATCATAACGTAACAGCATAACGGAACATCATAACGGAACATCATACAGCATAACGGAACATCATAACGGAACATCATAACGTGACATCATAACGTGACATCATAACGGAACAGCATAACGTAACAGCATAACGTATCATCATAACGGAACAGCATAACGTGACATCCTAACGGAACAGCATAACGGAACAGAATAACGGAACAGCATAACGGAACATCATAACGTAACATCATAACGGAACAGCATAACGTGACATCATAACGTGACATCATAACGGAACAGCATAACGGAACAGCATAACGGAACAGCATAACGGACCATCATAACGGAACAGCATAACGGAACAGCATAACGGAACATCATAACGGAACAGCATAACGGAACAGCATATCGTGACATCATAACGGAACAGCATAACGGAACATCATAACGTAACATCATTATGGAATACCATCACGTAACATCATAACAGAACATCATATCGTAACATCATAACGTAACATCATAACGTAACAGCATAACGGAACATCATAACGGAACATCATAACGGAACAGCATAACTGAACAGCATAACGAAACAGCATAACGTAACAGCATAATGTGACATCATAACGGAACATCATAACGGAACAGCATAACGGAACATCATAACGGAACATCATAACGGAACAGCATAACGGAACAGCATAACGGAACAGCATAACGGAACAGCATAACGGAACATCATAACGGAACAGCATATCGGAACAGCATATCGGAACAGCATATCGGAACAGCATAACGGAACAGCATGATGGAACAGCATAACGGAACAGCATAACGGAACATCATAACGGAACAGCATAACGGAACATCATAACGGAACATCATAACGGAACAGCATAACGGAACAGCATAACGGAACAGCATATCGTAACAGCATAACGGAACAGCATAACGGAACAGCATAAAGTGACATCATCATAACGTAACAGCATAACGTATCATCATAACGGAACAGCATAACGTGACATCCTAACGGAACAGCATAACGGAACAGAATAACGGAACAGCATAACGGAACATCATAACGTAACATCATAACGGAACAGCATAACGTGACATCATAACGTGACATCATAACAGAACAGCATAACGGAACAGCATAACGGAACAGCATAACGGAACATCATAACGGAACAGCATAACGGAACAGCATAACGGAACATCATAACGGAACAGCATAACGGAACAGCATATTGTGACATCATAACGGAACAGCATAACGGAACATCATAACGTAACATCATTATGGAATACCATCACGTAACATCATAACAGAACATCATATCGTAACATCATAACGTAACATCATAACGTAACAGCATAACGGAACATCATAACGGAACATCATAACGGAACAGCATAACTGAACAGCATAACGAAACAGCATAACGTAACAGCATAATGTGACATCATAACGGAACAACATAACGGAACAGCATCACGGAACAGCATAACGGAACATCATAACGGAACATCATAACGGAACATCATAACGGAACATCATAACGGAACAGCATAACGGAACATCATAACGTAACATCATAACGGAACATCATAACGGAACAGCATAACGGAACAGCATAACGGAACAGCATAACGGAACATCATAACGGCACATCATAACGGAACAGCATAACGGAACATCATAATGGGAACATCATAACGGAACATCATAACGGGACATCATAACGTGACAGCATAACGTGACATTATAACGTGACATCATAACGTGACAGCATAACGTAACAGCATAACGGAACATCATAACGGAACATCATAACGTGACATCATAACGTGACATCATAACGGAACAGCATAACGTAACAGCATAACGTATCATCATAACGGAACAGCATAACGTGACATCCTAACGGAACAGCATAACGGAACAGAATAACGGAACAGCATAACGGAACATCATAACGTAACATCATAACGGAACAGCATAATGTGACATCATAACGTGACATCATAACGGAACAGCATAACGGAACAGCATAACGGAACAGCATAACGGAACATCATAACGGAACAGCATAACGGAACAGCATAACGGAACATCATAACGGAACAGCATAACGGAACAGCATATCGTGACATCATAACGGAACAGCATAACGGAACATCATAACGTAACATCATTATGGAATACCATCACGTAACATCATAACAGAACATCATATCGTAACATCATAACGTAACAGCATAACGGAACATCATAAGGGAACATCATAACGGAACAGCATAACTGAACAGCATAACGGAACATCATAACGGAACAGCATAACGGAACAGCATATCGTGACATCATAACGGAACAGCATAACGGAACATCATAACGTAACATCATTATGGAATACCATCACGTAACATCATAACAGAACATCATATCGTAACATCATAACGTAACAGCATAACGGAACATCATAACGGAACATCATAACGGAACAGCATAACTGAACAGCATAACGAAACAGCATAACGTAACAGCATAATGTGACATCATAACGGAACAACATAACGGAACAGCATCACGGAACAGCATAACGGAACATCATAACGGAACATCATAACGGAACATCATAACGGAACATCATAACGGAACAGCATAACGGAACATCATAACGGAACATCATAACGTAACATCATAACGGAACAGCATAACGGAACAGCATAACGGAACAGCATAACGGAACATCATAACGGCACATCATAATGGAACAGCATAACGGAACATCATAATGGGAACATCATAACGGAACATCATAACGGGACAGCATAATGTAACATCATAACGGAACATCATAACGGAGCATCATAACGGAACATCATAACGGAACAGCATAACGGAACATCATAACGGAACAGCATAACGGAACAGCATAACGGAACAGCATAACGGAACAGCATAACGGAACAGCATAACGTGACATCATAACGTGACATCATAACGGAACAGCATAACGTAACAGCATAACGTATCATCATAACGGAACAGCATAACGTGACATCCTAACGGAACAGCATAACGGAACAGAATAACGGAACAGCATAACGGAACATCATAACGTAACATCATAACGGAACAGCATAACGTGACATCATAACGTGACATCATAACGGAACAGCATAACGGAACAGCATAACGGAACAGCATAACGGAACATCATAACGGAACAGCATAACGGAACAACATAACGGAACATCATAACGGAACAGCATAACTTGAACAGCATATCGTGACATCATAACGGAACAGCATAACGGAAAATCATAACGTAACATCATTATGGAATACCATCACGTAACATCATAACAGAACATCATATCGTAACATCATAACGTAACAGCATAACGGAACATCATAACGGAACATCATAACGGAACAGCATAACTGAACAGCATAACGAAACAGCATAACGTAACAGCATAATGTGACATCATAACGGAACAGCATAACGGAACATCATAATGGGAACATCATAACGGAACATCATAACGGGACAGCATAATGTAACATCATAACGGAACATCATAACGGAGCATCATAACGGAACATCATAACGGAACAGCATAACGGAACATCATAACGGAACAGCATAACGGAACAGCATAACGGAACAGCATAACGGAACAGCATAACGGAACATCATAACGGAACAGCATATCGGAACAGCATATCGGAACAGCATATCGGAACAGCATGACGGAACAGCATGATGGAACAGCATAACGGAACAGCATAACGGAACATCATAACGGAACAGCATAACGGAACATCATAACGGAACATCATAACGGAACAGCATAACGGAACAGCATAACGGAACAGCATATCGTAACAGCATAATGGAACAGCATAACGGAACAGCATAAAGTGACATCATCATAACGTAACAGCATAACGTATCATCATAACGGAACAGCATAACGTGACATCCTAACGGAACAGCATAACGGAACAGAATAACGGAACAGCATAACGGAACATCATAACGTAACATCATAACGGAACAGCATAACGTGACATCATAACGTGACATCATAACGGAACAGCATAACGGAACAGCATAACGGAACAGCATAACGGAACATCATAACGGAACAGCATAACGTGACATTATAACGTGACATCATAACGTGACAGCATAACGTAACATCATAACGGAACATCATAACGGAGCATCATAACGGAACATCATAACGGAACAGCATAACGGAACATCATAACGGAACATCATAACGTGACATCATAACGTGACATCATAACGGAACAGCATAACGTAACAGCATAACGTATCATCATAACGGAGCATCATAACGGAACATCATAACGGAACAGCATAACGGAACATCATAACGGAACATCATAACGTGACATCATAACGTGACATCCTAACGGAACAGCATAACGGAACAGAATAACGGAACAGCATAACGGAACATCATAACGTAACATCATAACGGAACAGCATAACGTGACATCATAACGTGACATCATAACGGAACAGCATAACGGAACAGCATAACGGAACAGCATAACGGAACATCATAACGGAACAGCATAACGGAACAGCATAACGGAACATCATAACGGAACAGCATAACGGAACAGCATAACGGAACATCATAACGGAACAGCATAACGGAACAGCATATCGTGACATCATAACGGAACAGCATAACGGAACATCATAACGTAACATCATTATGGAATACCATCACGTAACATCATAACAGAACATCATATCGTAACATCATAACGTAACAGCATAACGGAACATCATAACGGAACATCATAACGGAACAGCATAACTGAACAGCATAACGGAACATCATAACGGAACAGCATAACGGAACAGCATATCGTGACATCATAACGGAACAGCATAACGGAACATCATAACGTAACATCATTATGGAATACCATCACGTAACATCATAACAGAACATCATATCGTAACATCATAACGTAACAGCATAACGGAACATCATAACGGAACATCATACAGCATAACAGAACATCATAACGGAACATCATAACGTGACATCATAACGTGACATCATAACGGAACAGCATAACGTAACAGCATAACGTATCATCATAACGGAACAGCATAACGGAACAGAATAACGGAACAGCATAACGGAACATCATAACGTAACATCATAACGGAACAGCATAACGTGACATCATAACGTGACATCATAACGGAACAGCATAACGGAACAGCATAACGGAACAGCATAACGGACCATCATAACGGAACAGCATAACGGAACAGCATAACGGAACATCATAACGGAACAGCATAACGGAACAGCATATCGTGACATCATAACGGAACAGCATAACGGAACATCATAACGTAACATCATTATGGAATACCATCACGTAACATCATAACAGAACATCATATCGTAACATCATAACGTAACAGCATAACGGAACATCATAACGGAACATCATAACGGAACAGCATAACGGAACAGCATAACGGAACAGCATAACGGAACAGCATAACGGAACAGCATAACGGAACAGCATAACGGAACATCATAACGGAACATCATAACGGAACAGCATAACGGAACAGCATAACGGAACAGCATATCGTAACAGCATAACGGAACAGCATAACGGAACAGCATAAAGTGACATCATCATAACGTAACAGTATAACGTATCATCATAACGGAACAGCATAACGTGACATCCTAACGGAACAGCATAACGGAACAGAATAACGGAACAGCATAACGGAACATCATAACGTAACATCATAACGGAACAGCATAACGTGACATCATAACGTGACATCATAACGGAACAGCATAACGGAACAGCATAACGGAACAGCATAACGGAACATCATAACGGAACAGCATAACGGAACAGCATAACGGAACATCATAACGGAACAGCATAACGGAACAGCATATCGTGACATCATAACGGAACAGCATAACGGAACATCATAACGTAACATCATTATGGAATACCATCACGTAACATCATAACAGAACATCATATCGTAACATCATAACGGAACATCATAACGGAACATCATAACGAAACAGCATAACGTAACAGCATAATGTGACATCATAACGGAACAACATAACGGAACAGCATCACGGAACAGCATAACGGAACATCATAACGGAACATCATAACGGAACATCATAACAGAACATCATAACGGAACAGCATAACGGAACATCATAACGTAACATCATAACGGAACATCATAACGGAACAGCATAACGGAACAGCATAACGGAACAGCATAACGGAACAGCATAACGGAACATCATAACGGCACATCATAACGGAACAGCATAACGGAACATCATAATGGGAACATCATAATGGAACATCATAACGGGACATCATAACGTGACAGCATAACGTGACATCATAACGTGACATCATAACGTGACAGCATAACGTAACATCATAACGGAACATCATAACGGAGCATCATAACGGAACATCATAACGGAACAGCATAACGGAACATCATAACGGAACATCATAACGTGACATCATAACGTGACATCATAACGGAACAGCATAACGTAACAGCATAACGTATCATCATAACGGAACAGCATAACGTGACATCCTAACGGAACAGCATAACGGAACAGAATAACGGAACAGCATAACGGAACATCATAACGTAACATCATAACGGAACAGCATAACGTGACATCATAACGTGACATCATAACGGAACAGCATAACGGAACAGCATAACGGAACAGCATAACGGACCATCATAACGGAACAGCATAACGGAACAGCATAACGGAACATCATAACGGAACAGCATAACGGAACAGCATATCGTGACATCATAACGGAACAGCATAACGGAACATCATAACGTAACATCATTATGGAATACCATCACGTAACATCATAACAGAACATCATATCGTAACATCATAACGTAACATCATAACGTAACAGCATAACGGAACATCATAACGGAACATCATAACGGAACAGCATAACTGAACAGCATAACGAAACAGCATAACGTAACAGCATAATGTGACATCATAACGGAACAACATAACGGAACAGCATCACGGAACAGCATAACGGAACATCATAACGGAACATCATAACGGAACATCATAACGGAACATCATAACGGAACAGCATAACGGAACATCATAACGTAACATCATAACGGAACATCATAACGGAACAGCATAACGGAACAGCATAACGGAACAGCATAACGGAACATCATAACGGGACATCATAACGTGACAGCATAACGTGACATTATAACGTGACATCATAACGTGACAGCATAACGTAACATCATAACGGAACATCATAACGGAGCATCATAACGGAACATCATAACGGAACAGCATAACGGAACATCATAACGGAACATCATAACGTGACATCATAACGTGACATCATAATGGAACAGCATAACGTAACAGCATAACGTATCATCATAACGGAACAGCATAACGTGACATCCTAACGGAACAGCATAACGGAACAGAATAACGGAACAGCATAACGGAACATCATAACGTAACATCATAACGGAACAGCATAATGTGACATCATAACGTGACATCATAACGGAACAGCATAACGGAACAGCATAACGGAACAGCATAACGGAACATCATAACGGAACAGCATAACGGAACAGCATAACGGAACATCATAACGGAACAGCATAACGGAACAGCATATCGTGACATCATAACGGAACAGCATAACGGAACATCATAACGTAACATCATTATGGAATACCATCACGTAACATCATAACAGAACATCATATCGTAACATCATAACGTAACAGCATAACGGAACATCATAACGGAACATCATAACGGAACAGCATAACTGAACAGCATAACGGAACATCATAACGGAACATCATAACGGAACAGCATATCGTGACATCATAACGGAACAGCATAACGGAACATCATAACGTAACATCATTATGGAATACCATCACGTAACATCATAACAGAACATCATATCGTAACATCATAACGTAACAGCATAACGGAACATCATAACGGAACATCATAACGGAACAGCATAACTGAACAGCATAACGAAACAGCATAACGTAACAGCATAATGTGACATCATAACGGAACAACATAACGGAACAGCATCACGGAACAGCATAACGGAACATCATAACGGAACATCATAACAGAACATCATAACGGAACATCATAACGGAACAGCATAACGGAACATCATAACGGAACATCATAACGTAACATCATAACGGAACAGCATAACGGAACAGCATAACGGAACATCATAACGGCACATCATAACGGAACAGCATAACGGAACATCATAATGGGAACATCATAACGGAACATCATAACGGGACAGCATAATGTAACATCATAACGGAACATCATAACGGAGCATCATAACGGAACATCATAACGGAACAGCATAACGGAACATCATAACGGAACAGCATAACGGAACAGCATAACGGAACAGCATAACGGAACAGCATAACGGAACAGCATAACGTGACATCATAACGTGACATCATAACGGAACAGCATAACGTAACAGCATAACGTATCATCATAACGGAACAGCATAACGTGACATCCTAACGGAACAGCATAACGGAACAGAATAACGGAACAGCATAACGGAACATCATAACGTAACATCATAACGGAACAGCATAACGTGACATCATAACGTGACATCATAACGGAACAGCATAACGGAACAGCATAACGGAACAGCATAACGGAACATCATAACGGAACAGCATAACGGAACAGCATAACGGAACATCATAACGGAACAGCATAACGGAACAGCATATCGTGACATCATAACGGAACAGCATAACGGAACATCATAACGTAACATCATTATGGAATACCATCACGTAACATCATAACAGAACATCATATCGTAACATCATAACGTAACAGCATAACGAAACAGCATAACGTAACAGCATAATGTGACATCATAACGGAACAACATAACGGAACAGCATCACGGAACAGCATAACGGAACATCATAACGGAACATCATAACGGAACATCATAACGGAACATCATAACGGAACAGCATAACGGAACATCATAACGGAACATCATAACGTAACATCATAACGGAACAGCATAACGGAACAGCATAACGGAACAGCATAACGGAACATCATAACGGCACATCATAACGGAACAGCATAACGGAACATCATAATGGGAACATCATAACGGAACATCATAACGGGACAGCATAATGTAACATCATAACGGAACATCATAACGGAGCATCATAACGGAACATCATAACGGAACAGCATAACGGAACATCATAACGGAACAGCATAACGGAACAGCATAACGGAACAGCATAACGGAACAGCATAACGGAACATCATAACGGAACAGCATATCGGAACAGCATATCGGAACAGCATATCGGAACAGCATGACGGAACAGCATGATGGAACAGCATAACGGAACAGCATAACGGAACATCATAACGGAACAGCATAACGGAACATCATAACGGAACATCATAACGGAACAGCATAACTGAACAGCATAACGGAACATCATAACGGAACATCATAACGGAACAGCATATCGTGACATCATAACGGAACAGCATAACGGAACATCATAACGTAACATCATTATGGAATACCATCACGTAACATCATAACAGAACATCATATCGTAACATCATAACGTAACAGCATAACGGAACATCATAACGGAACATCATAACGGAACAGCATAACTGAACAGCATAACGAAACAGCATAACGTAACAGCATAATGTGACATCATAACGGAACAACATAACGGAACAGCATCACGGAACAGCATAACGGAACATCATAACGGAACATCATAACAGAACATCATAACGGAACATCATAACGGAACAGCATAACGGAACATCATAACGGAACATCATAACGTAACATCATAACGGAACAGCATAACGGAACAGCATAACGGAACAGCATAACGGAACATCATAACGGCACATCATAACGGAACAGCATAACGGAACATCATAATGGGAACATCATAACGGAACATCATAACGGGACAGCATAATGTAACATCATAACGGAACATCATAACGGAGCATCATAACGGAACATCATAACGGAACAGCATAACGGAACATCATAACGGAACAGCATAACGGAACAGCATAACGGAACAGCATAACGGAACAGCATAACGGAACAGCATAACGTGACATCATAACGTGACATCATAACGGAACAGCATAACGTAACAGCATAACGTATCATCATAACGGAACAGCATAACGTGACATCCTAACGGAACAGCATAACGGAACAGAATAACGGAACAGCATAACGGAACATCATAACGTAACATCATAACGGAACAGCATAACGTGACATCATAACGTGACATCATAACGGAACAGCATAACGGAACAGCATAACGGAACAGCATAACGGAACATCATAACGGAACAGCATAACGGAACAGCATAACGGAACATCATAACGGAACAGCATAACGGAACAGCATATCGTGACATCATAACGGAACAGCATAACGGAACATCATAACGTAACATCATTATGGAATACCATCACGTAACATCATAACAGAACATCATATCGTAACATCATAACGTAACAGCATAACGAAACAGCATAACGTAACAGCATAATGTGACATCATAACGGAACAACATAACGGAACAGCATCACGGAACAGCATAACGGAACATCATAACGGAACATCATAACGGAACATCATAACGGAACATCATAACGGAACAGCATAACGGAACATCATAACGGAACATCATAACGTAACATCATAACGGAACAGCATAACGGAACAGCATAACGGAACAGCATAACGGAACATCATAACGGCACATCATAACGGAACAGCATAACGGAACATCATAATGGGAACATCATAACGGAACATCATAACGGGACAGCATAATGTAACATCATAACGGAACATCATAACGGAGCATCATAACGGAACATCATAACGGAACAGCATAACGGAACATCATAACGGAACAGCATAACGGAACAGCATAACGGAACAGCATAACGGAACAGCATAACGGAACATCATAACGGAACAGCATATCGGAACAGCATATCGGAACAGCATATCGGAACAGCATGACGGAACAGCATGATGGAACAGCATAACGGAACAGCATAACGGAACATCATAACGGAACAGCATAACGGAACATCATAACGGAACATCATAACGGAACAGCATAACGGAACAGCATAACGGAACAGCATATCGTAACAGCATAACGGAACAGCATAACGGAACAGCATAAAGTGACATCATCATAACGTAACAGCATAACGTATCATCATAACGGAACAGCATAACGTGACATCCTAACGGAACAGCATAACGGAACAGAATAACGGAACATCATAACGGAACAGCATAACGTGACAGCATAACGGAACAGCATAACGTGACATCATAACGTGACATCATAACGGAACAGCATAACGGAACAGCATAACGGAACAGCATAACGGAACATCATAACGGAACAGCATAACGTGACATCCTAACGGAACAGCATAACGGAACAGAATAACGGAACATCATAACGGAACAGCATAACGTGACAGCATAACGGAACAGCATAACGTGACATCATAACGTGACATCATAACGGAACAGCATAACGGAACAGCATAACGGAACAGCATAACGGAACATCATAACGGAACAGCATAACGGAACAGCATAACGGAACATCATAACGGAACAGCATAACGGAACAGCATATCGTGACATCATAACGGAACAGCATAACGGAACATCATAACGTAACATCATTATGGAATACCATCACGTAACATCATAACAGAACATCATATCGTAACATCATAACGTAACAGCATAACGGAACATCATAACGGAACATCATAACGGAACAGCATAACTGAACAGCATAACGGAACATCATAACGGAACAGCATAACGGAACAGCATATCGTGACATCATAACGGAACAGCATAACGGAACATCATAACGTAACATCATTATGGAATACCATCACGTAACATCATAACAGAACATCATATCGTAACATCATAACGTAACAGCATAACGGAACATCATAACGGAACATCATAACGGAACAGCATAACTGAACAGCATAACGAAACAGCATAACGGAACAGCATCACAGAACAGCATAACGGAACATCATAACGGAACATCATAACGGAACATCATAACGGAACATCATAACGGAACAGCATAACGGAACATCATAACGGAACATCATAACGTAACATCATAACGGAACAGCATAACGGAACAGCATAACGGAACAGCATAACGGAACATCATAACGGCACATCATAACGGAACAGCATAACGGAACATCATAATGGGAACATCATAACGGAACATCATAACGGGACAGCATAACGGAACATCATAACGGAACAGCATAACGGAACAGCATAACGGAACAGCATAACGGAACAGCATAACGTGACATCATAACGTGACATCATAACGGAACAGCATAACGTAACAGCATAACGTATCATCATAACGGAACAGCATAACGTGACATCCTAACGGAACAGCATAACGGAACAGAATAACGGAACAGCATAACGGAACATCATAACGTAACATCATAACGGAACAGCATAACGTGACATCATAACGTGACATCATAACGGAACAGCATAACGGAACAGCATAACGGAACAGCATAACGGAACATCATAACGGAACAGCATAACGGAACAGCATAACGGAACATCATAACGGAACAGCATAACGGAACAGCATATCGTGACATCATAACGGAACAGCATAACGGAACATCATAACGTAACATCATTATGGAATACCATCACGTAACATCATAACAGAACATCATATCGTAACATCATAACGTAACAGCATAACGGAACATCATAACGGAACATCATAACGGAACATCATAACGGAACAGCATAACGGAACAGCATAACGGAACAGCATATCGTAACAGCATAACGGAACAGCATAACGGAACAGCATAAAGTGACATCATCATAACGTAACAGCATAACGTATCATCATAACGGAACAGCATAACGTGACATCCTAACGGAACAGCATAACGGAACAGAATAACGGAACAGCATAACGGAACATCATAACGTAACATCATAACGGAACAGCATAACGTGACATCATAACGTGACATCATAACGGAACAGCATAACGGAACAGCATAACGGAACAGCATAACGGAACATCATAACGGAACAGCATAACGGAACAGCATAACGGAACATCATAACGGAACAGCATAACGGAACAGCATATCGTGACATCATAACGGAACAGCATAACGGAACATCATAACGTAACATCATTATGGAATACCATCACGTAACATCATAACAGAACATCATATCGTAACATCATAACGGAACATCATAACGGAACATCATAACGAAACAGCATAACGTAACAGCATAATGTGACATCATAACGGAACAACATAACGGAACAGCATCACGGAACAGCATAACGGAACATCATAACGGAACATCATAACGGAACATCATAACAGAACATCATAACGGAACAGCATAACGGAACATCATAACGTAACATCATAACGGAACATCATAACGGAACAGCATAACGGAACAGCATAACGGAACAGCATAACGGAACAGCATAACGGAACATCATAACGGCACATCATAACGGAACAGCATAACGGAACATCATAATGGGAACATCATCATGGAACATCATAACGGGACATCATAACGTGACAGCATAACGTGACATCATAACGTGACATCATAACGTGACAGCATAACGTAACATCATAACGGAACATCATAACGGAGCATCATAACGGAACATCATAACGGAACAGCATAACGGAACATCATAACGGAACATCATAACGTGACATCATAACGTGACATCATAACGGAACAGCATAACGTAACAGCATAACGTATCATCATAACGGAACAGCATAACGTGACATCCTAACGGAACAGCATAACGGAACAGAATAACGGAACAGCATAACGGAACATCATAACGTAACATCATAACGGAACAGCATAACGTGACATCATAACGTGACATCATAACGGAACAGCATAACGGAACAGCATAACGGAACAGCATAACGGACCATCATAACGGAACAGCATAACGGAACAGCATAACGGAACATCATAACGGAACAGCATAACGGAACAGCATATCGTGACATCATAACGGAACAGCATAACGGAACATCATAACGTAACATCATTATGGAATACCATCACGTAACATCATAACAGAACATCATATCGTAACATCATAACGTAACATCATAACGTAACAGCATAACGGAACATCATAACGGAACATCATAACGGAACAGCATAACTGAACAGCATAACGAAACAGCATAACGTAACAGCATAATGTGACATCATAACGGAACAACATAACGGAACAGCATCACGGAACAGCATAACGGAACATCATAACGGAACATCATAACGGAACATCATAACGGAACATCATAACGGAACAGCATAACGGAACATCATAACGTAACATCATAACGGAACATCATAACGGAACAGCATAACGGAACAGCATAACGGAACAGCATAACGGAACATCATAACGGCACATCATAACGGAACAGCATAACGGAACATCATAATGGGAACATCATAACGGAACATCATAACGGGACATCATAACGTGACAGCATAACGTGACATTATAACGTGACATCATAACGTGACAGCATAACGTAACATCATAATGGAACATCATAACGGAGCATCATAACGGAACATCATAACGGAACAGCATAATGGAACATCATAACGGAACATCATAACGTGACATCATAACGTGACATCATAATGGAACAGCATAACGTAACAGCATAACGTATCATCATAACGGAACAGCATAACGTGACATCCTAACGGAACAGCATAACGGAACAGAATAACGGAACAGCATAACGGAACATCATAACGTAACATCATAACGGAACAGCATAATGTGACATCATAACGTGACATCATAACGGAACAGCATAACGGAACAGCATAACGGAACAGCATAACGGAACATCATAACGGAACAGCATAACGGAACAGCATAACGGAACATCATAACGGAACAGCATAACGGAACAGCATATCGTGACATCATAACGGAACAGCATAACGGAACATCATAACGTAACATCATTATGGAATACCATCACGTAACATCATAACAGAACATCATATCGTAACATCATAACGTAACAGCATAACGGAACATCATAACGGAACATCATAACGGAACAGCATAACTGAACAGCATAACGGAACATCATAACGGAACATCATAACGGAACAGCATATCGTGACATCATAACGGAACAGCATAACGGAACATCATAACGTAACATCATTATGGAATACCATCACGTAACATCATAACAGAACATCATATCGTAACATCATAACGTAACAGCATAACGGAACATCATAACGGAACATCATAACGGAACAGCATAACTGAACAGCATAACGAAACAGCATAACGTAACAGCATAATGTGACATCATAACGGAACAACATAACGGAACAGCATCACGGAACAGCATAACGGAACATCATAACGGAACATCATAACGGAACATCATAACGGAACATCATAACGGAACAGCATAACGGAACATCATAACGGAACATCATAACGTAACATCATAACGGAACAGCATAACGGAACAGCATAACGGAACAGCATAACGGAACATCATAACGGCACATCATAACGGAACAGCATAACGGAACATCATAATGGGAACATCATAACGGAACATCATAACGGGACAGCATAATGTAACATCATAACGGAACATCATAACGGAGCATCATAACGGAACATCATAACGGAACAGCATAACGGAACATCATAACGGAACAGCATAACGGAACAGCATAACGGAACAGCATAACGGAACAGCATAACGGAACAGCATAACGTGACATCATAACGTGACATCATAACGGAACAGCATAACGTAACAGCATAACGTATCATCATAACGGAACAGCATAACGTGACATCCTAACGGAACAGCATAACGGAACAGAATAACGGAACAGCATAACGGAACATCATAACGTAACATCATAACGGAACAGCATAACGTGACATCATAACGTGACATCATAACGGAACAGCATAACGGAACAGCATAACGGAACAGCATAACGGAACATCATAACGGAACAGCATAACGGAACATCATAACGGAACAGCATAACGGAACAGCATATCGTGACATCATAACGGAACAGCATAACGGAACATCATAACGTAACATCATTATGGAATACCATCACGTAACATCATAACAGAACATCATATCGTAACATCATAACGTAACAGCATAACGAAACAGCATAACGTAACAGCATAATGTGACATCATAACGGAACAACATAACGGAACAGCATCACGGAACAGCATAACGGAACATCATAACGGAACATCATAACGGAACATCATAACGGAACATCATAACGGAACAGCATAACGGAACATCATAACGGAACATCATAACGTAACATCATAACGGAACAGCATAACGGAACAGCATAACGGAACAGCATAACGGAACATCATAACGGCACATCATAACGGAACAGCATAACGGAACATCATAATGGGAACATCATAACGGAACATCATAACGGGACAGCATAATGTAACATCATAACGGAACATCATAACGGAGCATCATAACGGAACATCATAACGGAACAGCATAACGGAACATCATAACGGAACAGCATAACGGAACAGCATAACGGAACAGCATAACGGAACAGCATAACGGAACATCATAACGGAACAGCATATCGGAACAGCATATCGGAACAGCATATCGGAACAGCATGACGGAACAGCATGATGGAACAGCATAACGGAACAGCATAACGGAACAGCATAACGGAACAGCATAACGGAACATCATAACGGAACATCATAACGGAACAGCATAACGGAACAGCATAACGGAACAGCATATCGTAACAGCATAACGGAACAGCATAACGGAACAGCATAAAGTGACATCATCATAACGTAACAGCATAACGTATCATCATAACGGAACAGCATAACGTGACATCCTAACGGAACAGCATAACGGAACAGAATAACGGAACAGCATAACGGAACATCATAACGTAACATCATAACGGAACAGCATAACGTGACATCATAACGTGACATCATAACGGAACAGCATAACGGAACAGCATAACGGAACAGCATAACGGAACATCATAACGGAACAGCATAACGTGACATCATAACGTGACATCATAACGGAACAGCATAACGTAACAGCATAACGTATCATCATAACGGAACAGCATAACGTGACATCCTAACGGAACAGCATAACGGAACAGAATAACGGAACAGCATAACGGAACATCATAACGTAACATCATAACGGAACAGCATAACGTGACATCATAACGTGACATCATAACGGAACAGCATAACGGAACAGCATAACGGAACAGCATAACGGAACATCATAACGGAACAGCATAACGGAACAGCATAACGGAACAGCATAACGGAACAGCATATCGTAACAGCATAACGGAACAGCATAACGGAACAGCATAACGGAACATCATAACGGAACAGCATAACGGAACAGCATATCGTGACATCATAACGGAACAGCATAACGGAACATCATAACGGAACATCATTATGGAATACCATCACGTAACATCATAACAGAACATCATATCGTAACATCATAACGTAACAGCATAACGGAACATCATAACGGAACATCATAACGGAACATCATAACGGAACAGCATAACGGAACAGCATAACGGAACAGCATATCGTAACAGCATAACGGAACAGCATAACGGAACAGCATAAAGTGACATCATCATAACGTAACAGCATAACGTATCATCATAACGGAACAGCATAACGTGACATCCTAACGGAACAGCATAACGGAACAGAATAACGGAACAGCATAACGGAACATCATAACGTAACATCATAACGGAACAGCATAACGTGACATCATAACGTGACATCATAACGGAACAGCATAACGGAACAGCATAACGGAACAGCATAACGGAACATCATAACGGAACAGCATAACGGAACAGCATAACGGAACATCATAACGGAACAGCATAACGGAACAGCATATCGTGACATCATAACGGAACAGCATAACGGAACATCATAACGTAACATCATTATGGAATACCATCACGTAACATCATAACAGAACATCATATCGTAACATCATAACGGAACATCATAACGGAACATCATAACGAAACAGCATAACGTAACAGCATAATGTGACATCATAACGGAACAACATAACGGAACAGCATCACGGAACAGCATAACGGAACATCATAACGGAACATCATAACGGAACATCATAACAGAACATCATAACGGAACAGCATAACGGAACATCATAACGTAACATCATAACGGAACATCATAACGGAACAGCATAACGGAACAGCATAACGGAACAGCATAACGGAACAGCATAACGGAACATCATAACGGCACATCATAACGGAACAGCATAACGGAACATCATAATGGGAACATCATAATGGAACATCATAACGGGACATCATAACGTGACAGCATAACGTGACATCATAACGTGACATCATAACGTGACAGCATAACGTAACATCATAACGGAACATCATAACGGAGCATCATAACGGAACATCATAACGGAACAGCATAACGGAACATCATAACGGAACATCATAACGTGACATCATAACGTGACATCATAACGGAACAGCATAACGTAACAGCATAACGTATCATCATAACGGAACAGCATAACGTGACATCCTAACGGAACAGCATAACGGAACAGAATAACGGAACAGCATAACGGAACATCATAACGTAACATCATAACGGAACAGCATAACGTGACATCATAACGTGACATCATAACGGAACAGCATAACGGAACAGCATAACGGAACAGCATAACGGACCATCATAACGGAACAGCATAACGGAACAGCATAACGGAACATCATAACGGAACAGCATAACGGAACAGCATATCGTGACATCATAACGGAACAGCATAACGGAACATCATAACGTAACATCATTATGGAATACCATCACGTAACATCATAACAGAACATCATATCGTAACATCATAACGTAACATCATAACGTAACAGCATAACGGAACATCATAACGGAACATCATAACGGAACAGCATAACTGAACAGCATAACGAAACAGCATAACGTAACAGCATAATGTGACATCATAACGGAACAACATAACGGAACAGCATCACGGAACAGCATAACGGAACATCATAACGGAACATCATAACGGAACATCATAACGGAACATCATAACGGAACAGCATAACGGAACATCATAACGGAACATCATAACGGAACAGCATAACGGAACAGCATAACGGAACAGCATAACGGAACATCATAACGGCACATCATAACGGAACAGCATAACGGAACATCATAATGGGAACATCATAACGGAACATCATAACGGGACATCATAACGTGACAGCATAACGTGACATTATAACGTGACATCATAACGTGACAGCATAACGTAACATCATAACGGAACATCATAACGGAGCATCATAACGGAACATCATAACGGAACAGCATAACGGAACATCATAACGGAACATCATAACGTGACATCATAACGTGACATCATAATGGAACAGCATAACGTAACAGCATAACGTATCATCATAACGGAACAGCATAACGTGACATCCTAACGGAACAGCATAACGGAACAGAATAACGGAACAGCATAACGGAACATCATAACGTAACATCATAACGGAACAGCATAATGTGACATCATAACGTGACATCATAACGGAACAGCATAACGGAACAGCATAACGGAACAGCATAACGGAACATCATAACGGAACAGCATAACGGAACAGCATAACGGAACATCATAACGGAACAGCATAACGGAACAGCATATCGTGACATCATAACGGAACAGCATAACGGAACATCATAAAGTAACATCATTATGGAATACCATCACGTAACATCATAACAGAACATCATATCGTAACATCATAACGTAACAGCATAACGGAACATCATAACGGAACATCATAACGGAACAGCATAACTGAACAGCATAACGGAACATCATAACGGAACATCATAACGGAACAGCATATCGTGACATCATAACGGAACAGCATAACGGAACATCATAACGTAACATCATTATGGAATACCATCACGTAACATCATAACAGAACATCATATCGTAACATCATAACGTAACAGCATAACGGAACATCATAACGGAACATCATAACGGAACAGCATAACTGAACAGCATAACGAAACAGCATAACGTAACAGCATAATGTGACATCATAACGGAACAACATAACGGAACAGCATCACGGAACAGCATAACGGAACATCATAACGGAACATCATAACGGAACATCATAACGGAACAGCATAACGGAACATCATAACGGAACATCATAACGTAACATCATAACGGAACAGCATAACGGAACAGCATAACGGAACAGCATAACGGAACATCATAACGGCACATCATAACGGAACAGCATAACGGAACATCATAATGGGAACATCATAACGGAACATCATAACGGGACAGCATAATGTAACATCATAACGGAACATCATAACGGAGCATCATAACGGAACATCATAACGGAACAGCATAACGGAACATCATAACGGAACAGCATAACGGAACAGCATAACGGAACAGCATAACGGAACAGCATAACGGAACAGCATAACGTGACATCATAACGTGACATCATAACGGAACTGCATAACGTAACAGCATAACGTATCATCATAACGGAACAGCATAACGTGACATCCTAACGGAACAGCATAACGGAACAGAATAACGGAACAGCATAACGGAACATCATAACGTAACATCATAACGGAACAGCATAACGTGACATCATAACGTGACATCATAACGGAACAGCATAACGGAACAGCATAACGGAACAGCATAACGGAACATCATAACGGAACAGCATAACGGAACAGCATAACGGAACATCATAACGGAACAGCATAACGGAACAGCATATCGTGACATCATAACGGAACAGCATAACGGAACATCATAACGTAACATCATTATGGAATACCATCACGTAACATCATAACAGAACATCATATCGTAACATCATAACGTAACAGCATAACGAAACAGCATAACGTAACAGCATAATGTGACATCATAACGGAACAACATAATGGAACAGCATCACGGAACAGCATAACGGAACATCATAACGGAACATCATAACGGAACATCATAACGGAACATCATAACGGAACAGCATAACGGAACATCATAACGGAACATCATAACGTAACATCATAACGGAACAGCATAACGGAACAGCATAACGGAACAGCATAACGGAACATCATAACAGCACATCATAACGGAACAGCATAACGGAACATCATAATGGGAACATCATAACGGAACATCATAACGGGACAGCATAATGTAACATCATAACGGAACATCATAACGGAGCATCATAACGGAACATCATAACGGAACAGCATAACGGAACATCATAACGGAACAGCATAACGGAACAGCATAACGGAACAGCATAACGGAACAGCATAACGGAACATCATAACGGAACAGCATATCGGAACAGCATATCGGAACAGCATATCGGAACAGCATAACGGAACAGCATGATGGAACAGCATAACGGAACAGCATAACGGAACATCATAACGGAACAGCATAACGGAACATCATAACGGAACATCATAACGGAACAGCATAACGGAACAGCATAACGGAACAGCATATCGTAACAGCATAACGGAACAGCATAACGGAACAGCATAAAGTGACATCATCATAACGTAACAGCATAACGTATCATCATAACGGAACAGCATAACGTGACATCCTAACGGAACAGCATAACGGAACAGAATAACGGAACAGCATAACGGAACATCATAACGTAACATCATAACGGAACAGCATAACGTGACATCATAACGTGACATCATAACGGAACAGCATAACGGAACAGCATAACGGAACAGCATAACGGAACATCATACCGGAACAGCATAACGTGACATCCTAACGGAACAGCATAACGGAACAGAATAACGGAACATCATAACGGAACAGCATAACGTGACAGCATAACGGAACAGCATAACGTGACATCATAACGTGACATCATAACGGAACAGCATAACGGAACAGCATAACGGAACAGCATAACGGAACATCATAACGGAACAGCATAACGGAACAGCATAACGGAACATCATAACGGAACAGCATAACGGAACAGCATATCGTGACATCATAACGGAACAGCATAACGGAACATCATAACGTGACAGCATAACGTAACATCATAACGGAACATCATAACGGAGCATCATAACGGAACATCATAACGGAACAGCATAACGGAACATCATAACGGAACATCATAACGTGACATCATAACGTGACATCATAATGGAACAGCATAACGTAACAGCATAACGTATCATCATAACGGAACAGCATAACGTGACATCCTAACGGAACAGCATAACGGAACAGAATAACGGAACAGCATAACGGAACATCATAACGTAACATCATAACGGAACAGCATAATGTGACATCATAACGTGACATCATAACGGAACAGCATAACGGAACAGCATAACGGAACAGCATAACGGAACATCATAACGGAACAGCATAACGGAACAGCATAACGGAACATCATAACGGAACAGCATAACGGAACAGCATATCGTGACATCATAACGGAACAGCATAACGGAACATCATAACGTAACATCATTATGGAATACCATCACGTAACATCATAACAGAACATCATATCGTAACATCATAACGTAACAGCATAACGGAACATCATAACGGAACATCATAACGGAACAGCATAACTGAACAGCATAACGGAACATCATAACGGAACATCATAACGGAACAGCATATCGTGACATCATAACGGAACAGCATAACGGAACATCATAACGTAACATCATTATGGAATACCATCACGTAACATCATAACAGAACATCATATCGTAACATCATAACGTAACAGCATAACGGAACATCATAACGGAACATCATAACGGAACAGCATAACTGAACAGCATAACGAAACAGCATAACGTAACAGCATAATGTGACATCATAACGGAACAACATAACGGAACAGCATCACGGAACAGCATAACGGAACATCATAACGGAACATCATAACGGAACAGCATAACGGAACATCATAACGGAACATCATAACGTAACATCATAACGGAACAGCATAACGGAACAGCATAACGGAACAGCATAACGGAACATCATAACGGCACATCATAACGGAACAGCATAACGGAACATCATAATGGGAACATCATAACGGAACATCATAACGGGACAGCATAATGTAACATCATAACGGAACATCATAACGGAGCATCATAACGGAACATCATAACGGAACAGCATAACGGAACATCATAACGGAACAGCATAACGGAACAGCATAACGGAACAGCATAACGGAACAGCATAACGGAACAGCATAACGTGACATCATAACGTGACATCATAACGGAACAGCATAACGTAACAGCATAACGTATCATCATAACGGAACAGCATAACGTGACATCCTAACGGAACAGCATAACGGAACAGAATAACGGAACAGCATAACGGAACATCATAACGTAACATCATAACGGAACAGCATAACGTGACATCATAACGTGACATCATAACGGAACAGCATAACGGAACAGCATAACGGAACAGCATAACGGAACATCATAACGGAACAGCATAACGGAACAGCATAACGGAACATCATAACGGAACAGCATAACGGAACAGCATATCGTGACATCATAACGGAACAGCATAACGGAACATCATAACGTAACATCATTATGGAATACCATCACGTAACATCATAACAGAACATCATATCGTAACATCATAACGTAACAGCATAACGAAACAGCATAACGTAACAGCATAATGTGACATCATAACGGAACAACATAACGGAACAGCATCACGGAACAGCATAACGGAACATCATAACGGAACATCATAACGGAACATCATAACGGAACATCATAACGGAACAGCATAACGGAACATCATAACGGAACATCATAACGTAACATCATAACGGAACAGCATAACGGAACAGCATAACGGAACAGCATAACGGAACATCATAACGGCACATCATAACGGAACAGCATAACGGAACATCATAATGGGAACATCATAACGGAACATCATAACGGGACAGCATAATGTAACATCATAACGGAACATCATAACGGAGCATCATAACGGAACATCATAACGGAACAGCATAACGGAACATCATAACGGAACAGCATAACGGAACAGCATAACGGAACAGCATAACGGAACAGCATAACGGAACATCATAACGGAACAGCATATCGGAACAGCATATCGGAACAGCATATCGGAACAGCATGACGGAACAGCATGATGGAACAGCATAACGGAACAGCATAACGGAACATCATAACGGAACAGCATAACGGAACATCATAACGGAACATCATAACGGAACAGCATAACGGAACAGCATAACGGAACAGCATATCGTAACAGCATAACGGAACAGCATAACGGAACAGCATAAAGTGACATCATCATAACGTAACAGCATAACGTATCATCATAACGGAACAGCATAACGTGACATCCTAACGGAACAGCATAACGGAACAGAATAACGGAACAGCATAACGGAACATCATAACGTAACATCATAACGGAACAGCATAACGTGACATCATAACGTGACATCATAACGGAACAGCATAACGGAACAGCATAACGGAACAGCATAACGGAACATCATAACGGAACAGCATAACGTGACATCCTAACGGAACAGCATAACGGAACAGAATAACGGAACATCATAACGGAACAGCATAACGTGACAGCATAACGGAACAGCATAACGTGACATCATAACGTGACATCATAACGGAACAGCATAACGGAACAGCATAACGGAACAGCATAACGGAACATCATAACGGAACAGCATAACGGAACAGCATAACGGAACATCATAACGGAACAGCATAACGGAACAGCATATCGTGACATCATAACGGAACAGCATAACGGAACATCATAACGTAACATCATTATGGAATACCATCACGTAACATCATAACAGAACATCATATCGTAACATCATAACGTAACAGCATAACGGAACATCATAACGGAACATCATAACGGAACAGCATAACTGAACAGCATAACGGAACATCATAACGGAACAGCATAACGGAACAGCATATCGTGACATCATAACGGAACAGCATAACGGAACATCATAACGTAACATCATTATGGAATACCATCACGTAACATCATAACAGAACATCATATCGTAACATCATAACGTAACAGCATAACGGAACATCATAACGGAACATCATAACGGAACAGCATAACTGAACAGCATAACGAAACAGCATAACGGAACAGCATCACAGAACAGCATAACGGAACATCATAACGGAACATCATAACGGAACATCATAACGGAACATCATAACGGAACAGCATAACGGAACATCATAACGGAACATCATAACGTAACATCATAACGGAACAGCATAACGGAACAGCATAACGGAACAGCATAACGGAACATCATAACGGCACATCATAACGGAACAGCATAACGGAACATCATAATGGGAACATCATAACGGAACATCATAACGGGACAGCATAACGGAACATCATAACGGAACAGCATAACGGAACAGCATAACGGAACAGCATAACGGAACAGCATAACGGAACAGCATAACGTGACATCATAACGTGACATCATAACGGAACAGCATAACGTAACAGCATAACGTATCATCATAACGGAACAGCATAACGTGACATCCTAACGGAACAGCATAACGGAACAGAATAACGGAACAGCATAACGGAACATCATAACGTAACATCATAACGGAACAGCATAACGTGACATCATAACGTGACATCATAACGGAACAGCATAACGGAACAGCATAACGGAACAGCATAACGGAACATCATAACGGAACAGCATAACGGAACAGCATAACGGAACATCATAACGGAACAGCATAACGGAACAGCATATCGTGACATCATAACGGAACAGCATAACGGAACATCATAACGTAACATCATTATGGAATACCATCACGTAACATCATAACAGAACATCATATCGTAACATCATAACGGAACATCATAACGGAACATCATAACGAAACAGCATAACGTAACAGCATAATGTGACATCATAACGGAACAACATAACGGAACAGCATCACGGAACAGCATAACGGAACATCATAACGGAACATCATAACGGAACATCATAACAGAACATCATAACGGAACAGCATAACGGAACATCATAACGTAACATCATAACGGAACATCATAACGGAACAGCATAACGGAACAGCATAACGGAACAGCATAACGGAACAGCATAACGGAACATCATAACGTGACATCATAACGTGACAGCATAACGTGACATCATAACGTGACATCATAACGTGACAGCATAACGTAACATCATAACGGAACATCATAACGGAGCATCATAACGGAACATCATAACGGAACAGCATAACGGAACATCATAACGGAACATCATAACGTGACATCATAACGTGACATCATAACGGAACAGCATAACGTAACAGCATAACGTATCATCATAACGGAACAGCATAACGTGACATCCTAACGGAACAGCATAACGGAACAGAATAACGGAACAGCATAACGGAACATCATAACGTAACATCATAACGGAACAGCATAACGTGACATCATAACGTGACATCATAACGGAACAGCATAACGGAACAGCATAACGGAACAGCATAACGGACCATCATAACGGAACAGCATAACGGAACAGCATAACGGAACATCATAACGGAACAGCATAACGGAACAGCATATCGTGACATCATAACGGAACAGCATAACGGAACATCATAACGTAACATCATTATGGAATACCATCACGTAACATCATAACAGAACATCATATCGTAACATCATAACGTAACATCATAACGTAACAGCATAACGGAACATCATAACGGAACATCATAACGGAACAGCATAACTGAACAGCATAACGAAACAGCATAACGTAACAGCATAATGTGACATCATAACGGAACAACATAACGGAACAGCATCACGGAACAGCATAACGGAACATCATAACGGAACATCATAACGGAACATCATAACGGAACATCATAACGGAACAGCATAACGGAACATCATAACGGAACATCATAACGGAACATCATAACGGAACAGCATAACGGAACAGCATAACGGAACAGCATAACGAAACATCATAACGGCACATCATAACGGAACAGCATAACGGAACATCATAATGGGAACATCATAACGGAACATCATAACGGGACATCATAACGTGACAGCATAACGTGACATTATAACGTGACATCATAACGTGACAGCATAACGTAACATCATAACGGAACATCATAACGGAGCATCATAACGGAACATCATAACGGAACAGCATAACGGAACATCATAACGGAACATCATAACGTGACATCATAACGTGACATCATAATGGAACAGCATAACGTAACAGCATAACGTATCATCATAACGGAACAGCATAACGTGACATCCTAACGGAACAGCATAACGGAACAGAATAACGGAACAGCATAACGGAACATCATAACGTAACATCATAACGGAACAGCATAATGTGACATCATAACGTGACATCATAACGGAACAGCATAACGGAACAGCATAACGGAACAGCATAACGGAACATCATAACGGAACAGCATAACGGAACAGCATAACGGAACATCATAACGGAACAGCATAACGGAACAGCATATCGTGACATCATAACGGAACAGCATAACGGAACATCATAACGTAACATCATTATGGAATACCATCACGTAACATCATAACAGAACATCATATCGTAACATCATAACGTAACAGCATAACGGAACATCATAACGGAACATCATAACGGAACAGCATAACTGAACAGCATAACGGAACATCATAACGGAACATCATAACGGAACAGCATATAGTGACATCATAACGGAACAGCATAACGGAACATCATAACGTAACATCATTATGGAATACCATCACGTAACATCATAACAGAACATCATATCGTAACATCATAACGTAACAGCATAACGGAACATCATAACGGAACATCATAACGGAACAGCATAACTGAACAGCATAACGAAACAGCATAACGTAACAGCATAATGTGACATCATAACGGAACAACATAACGGAACAGCATCACGGAACAGCATAACGGAACATCATAACGGAACATCATAACGGAACATCATAACGGAACAGCATAACGGAACATCATAACGGAACATCATAACGTAACATCATAACGGAACAGCATAACGGAACAGCATAACGGAACAGCATAACGGAACATCATAACGGCACATCATAACGGAACAGCATAACGGAACATCATAATGGGAACATCATAACGGAACATCATAACGGGACAGCATAATGTAACATCATAACGGAACATCATAACGGAGCATCATAACGGAACATCATAACGGAACAGCATAACGGAACATCATAACGGAACAGCATAACGGAACAGCATAACGGAACAGCATAACGGAACAGCATAACGGAACAGCATAACGTGACATCATAACGTGACATCATAACGGAACAGCATAACGTAACAGCATAACGTATCATCATAACGGAACAGCATAACGTGACATCCTAACGGAACAGCATAACGGAACAGAATAACGGAACAGCATAACGGAACATCATAACGTAACATCATAACGGAACAGCATAACGTGACATCATAACGTGACATCATAACGGAACAGCATAACGGAACAGCATAACGGAACAGCATAACGGAACATCATAACGGAACAGCATAACGGAACAGCATAACGGAACATCATAACGGAACAGCATAACGGAACAGCATATCGTGACATCATAACGGAACAGCATAACGGAACATCATAACGTAACATCATTATGGAATACCATCACGTAACATCATAACAGAACATCATATCGTAACATCATAACGTAACAGCATAACGAAACAGCATAACGTAACAGCATAATGTGACATCATAACGGAACAACATAACGGAACAGCATCACGGAACAGCATAACGGAACATCATAACGGAACATCATAACGGAACATCATAACGGAACATCATAACGGAACAGCATAACGGAACATCATAACGGAACATCATAACGTAACATCATAACGGAACAGCATAACGGAACAGCATAACGGAACAGCATAACGGAACATCATAACGGCACATCATAACGGAACAGCATAACGGAACATCATAATGGGAACATCATAACGGAACATCATAACGGGACAGCATAATGTAACATCATAACGGAACATCATAACGGAGCATCATAACGGAACATCATAACGGAACAGCATAACGGAACATCATAACGGAACAGCATAACGGAACAGCATAACGGAACAGCATAACGGAACAGCATAACGGAACATCATAACGGAACAGCATATCGGAACAGCATATCGGAACAGCATATCGGAACAGCATGACGGAACAGCATGATGGAACAGCATAACGGAACAGCATAACGGAACATCATAACGGAACAGCATAACGGAACATCATAACGGAACATCATAACGGAACAGCATAACGGAACAGCATAACGGAACAGCATATCGTAACAGCATAACGGAACAGCATAACGGAACAGCATAAAGTGACATCATCATAACGTAACAGCATAACGTATCATCATAACGGAACAGCATAACGTGACATCCTAACGGAACAGCATAACGGAACAGAATAACGGAACAGCATAACGGAACATCATAACGTAACATCATAACGGAACAGCATAACGTGACATCATAACGTGACATCATAACGGAACAGCATAACGGAACAGCATAACGGAACAGCATAACGGAACATCATAACGGAACAGCATAACGTGACATCCTAACGGAACAGCATAACGGAACAGAATAACGGAACATCATAACGGAACAGCATAACGTGACAGCATAACGGAACAGCATAACGTGACATCATAACGTGACATCATAACGGAACAGCATAACGGAACAGCATAACGGAACAGCATAACGGAACATCATAACGGAACAGCATAACGGAACAGCATAACGGAACATCATAACGGAACAGCATAACGGAACAGCATATCGTGACATCATAACGGAACAGCATAACGGAACATCATAACGTAACATCATTATGGAATACCATCACGTAACATCATAACAGAACATCATATCGTAACATCATAACGTAACAGCATAACGGAACATCATAACGGAACATCATAACGGAACAGCATAACTGAACAGCATAACGGAACATCATAACGGAACAGCATAACGGAACAGCATATCGTGACATCATAACGGAACAGCATAACGGAACATCATAACGTAACATCATTATGGAATACCATCACGTAACATCATAACAGAACATCATATCGTAACATCATAATGTAACAGCATAACGGAACATCATAACGGAACATCATAACGGAACAGCATAACTGAACAGCATAACGAAACAGCATAACGGAACAGCATCACAGAACAGCATAACGGAACATCATAACGGAACATCATAACGGAACATCATAACGGAACATCATAACGGAACAGCATAACGGAACATCATAACGGAACATCATAACGTAACATCATAACGGAACAGCATAACGGAACAGCATAACGGAACAGCATAACGGAACATCATAACGGCACATCATAACGGAACAGCATAACGGAACATCATAATGGGAACATCATAACGGAACATCATAACGGGACAGCATAACGGAACATCATAACGGAACAGCATAACGGAACAGCATAACGGAACAGCATAACGGAACAGCATAACGGAACAGCATAACGTGACATCATAACGTGACATCATAACGGAACAGCATAACGTAACAGCATAACGTATCATCATAACGGAACAGCATAACGTGACATCCTAACGGAACAGCATAACGGAACAGAATAACGGAACAGCATAACGGAACATCATAACGTAACATCATAACGGAACAGCATAACGTGACATCATAACGTGACATCATAACGGAACAGCATAACGGAACAGCATAACGGAACAGCATAACGGAACATCATAACGGAACAGCATAACGGAACAGCATAACGGAACATCATAACGGAACAGCATAACGGAACAGCATATCGTGACATCATAACGGAACAGCATAACGGAACATCATAACGTAACATCATTATGGAATACCATCACGTAACATCATAACAGAACATCATATCGTAACATCATAACGTAACAGCATAACGGAACATCATAACGGAACATCATAACGGAACAGCATAACTGAACAGCATAACGAAACAGCATAACGTAACAGCATAATGTGACATCATAACGGAACAACATAACGGAACAGCATCACGGAACAGCATAACGGAACATCATAACGGAACATCATAACGGAACATCATAACGGAACATCATAACGGAACAGCATAACGGAACATCATAACGGAACATCATAACGTAACATCATAACGGAACAGCATAACGGAACAGCATAACGGAACAGCATAACGGAACATCATAACGGCACATCATAACGGAACAGCATAACTAACATCATAATGGGAACATCATAACGGAACATCATAACGGGACAGCATAATGTAACATCATAACGGAACATCATAACGGAGCATCATAACGGAACATCATAACGGAACAGCATAACGGAACATCATAACGGAACAGCATAACGGAACAGCATAACGGAACAGCATAACGGAACAGCATAACGGAACATCATAACGGAACAGCATATCGGAACAGCATATCGGAACAGCATATCGGAACAGCATAACGGAACAGCATGATGGAACAGCATAACGGAACAGCATAACGGAACATCATAACGGAACAGCATAATGGAACATCATAACGGAACATCATAACGGAACAGCATAACGGAACAGCATAACGGAACAGCATATCGTAACAGCATAACGGAACAGCATAACGGAACAGCATAAAGTGACATCATCATAACGTAACAGCATAACGTATCATCATAACGGAACAGCATAACGTGACATCCTAACGGAACAGCATAACGGAACAGAATAACGGAACAGCATAACGGAACATCATAACGTAACATCATAATGGAACAGCATAACGTGACATCATAACGTGACATCATAACGGAACAGCATAACGGAACAGCATAACGGAACAGCATAACGGAACAGCATAACGGAACATCATAACGTAACATCATTATGGAATACCATCACGTAACATCATAACAGAACATCATATCGTAACATCATAACGTAACAGCATAACGGAACATCATAACGGAACATCATAACGGAACAGCATAACTGAACAGCATAACGAAACAGCATAACGGAACAGCATCACGGAACAGCATAACGGAACATCATAACGGAACATCATAACGGAACATCATAACGGAACATCATAACGGAACAGCATAACGGAACATCATAACGGAACATCATAACGTAACATCATAACGGAACAGCATAACGGAACAGCATAATGGAACAGCATAACGGAACATCATAACGGCACATCATAACGGAACAGCATAACGGAACATCATAATGGGAACATCATAACGGAACATCATAACGGGACAGCATAATGTAACATCATAACGGAACATCATAACGGAGCATCATAACGGAACATCATAACGGAACAGCATAACGGAACATCATAACGGAACAGCATAACGGAACAGCATAACGGAACAGCATAACGGAACAGCATAACGGAACAGCATAACGTGACATCATAACGTGACATCATAACGGAACAGCATAACGTAACAGCATAACGTATCATCATAACGGAACAGCATAACGTGACATCCTAACGGAACAGCATAACGGAACAGAATAACGGAACAGCATAACGGAACATCATAACGTAACATCATAACGGAACAGCATAACGTGACATCATAACGTGACATCATAACGGAACAGCATAACGGAACAGCATAACGGAACAGCATAACGGAACATCATAACGGAACAGCATAACGGAACAGCATAACGGAACATCATAACGGAACAGCATAACGGAACAGCATATCGTGACATCATAACGGAACAGCATAACGGAACATCATAACGTAACATCATTATGGAATACCATCACGTAACATCATAACAGAACATCATATCGTAACATCATAACGTAACAGCATAACGGAACATCATAACGGAACATCATAACGGAACAGCATAACTGAACAGCATAACGAAACAGCATAACGTAACAGCATAATGTGACATCATAACGGAACAACATAACGGAACAGCATCACGGAACAGCATAACGGAACATCATAACGGAACATCATAACGGAACATCATAACGGAACAGCATAACGGAACATCATAACGGAACATCATAACGTAACATCATAACGGAACAGCATAACGGAACAGCATAACGGAACAGCATAACGGAACATCATAACGGCACATCATAACGGAACAGCATAACGGAACATCATAATGGGAACATCATAACGGAACATCATAACGGGACAGCATAATGTAACATCATAACGGAACATCATAACGGAGCATCATAACGGAACATCATAACGGAACAGCATAACGGAACATCATAACGGAACAGCATAACGGAACAGCATAACGGAACAGCATAACGGAACAGCATAACGGAACATCATAACGGAACAGCATATCGGAACAGCATATCGGAACAGCATATCGGAACAGCATAACGGAACAGCATGATGGAACAGCATAACGGAACAGCATAACGGAACATCATAACGGAACAGCATAACGGAACATCATAACGGAACATCATAACGGAACAGCATAACGGAACAGCATAACGGAACAGCATATCGTAACAGCATAACGGAACAGCATAACGGAACAGCATAAAGTGACATCATCATAACGTAACAGCATAACGTATCATCATAACGGAACAGCATAACGTGACATCCTAACGGAACAGCATAACGGAACAGAATAACGGAACAGCATAACGGAACATCATAACGTAACATCATAACGGAACAGCATAACGTGACATCATAACGTGACATCATAACGGAACAGCATAACGGAACAGCATAACGGAACAGCATAACGGAACATCATAACGGAACAGCATAACGGAACATCATAACGTAACATCATAACGGAACATCATAACGGAACAGCATAACGTGACATCATAACGGAACAGCATAACGGAACATCATAACGTAACATCATTACGGAATACCATCACATAACATCATAACAGAACATCATATCGTAACATCATAACGTAACATCATAACGTAACAGCATAATGGAACATCATAACGGAACATCATAACGGAACAGCATAACTGAACAGCATAACGGAACAGCATAACGGAACATCATAACGGAACATCATAACGTAACAGCATAATGTGACATCATAACGGAACAACATAACGGAACAGCATCACGGAACAGCATAACGGAACATCATAACGTGACATCATAACGGAACAGCATAAAGGAACAGCATAACGGAACAGCATATCGCAACAGCATAACGGAACAGCATAACGGAACAGCATAAAGTGACATCATCATAACGTAACAGCATAACGTAACATAACGGAACAGCATAACGTGACATCATAACGGAACAGCATAACGGAACAGCATAACGGAACATCATAACGTGACATCATAACGTGACATCATAACGGAACAGCATAACGGAACAGCATAACGGAACAGCATAACGGAACAGCATAACGGAACAGCATCACGGAACAGCATCACGGAACAGCATAACGGAACATCATAACGGAACATCATAACGGAACAGCATAATGGAACATCATAACGGAACAGCATAACGTGACATCATAACGGAACAGCATAACGGAACATCATAACGTAACACCATTACGGAATACCATCACGTAACATCATAACAGAACATCATAACGTAACATCATAATGTAACATCATAACGTAACATCATAACGTAACAGCATAACGGAACATCATAACGGAACAGCATAACGGAACAGCATAACGTAACATCATAACGTAACAGCATAATGTGACATCATAACGGAACAGCATAACGGAATAGCATAACGGAACATCATAACGGAACATCATAATGGAACAGCATAATGTGACATCATAACGTGACATCATAACGGAACAGCATAACGGAACAGCATAACGGAACATCATAACGGAACAGCATAACGGAACATCATAACGGAACATCATAACGGAACATCATAATGGAACAGCATATCGGAACAGCATATCGGAACAGCATAACAGAACAGCATAACGGAACAGCATGACGGAACAGCATAACGGAACAGCATAACGGAACATCATAACGGAACAGCATAACGGAATAGCATAACGGAACATCATAACGGAACATCATAACGGAACAGCATAACGGAACAGCATAACGGAACATCATAACGTAACATCATTACGGAATACCATCACGTAACATCATAACAGAACATCATATCGTAACATCATAACGTAACATCATAACGTAACAGCATAACGTAACATCATAACGTAACAGCATAATGTGACATCATAACGTAACAGCATAACGTAACATCATAACGTAACATCATAACCTAACAGCATAATGTGACATCATAACGGAACAGCATAACGGAATAGCATAACGGAACATCATAACGGAACATCATAACGGAACAGCATAACGGAACATCATAACGGAACATCATAACGTAACATCATAACGGAACAGCATAATGTGACATCATAACGTGACATCATAACGGAACAGCATAACGGAACAGCATAACGGAACATCATAACGGAACAGCATAACGGAACATCATAACGGAACATCATAACGGAACATCATAATGGAACAGCATATCGGAACAGCATATCGGAACAGCATAACAGAACAGCATAACGGAACAGCATGACGGAACAGCATAACGGAACAGCATAACGGAACAGCATAACGGAACATCTTAACGGAACAGCATAACGGAACATCATAACGGAACAGCATAAAGGAACAGCATAACGGAACAGCATATCGTAACAGCATAACGGAACAGCATAACGGAACAGCATAAAGTGACATCATCATAACGTAACAGCATAACGTAACATCATAACGGTCAGCATAACGTGACATCATAACGGAACAGCATAACGGAACAGCATAACGGAACAGCATAACGGAACAGCATAACGGAACAGCATAACGGAACATCATAACGGAACAGCATAACTGAACAGCATAACGGAACAGCATAACGGAACATCATAACGGAACATCATAACGTAACAGCATAAAGTGACATCATAACGGAACAACATAACGGAACAGCATCACGGAACAGCATAACGGAACATCATAACGGAACATCATAACGGAACATCATAACGGAACAGCATAACGGAACAGCATAAAGTGACATCATCATAACGTAACAGCATAACGTAACATCATAACGGAACAGCATAACGTGACATCATAACGGAACAGCATAACGGAACAGCATAACGTAACATCATAACGGAACAGCATAACGTGACATCATAACGGAACAGCATAACGGAACATCATAACGTAACATCATTACGGAATACCATCACGTGACATCATAACAGAACATCATATCGTAACATCATAACGGAACATCATAACGGAACATCATAACGGAACAGCATAACGGAACATCATAACGTAACAACATAACGGAACAGCATCACGGAACAGCATAACGGAACATCATAACGGAACATCATAACGGAACATCATAACGGAACAGCATAACGGAACATCATAACGTAACATCATAACGGAACATCATAACGGAACAGCATAACGTGACATCATAACGGAACAGCATAACGGAACATCATAACGTAACATCATTACGGAATACCATCACGTAACATCATAACAGAACATCATAACGTAACATCATAACGTAACATCATAACGAAACAGCATAACGTAACATCATAACGTAACATCATAACGTAACATCATAACGAAACAGCATAACGGAACAGCATAACGGAACAGCATAACGGAACAGCATAACGGAACATCATAACGGAACAGCATAACTGAACAGCATAACGGAACAGCATAACGGAACATCATAACGGAACATCATAACGGAACAGCATAACGTAACAGCATAACGTAACATCATAACGGAACAGCATAACGTGACATCATAACGGAACAGCATAACGGAACATCATAACGTAACATCATTACGGAATACCATCACATAACATCATAACAGAACATCATATCGTAACATCATAACGTAACATCATAACGTAACAGCATAATGGAACATCATAACGGAACATCATAACGGAACAGCATAACTGAACAGCATAACGGAACAGCATAACGGAACATCATAACGGAACATCATAACGTAACAGCATAATGTGACATCATAACGGAACAACATAACGGAACAGCATCACGGAACAGCATAACGGAACATCATAACGTGACATCATAACGGAACAGCATAAAGGAACAGCATAACGGAACAGCATATCGCAACAGCATAACGGAACAGCATAACGGAACAGCATAAAGTGACATCATCATAACGTAACAGCATAACGTAACATAACGGAACAGCATAACGTGACATCATAACGGAACAGCATAACGGAACAGCATAACGGAACATCATAACGTGACATCATAACGTGACATCATAACGGAACAGCATAACGGAACAGCATAACGGAACAGCATAACGGAACAGCATAACGGAACAGCATCACGGAACAGCATCACGGAACAGCATAACGGAACATCATAACGGAACATCATAACGGAACAGCATAATGGAACATCATAACGGAACAGCATAACGTGACATCATAATGGAACAGCATAACGGAACATCATAACGTAACACCATTACGGAATACCATCACGTAACATCATAACAGAACATCATAACGTAACATCATAACGTAACATCATAACGTAACATCATAACGTAACAGCATAACGGAACATCATAACGGAACAGCATAACGGAACAGCATAACGGAACATCATAACGTAACAGCATAATGTGACATCATAACGGAACAGCATAACGGAATAGCATAACGGAACATCATAACGGAACATCATAACGGAACAGCATAACGGAACATCATAACGGAACATCATAATGGAACAGCATAATGTGACATCATAACGTGACATCATAACGGAACAGCATAACGGAACAGCATAACGGAACATCATAACGGAACAGCATAACGGAACATCATAACAGAACATCATAACGGAACATCATAATGGAACAGCATATCGGAACAGCATATCGGAACAGCATAACAGAACAGCATAACGGAACAGCATGACGGAACAGCATAACGGAACAGCATAACGGAACATCATAACGGAACAGCATAACGGAATAGCATAACGGAACATCATAACGGAACATCATAACGGAACAGCATAACGGAACAGCATAACGGAACATCATAACGTAACATCATTACGGAATACCATCACGTAACATCATAGCAGAACATCATATCGTAACATCATAACGTAACATCATAACGTAACAGCATAACGGAACATCATAACGGAACATCATAACGGAACAGCATAACTGAACAGCATAACGGAACAGCATAACGGAACATCATAACGGAACATCATAACGTAACAGCATAATGTGACATCATAACGGAACAACATAACGGAACAGCATCACGGAACAGCATAACGGAACATCATAACGGAACATCATAACGGAACATCATAACGGAACAGCATAACGGAACATCATAACGTAACATCGTAACGGAACATCATAACGGAACAGCATAACGTGACATCATAACGGAACAGCATAACGGAACATCATAACGTAACATCATTACGGAATACCATCACGTAACATCATAACAGAACATCATAACGTAACATCATAACGTAACATCATAACGTAACAGCATAACAGAACATCATAACGTAACATCATTACGGAATACCATCACGTAACATCATAACAGAACATCATAACGTAACATCATAACGTAACATCATAACTTAACAGCATAACGGAACATCATAACGGAACATCATAACGGAACAGCATAACTGAACAGCATAACGGAACAGCATAACGGAACATCATAACGGAACATCATAACGTAACAGCATAATGTGACATCATAACGGAACAACATAACGGAACAGCATCACGGAACAGCATAACGGAACATCATAACGGAACATCATAACGGAACATCATAACGTAACATCATAATGTGACATCATAACGTGACATCATAACGGAACAGCATAACGGAACAGCATAACGGAACATCATAACGGAACAGCATAACGGAACATCATAACGGAACATCATAACGGAACATCATAATGGAACAGCATATCGGAACAGCATATCGGAACAGCATAACAGAACAGCATAACGGAACAGCATGACGGAACAGCATAACGGAACAGCATAACGGAACAGCATAACGGAACATCTTAACGGAACAGCATAACGGAACATCATAACGGAACAGCATAAAGGAACAGCATAACGGAACAGCATATCGTAACAGCATAACGGAACAGCATAACGGAACAGCATAAAGTGACATCATCATAACGTAACAGCATAACGTAACATCATAACGGAACAGCATAACGTGACATCATAACGGAACAGCATAACGGAACAGCATAACGGAACAGCATAACGGAACAGCATAACGGAACAGCATAACTGAACAGCATAACGGAACAGCATAACGGAACAGCATAACGGAACATCATAACGGAACATCATAACGTAACAGCATAAAGTGACATCATAACGGAACAACATAACGGAACAGCATCACGGAACAGCATAACGGAACATCATAACGGAACATCATAACGGAACATCATAACGGAACAGCATAACGGAACAGCATAAAGTGACATCATCATAACGTAACAGCATAACGTAACATCATAACGGAACAGCATAACGTGACATCATAACGGAACAGCATAACGGAACAGCATAACGTAACATCATAACGGAACAGCATAACGTGACATCATAACGGAACAGCATAACGGAACATCATAACGTAACATCATTACGGAATACCATCACGTAACATCATAACAGAACATCATATCGTAACATCATAACGGAACATCATAACGGAACATCATAACGGAACAGCATAACGGAACATCATAACGTAACAACATAACGGAACAGCATCACGGAACAGCATAACGGAACATCATAACGGAACATCATAACGGAACATCATAACGGAACAGCATAACGGAACATCATAACGGAACATCATAACGGAACAGCATAACGGAACATCATAACGTAACATCATAACGGAACATCATAACGGAACATCATAACGGAACAGCATAACGGAACAGCATAACGGAACATCATAACGTAACATCATTACGGAATACCATCACGTAACATCATAACAGAACATCATATCGTAACATCATAACGTAACATCATAACGTAACAGCATAACGGAACATCATAACGGAACATCATAACGGAACAGCATAACTGAACAGCATAACGGAACAGCATAACGGAACATCATAACGGAACATCATAACGTAACAGCATAATGTGACATCATAACGGAACAACATAACGGAACAGCATCACGGAACAGCATAACGGAACATCATAACGGAACATCATAACGGAACATCATAACGGAACAGCATAACGGAACATCATAACGTAACATCGTAACGGAACATCATAACGGAACAGCATAACGTGACATCATAACGGAACAGCATAACGGAACATCATAACGTAACATCATTACGGAATACCATCACGTAACATCATAACAGAACATCATAACGTAACATCATAACGTAACATCATAACGTAACAGCATAACAGAACATCATAACGTAACATCATTACGGAATACCATCACGTAACATCATAACAGAACATCATAACGTAACATCATAACGTAACATCATAACTTAACAGCATAACGGAACATCATAACGGAACATCATAACGGAACAGCATAACTGAACAGCATAACGGAACAGCATAACGGAACATCATAACGGAACATCATAACGTAACAGCATAATGTGACATCATAACGGAACAACATAACGGAACAGCATCACGGAACAGCATAACGGAACATCATAACGGAACATCATAACGGAACATCATAACGTAACATCATAATGTGACATCATAACGTGACATCATAACGGAACAGCATAACGGAACAGCATAACGGAACATCATAACGGAACAGCATAACGGAACATCATAACGGAACATCATAACGGAACATCATAATGGAACAGCATATCGGAACAGCATATCGGAACAGCATAACAGAACAGCATAACGGAACAGCATGACGGAACAGCATAACGGAACAGCATAACGGAACAGCATAACGGAACATCTTAACGGAACAGCATAACGGAACATCATAACGGAACAGCATAAAGGAACAGCATAACGGAACAGCATATCGTAACAGCATAACGGAACAGCATAACGGAACAGCATAAAGTGACATCATCATAACGTAACAGCATAACGTAACATCATAACGGAACAGCATAACGTGACATCATAACGGAACAGCATAACGGAACAGCATAACGGAACAGCATAACGGAACAGCATAACGGAACAGCATAACTGAACAGCATAACGGAACAGCATAACGGAACAGCATAACGGAACATCATAACGGAACATCATAACGTAACAGCATAAAGTGACATCATAACGGAACAACATAACGGAACAGCATCACGGAACAGCATAACGGAACATCATAACGGAACATCATAACGGAACATCATAACGGAACAGCATAACGGAACAGCATAAAGTGACATCATCATAACGTAACAGCATAACGTAACATCATAACGGAACAGCATAACGTGACATCATAACGGAACAGCATAACGGAACAGCATAACGTAACATCATAACGGAACAGCATAACGTGACATCATAACGGAACAGCATAACGGAACATCATAACGTAACATCATTACGGAATACCATCACGTAACATCATAACAGAACATCATATCGTAACATCATAACGGAACATCATAACGGAACATCATAACGGAACAGCATAACGGAACATCATAACGTAACAACATAACGGAACAGCATCACGGAACAGCATAACGGAACATCATAACGGAACATCATAACGGAACATCATAACGGAACAGCATAACGGAACATCATAACGTAACATCATAACGGAACATCATAACGGAACAGCATAACGTGACATCATAACGGAACAGCATAACGGAACATCATAACGTAACATCATTACGGAATACCATCACGTAACATCATAACAGAACATCATAACGTAACATCATAACGTAACATCATAACGAAACAGCATAACGTAACATCATAACGTAACATCATAACGTAACATCACAACGAAACAGCATAACGGAACAGCATAACGGAACAGCATAACGGAACAGCATAACGGAACATCATAACGGAACAGCATAACTGAACAGCATAACGGAACAGCATAACGGAACATCATAACGGAACATCATAACGGAACATCATAACGGAACAGCATAACGTAACAGCATAACGTAACATCATAACGGAACAGCATAACGTGACATCATAACGGAACAGCATAACGGAACATCATAACGTAACATCATTACGGAATACCATCACATAACATCATAACAGAACATCATATCGTAACATCATAACGTAACATCATAACGTAACAGCATAATGGAACATCATAACGGAACATCATAACGGAACAGCATAACTGAACAGCATAACGGAACAGCATAACGGAACATCATAACGGAACATCATAACGTAACAGCATAATGTGACATCATAACGGAACAACATAACGGAACAGCATCACGGAACAGCATAACGGAACATCATAACGTGACATCATAACGGAACAGCATAAAGGAACAGCATAACGGAACAGCATATCGCAACAGCATAACGGAACAGCATAACGGAACAGCATAAAGTGACATCATCATAACGTAACAGCATAACGTAACATAAAGGAACAGCATAACGTGACAGCATCACGGAACAGCATCACGGAACAGCATAACGGAACATCATAACGGAACATCATAACGGAACAGCATAACGGAACATCATAACGGAACAGCATAACGTGACATCATAACGGAACAGCATAACGGAACATCATAACGTAACACCATTACGGAATACCATCACGTAACATCATAACAGAACATCATAACGTAACATCATAACGTAACATCATAACGTAACATCATAACGTAACATCATAACGTAACAGCATAACGGAACATCATAACGGAACAGCATAACGGAACAGCATAACGTAACATCATAACGTAACAGCATAATGTGACATCATAACGGAACAGCATAACGGAATAGCATAACGGAACATCATAACGGAACATCATAACGGAACAGCATAACGGAACATCATAACGGAACATCATAATGGAACAGCATAATGTGACATCATAACGTGACATCATAACGGAACAGCATAACGGAACAGCATAACGGAACATCATAACGGAACAGCATAACGGAACATCATAACGGAACATCATAACGGAACATCATAATGGAACAGCATATCGGAACAGCATATCGGAACAGCATAACAGAACAGCATAACGGAACAGCATGACGGAACAGCATAACGGAACAGCATAACGGAACATCATAACGGAACAGCATAACGGAATAGCATAACGGAACATCATAACGGAACATCATAACGGAACAGCATAACGGAACATCATAACGGAACATCATAACGGAACAGCATAATGTGACATCATAACGTGACATCATAACGGAACAGCATAACGGAACAGCATAACGGAACATCATAACGGAACAGCATAACGGAACATCATAACGGAACATCATAACGGAACATCATAATGGAACAGCATATCGGAACAGCATATCGGAACAGCATAACAGAACAGCATAACGGAACAGCATGACGGAACAGCATAACGGAACAGCATAACGGAACAGCATAACGGAACATCATAACGGAACAGCATAACGGAACATCATAACGGAACATCATAACGGAACAGCATAAAGGAACAGCATAACGGAACAGCATATCGTAACAGCATAACGGAACAGCATAACGGAACAGCATAAAGTGACATCATCATAACGTAACAGCATAACGTAACATAACGGAACAGCATAACGTGACATCATAACGGAACAGCATAACGGAACAGCATAACGGAACATCATAACGTGACATCATAACGTGACATCATAACGGAACAGCATAACGGAACAGCATAACGGAACAGCATAACGGAACAGCATAACGGAACAGCATAACGGAACAGCATCACGGATCAGCATCACGGAACAGCATAACGGAACATCATAACGGAACATCATAACGGAACATCATAACGGAACAGCATAACAGAACATCATAACGGAACAGCATAACGTGACATCATAACGGAACAGCATAACGGAACATCATAACGTAACACCATTACGGAATACCATCACGTAACATCATAACAGAACATCATAACGTAACATCATAACGTAACATCATAACGTAACAGCATAACGGAACATCATAACGGAACAGCATAACGGAACAGCATAACGTAACATCATAACGTAACAGCATAATGTGACATCATAACGGAACAGCATAACGGAATAGCATAACAGAACAGCATAACGGAACAGCATGACGGAACAGCATAACGGAACAGCATAACGGAACAGCATAACGGAACATCATAACGGAACAGCATAACGGAACATCATAACGGAACATCATAACGGAACAGCATAAAGGAACAGCATAACGGAACAGCATATCGTAACAGCATAACGGAACAGCATAACGGAACAGCATAAAGTGACATCATCATAACGTAACAGCATAACGTAACATAACGGAACAGCATAACGTGACATCATAACGGAACAGCATAACGGAACAGCATAACGGAACATCATAACGTGACATCATAACGTGACATCATAACGGAACAGCATAACGGAACAGCATAACGGAACAGCATCACGGAACAGCATCACGGAACAGCATCACGGAACAGCATAACGGAACATCATAACGGAACATCATAACGGAACATCATAACGGAACATCATAACGGAACAGCATAACGGAACATCATAACGGAACAGCATAACGTGACATCATAACGGAACAGCATAACGGAACATCATAACGTAACACCATTACGGAATACCATCACGTAACATCATAACAGAACATCATATCGTAACATCATAACCTAACATCATAACGTAACAGCATAACGGAACATCATAACGGAACAGCATAACTGAACAGCATAACGGAACAGCATAACGGAACATAATAACGGAACATCATAACGTAACAGCATAATGTGACATCATAACTGAACAGCAGGAGGGAGCACAATATGTGAACAGTCTCTCTGCAAAGTTTGACTTTGATAAAGTGAAGCAGAACACAATTAGAGAGGTTTTAGTACAGAGGGTTCAGGCGAGGTCTCCAAAATGGTCATTTTGGCACCATCTGTGCCATTTGAATTTTCTCATGTACCAAAGTGGTGGGCCATCAGGGTCTGCAAGGCCTTCTCTGCTGGCCTAAACAGAATCACAAAGCTATATCTATTTTATAATTTTATAATTTTTCTTAAATATTAAATAAAATTAAATAAATAAAAATATTTTTCCCATTATCTTATTTTCTCATTGCACAGCTACTGTCTTCCTCAGTTGCTCTGCTTCCAGTGCAACTTGTTTTAAGTAGAGCTTTTATCCAATCAGATTTCACCTCTGTGTCTCTAGGTAAGAACAGAGACCCAGGCCTGCAGACGGAGGCCTGCAGACGGAGGCCTGCAGACGGAGGCCTGCATCCATTTGCAGTTTAAGTGAACGGGGATGATATTGTTGATTGTCATATTCTTCAACCAATCAGATCTTTAGTTTGACATGTTGGGCGATAAGTGCATTTTTTCTGACAGTAAATGCTAAACTTTCTCCACAGCCCCCCAAAAAAGGGGGCGCTCGGGCTTAAGTGGAACCGAGGTTTTGGTTAAAGTCCGAATTATGTTGATGTGATAAGGATCAATAAGGAGTCCTCACAATTAATACACAATAGTGTGTAAGTGGTAACTGCGCAAATATATGTGCATGTATGAAATACTATGAGTGTGTGCATCTCAGCAAATGTGTAAGTAGTTTTACTTGCGTGTGTGTCACTGTGTGTGTGAGTAAGTGTGTATACCCAGTATGTATCTGTATTTGTGTGTAGGTGTGTGTGTGCGTGTGTGAGCTGCAGCACTTAAAATGAGCTGCAGCACTTAAAATGCTGACTGTATTAAATTGTGCGTTCTCTCCCCAGACGCCAAACCCAGATTCTCGCTCTGGTCACTTTGCCACAGCAGCTGGTACACACGACAAATAAAAACAAAAACGTTGGAGCTGCTATCCCAGCTCTCTTGTGTTTCATTATTCATCTGAGGAGCCTCTCGCTTTGTATTCACACGGCTCCACACAATCACGCCTCAGAGCTGCCACAGTCCAACCAGCCGACCGCAGACCTGCTGCTGCTCCACTAGCTGCTCTGCTCATGAAGAGAGCTGATTTTCTGCACGTCTGCACCAATTTATTAAAGCCGCCTCTGCTGTCAGGGATGTTTATAATGGAAACACATACATATAATGGATAGTATAGGATGCATATGGTTGGTTTTAAATTTCCCATTAGTCTGACCTATGTGGGATCTTGGCGACTGATTGTGTGATGCATATTTTAAGTAAAGGAAATAAAAAAGATCATGAAATATGAATATTATCTGAAGCAAAACAAATATTTGGATAAAGTTTCCTAAAAGAAGGTAACATGTACAAGTACAAGTTCCAGAGGCTAGTATTCCTCAATCAAAGACTGGATTAGATAAAGATAAAAGAAAATGAGTTTCAGAAAGGCAGAAAAGATGATAAGCAGTTTTGTCAGCGCAAAAAGTAACAATGCGTTCTAAGACTTGTAATACGTATCTGCAGACAGGTTCGACTGTTAATCTTAGACAAATAAAGACAAAAATATTTAAAAGATAACAATTTCTATTGTCATAAATCACAACAAATTAAAATGCAGCTAATAAACATTTATGTGCTGAAATCTGTATTTGCATGGCTGCCAACATGTCAGCCACTAATGTCCATTTGTGTTATAACCCAATATCGACCAATATATCAACATATTAGAGATTTGGGGCGACGCATTTCCCTTAAAGTTCTCAGTCCTCCTAACTTCCCCACAGTCCAGCCATTTGACCATGTTTGTTTTCTTCGTAATGTAACACCAGACTTCTGGGAGTGAGAACGGGTTGGTCCATTGAGCCATGTGTACCTTTCTGCAAAATACTGCACACTGGAAAACATCAGTTAGCATTTTCAGAGTGTTCCATGGTAGCTCATCTCCAGGAAGAAATCTGGAATGAAACAAACGTTGGTCTCATCTCAGCCTTAAAGATAAATGTTAGATTTAGGATCGTTGCAAAAAGATGGGTAAAAAGGACTTTTAAAAAAGAGGAACTAACTAGCTTCATCACTCGTGGAATCCTCTTTGAAATGTGAATAGGGATGGACACGAAAACACCATGTCTGTGCGTGAGTTAAGTTTCTTCAAACTGAAACATATAATTGTGGCCACAACATGAAGAAAAATGCCTATACTCGATGCAACAAAGGACTTTGATTACACTAACTAGTCGCTTCATTTACTACACATCATTGAAAAGGCATCACTGCATTCTTTAGTCGCCCCCCACCGGGTCAGAAGGCAGACAACCTTTACATCAGTATACAGCTTAGAACTTCTAGTTTTTAGACTAATGTGACGAAATATTGATATGACAAACTAAGACAGCGTTGACTTGTTTATACACGGGACACGAACAGCGCTCTCCTGGGTGAAGGTCCTTTGTAAGTTTGACCCAGCCGCCAAGTATCAACAACAATCCCTCCTTTACACTATGTCAGTTGCTCTGAGCATCTAATAATGATGCGGGTGAGTTTACACTGACCAAGCAACGACATTTGAGGAGCTGGGAGTGACAACGGGTTGTATAGTTAAACTGAATTTGTATTTAATTATTTAGTTAATCTTATGTAATACCTAGATTTTCAACAGAGAGGCAGCTGGATTATTTTATTTGTTCAAATACAACAGAGGAGCTGGTTTTATGATTACATTTATTTTCTCACTTTCTTCCGTCTATGACGAGCAAAGGGCCGGTGCCTCAAAGAAATTGATTCACTTAGAAACAGAAGGCGAGGAGTGGCTGCTGTTTTGAGTCACGTAGAAGATCTCATTCCACCACTGAGGAGTACGGAACGATAGGAAGCAGGAGGTTAGTACATGTTGTCTTAATTCACTTATTATTATTCACAATTTAAACACAAGGAAATAAACATCCTCCATCCTCCGCCAGAAATGAAACGTATGCAAACAACACAGAGATTAACATGCGCAGTGAGAGAAGGGCCATTTTTACTGTGCTAATGGGCACAGTCCTGCCCATAATCACAGTAACAGAAAGTATGAGGAGCAGCTGGAAATCATCAGCAGCACAATCAAAGCCCAGAGTGTCCTCCGGGCTTTCATAAAAAGCTTATGCTGTTTGCAGTGGGTTAGGAATAACAAGTGGAATAAGGCCGGGAAGAGGGTCGACTCCTTCAAGTTTTGTTCACGACATATAAAGACATGTTACTATCACGTGGATGCTACTATTAGTTTTAGTTTTGTTTTGATGCCGTCAGGAGCCATGAAGAAAAAAAAAAGTTATTGTTGTTCAATGATCAAGTCTTGTTACTCCAAGTAACAGTGGAACTAGAATATACATATTTAAGGTATAAATACAGTACACATAACAACTATCGTGTTGCTGCTGGTCGAACTGGAGCTAATGTTTAACTGTGAAACAAACCGTTGGGTAGTTTCAGTGGCGGGCCTGCAAGGCCTTCTCTGCTGGCCTAAACAGAATCACAAAGTTATAGTTATTTTATAATTTTATATTTGTTCTTAAATACACTACATGTATTGTAATTTATAAAAATATTTTTCCCATCATCTTATTTTCTCATTGCACAGCTACTGTCTTCCTCAGTTGCTCTGCTTCCAGTGCAGCTTGTTTTAAGTAGAGCTTTTATCCAATCAGATTTCACCTCTGTGTCTCTAGGTAAGAACAGAGGCCCGATGCCTGCAGACTCTCATCTGCATCCATGTGCAGTTTAAGTGAATGGGGACGATATTGTTGATTGTCATAGTGTTCAACCAATCAGATCTTTAGTTTGACATGTTGGGCGTATTCTTTGACGTGCCAGAGCCTGCTAGCTGGCCTACAAGTACGTGATTGGTCAGTGGACTAGCCTGACGTGTTGGGCGGTGACAATGCCAATATCTGCTGCCTCTGTCGAGCGGGCATTTTCAGCCCTGAAACGCATTAAAACGTATTCAAGAAATACAACTGGGGAGGCTCGACTGTCTTCACTGGCATCCATGAATCGAAAAGGACTTCTTACTGGAACTAAAATGCACAGATGTTCTGTACAACCGTGGGATTAAATTCTTTATTAACAAAGAAAGGAGGATCTGGTAAGTAATGCGTTTGTTTTTACATCTGCAGTAGCTTTAATATGCTTGTTTATATATTATTATTTGTACAACTTGTTTTTAATGAAGATTTTTGTTTGGTTTAATATGTGATAGGAACCATTGTTACGTCCAATGTTGCTCTGGGGACATATTTAGCTGCTGCCAGTGTTGGCAACTTGGCGACTTTCTCGCTAAATCTGGCGACTTTCAAAACCCTCATGGCGACTTTTTTTGTCAAAAGCTACTAGTGACAAATCTAGCGACTTGTTCTGGTGTTGTTGGAGAATGTTCTGGTGTTTTGACGTTAAAGCACGTACGTTCTGCACTGTCGTGAACGAACAGCGGGTGCTGCTGTGAGCCCCTCCACAGCCGCCCACAGAAGCCTCGCGCAGCAGTCAGAGCAGAGAGGAGACGCACTCTCGGCAGATAGTGTATGTACAGGTGTTGGCTTCATTTTTACACAAAACAAATAATAACCGTAGCTGTGTTTCAGCTGAAGGACAGCAGTAAAGGCCCAGGTATAAAATGCACGGCCCGCCACTGGGTAGTTTGTATCTATTAAATGTATATTATGCAGCATTATACCTTTAATAGATAAAAAAGACAACAATGTATTGACAAAAAATTACATTTGACCCACTAGAAAATACATACAGTATACAGCGTCTCTATGTCACTCTTCCACAGTCCAAATATGGTCACTTCTGTACTCTGGTTTTAAAAAAACAAGATGGCGTCAGCAAATTCAAGGCTTCAAAACTGCAGAAACTGTGTAAAACCGGAGCCACACACACAAACACAGAGCAGACCCACCACAGCAGACAGGTTGTGGGTGGTGCACGGGTGTGCTTCAGATGCATTCATTCAAAATCCAGAAATGAGGAACCTTCCCACAAGGTTGTGAGGACGTGTGAGTTTATCTGTGCTTTAGAATGTAACTGGCGATACAATCAGAAAAAAAAGTTTTACGTCTCCGATGTAGCCTACTGCGTTTTTTGTGCTTATGCCGCACCCTCTCCTTATTCAATATCTATTTTACTTGACCACCGCTGTGCTCTCTCATCAGCCACACCTGCCGGCCATATCATCTTCTTTTCAGCCGTCTTGCCAGACACGCCGTCCACTACCCTCCGCCATCTTTCTTTCAGCTACGCTCTCCGCCGTTCCCCACATCCGTCCTCATTCCCCCTCCCCTCTTCCCCTTAGTTGAAAATAAATTCCCTCGATCATGTTACTGTGAATCTGCTTTTAGGTCTAACTAACTCTGCTGAAACGTAACTGGTTACTCCCTTTGTGCTTACACGGTGCCTCGATGTTTTTCCGCTTCAAATCCGATAACGTTTCTCCAGATTTATTTGGAATGGAAGGAAACTAAGCACGTTAACCACCAGTAAGGAGGGAGGTGGTATGTCTCTCCCTAAACTTAGAGAGTATTTCCATTCCGCCCAATTCAAAATAATAGTTCTTTGGTGTGATAATGGTTACGAGGCTAAGTGGAAGGAGATGGAAAATGAATGCAAAGGTATCCCAGTACTAGCAATGATCGCAGACCACACATGAATGTTAACTTATCGTGCCCATCTGAACCCCATTGTCTCATTCACCCTGCACACCTGGTTTGATGTTGTAAAGCAACTACATTTGTGGACCCATTTAAGAAAACTTAGATGGCTTGCATATGACACAGAATTTAAACCAAACAGTATAGATTCTAGATTCAGGTACTGGACCAAACAAAGTATTACTGCTTTCTGCACAATAACAGAGAAAAACACATTACAAAGTTTCCAGATATTGAAGGAAAAATACAATTTAGAAAAGTATGATTTCTTCAGATATCTACAGCTACGGCAGTACTTTTCATAAGAAATGAAGAGACATGAGGTAACTATGGAACCTAATGAAATAATACAAATCAGTAATTTCAAAACGTTACCAGGGAATTACAAAGGACAGATGAACTACCACGACATAGATCAAGGAGAGATGGGAGAAAGAACTAGAAGATAAAATACCCAGTCAGCAATGGGAGAATATGTGTGAAACCGCGTTCTCTACTTCCTGTTCTATATATTGGCAGGAATTTGGCAGGAAGAACCTTGTTTGTTTCTTTATTACCCCTAAAATGAAGACATACTTTGCCACAATAAACCATACATGCTGGAGAAATTGTGAGGAGGGTTGTGCAAACCACCACCACATCTTCTGGTGCTGCCCCAAGATACAAACATTCTGGCAAACCGTTTGGAGAATTATGCAGCATATTCTTGGCCAGCAGATCTTATTCACATGCAAGTCACTTTATTTGGGTGATCTACCAGAAGGAATAACAGGAGATGACAGATACCTCCTGAAAATATTAACGGTAGCAGCAAAAAAAGCAATTACTCGTAAGTGGCTACAAACCGACCCACCTTCAGTCGAAAGTTGGATTGAAATCATTAAAGAAATTCACGGTATGGAAAGACTGACTTTCCTTCTGAGATTAAGAAAAGACACATATATAGCAAGATGGACAAAATGGACCAAATATTTATTTGTCAGAACAAGAAACTTGGCTGGTGACTTGCCCTCCCTAACCTCACACAGGTTTTTTGACTTTTTTTTTGTTCATTGTTGATGCTCATCTTTTAAGAAGACAGGTACTCTCTTCAAACAGGATGCTACTTCACCTGTGCAAATCTAGATCCTAACATAAATAATGCTGTGTATAGAACCCTTCCAATATATATTTTTGATATCTGATCCTGAAATGATGGTTGACACGAGTGACGGACAATGTTGTTGGCGTGTTGCATGGTTGTTTTGATGTATTTTGTCTTTGCTTTTCTCTTATTTATCTATTTGTTAAATTTTATTTTTCTTCCTGGTCTTTCTTTGCCAGGTGCATGATTTACTAGTGTTATTCCTTTACTTGTTTGGGATTTGTTTTTCGTTGCTACAAAAAAAACCTTAATAAAATATTTAAGTATATAAAAAAAGAAATCCGATAACGTTGCCAGATTGGCTAAATTTTTGTTTTCTTTGAGACCAACCCCCCCCCCCCAACTCTACTGAAATAGATGTTCTTCATGTTGCCAGTCTAATGTTGGCAGTAAATGGCACACGGCCTGTCAGACAATAGTGGCTCTGTATATTGCTTTGATTTTTATTACTGTTATTAGTAAGAATGGTAGGGCATAATGTTCCAACAATGTTTTCAAAAACATTTTGAGAAAGCTATCACAAAACCTTTTGAAATGTTTTTGGAGAACGTGGCCATAACTTTGAAAAGAACATTCTGGGAACCAAAAACAACTTCCCGCTGAAAACTACCATTCACTAGAGCAGTGAATGAAAACATTCTCAGAACGTTTTTAGGACAAACAATTTCTATCTGGGTCAGTCAGTTTTATTAGTGAAAGTTACAGCAGTTATCTCAGAGGGAACTTTCTGTTCTCACAGTTTAAATGTATTCCACAAGAAAGAAGAGAGCCAACAGGGTGTCCTTAAATGCAAAAGAGCTACCTAAAGATAGTCTGGGACATCTCTCCCACCTGCGGGAGCCTTCACACCTCCACTCCCATCTTCATCATGTGAGAGGTAAACACCATCTTCCAATATGGAGGCAGCGTGTGAATACCAGGCTCGAATATCGAAGCGTGAGTCAGAACTCCAGCCAGACGGTGCCAGATGGAGAGACAAGATATGAGAGTATAGAGGCTTATAGCACAGTATTTACCATTTCCACTTCTTGCATCTATTATAGTGGCACTGACTGGCAGAGAATGTATTAGCGTCATAACATTTTTTTATAAATAAATGTCATTAATCTTACTTTGAAATGGTTTATAAATTTAATTTTGAGATCAATTGAATGATCCAGTCAGCTGATTTTGATGGCACGAACGCTAAATGCTAAACACTTCACGAAGCATAACTGGCAAAACAAATTAGTAGCACATAAACATAATTTCAACCTGGCACATAAGCAAAGACAAAAACCTAAAACAGGCAGTGATCGTGAGCAAACAGAAGTAGGTGCTTCAATGCCACGGCTGAGTGGCACAATGGATTATCTGCAGAGCTGTCTGGGCAGGTCTGCATGCTGAGTGACTCATTAGGGAAATGAGGGACAGGTGCACTGACTTTAGAATGGCAGGACATGACAAGATGCTAAGCAACATTAAACCGAGATGGTTCTGTCACCATCATAGTGGACGTCTTATGAGACAGTCGGAGCAACTGATGTGGTATGAAGAGTGAGATAGTCCACACAGAATGGTTGGGATTGGAGGTGGATGGGTCAACAAACAAACAAGCAAACAAACACAGGACTTTCACCCAGGAGACTGCTGTTCATGTCCCTTGCAAAACTAAAAGAAAACCCTGACTTCTGTTTGTCACGCGAGTCGTTAATGTCGTTAGTCACGAGACTCACATGAGTTACTAGTCACGTGACTCGTCCTTAGTCCGCCAAGTTAATGTCGCACAAACTCTTTTACTAAACATAACTAAAAGGTTTTGTTGCCAAAACCCGACTTCTTGTGAAGACGGAAGATCATTTTGAAAAGAATCTATACTGATGTGTTGATGTGTTGGAAGTGGGAATGCGTTGATGACCGCCATGCTAGTGTCATCCCAAGGTACGGGTGAGAGTGCATCGGCCAGCACATTGTCACGCCCTTTTTTGGAACGTATTTCTACAATTACGTTTTGGGTCATAAGGGCCCAATGTATAAGATGTTGATAACTGTTATATATCAGATTAAGGAACAGGAGAAGGTTGTGATCTGTAAAAACTGTCACCGGCTGCGGATTCTTGTGCTTGGCTGCAGAGAACTTCTTAGAGAAGTAACGGACCAGGTGACTGATGCCAAAGGAACCTTACTGTAGCAGTACAGCACCAGCTCCAGCACCACTCGCATCAACCTCTAACTTGAATGGCACTGCAAAGTGTAGAGCCGACAGCACTGGAGAGCTGGAGGAAAGGAGATTCGTAATCAAGGGGCGTCTGCCCTAAGCAGCACCAATATAAATGATTGAAGCTGATGAATCTGATGAATCTGATGAATCTGCGAAAGTTGGGCATTGATTGGGAAATGGAAGGCCACACGTAACAGCAGCATGAACATACTAAAAGCAGAGGGGGAATCATGTCTAAAAAGAGACAGCAGCAAGGTGATAGGCTAATTATGTAGGTGACCAGCTGATGAGAACAGCTGATATCAGGACTGACGGCCCCAGACAATGACAGCAAAGGAAAGAATGAGTGAGAATGCATGAGAGGACTGAATGGCAAGATATATGAGAAATAAACTGCAGGCCTACGCATGTACATGTGTAGTCTTCCTGGCAGGGAAAGGATATTTAGAAGTCAATACCAATAATGGTGAAATTCCACAATCCACGATAGCCAATTCAATACCACGGTAAAAAAACGAAAGAAACAATAAATCACATGTACTTTAACATACACTGCTGTATTACTGTTAGCATACTGGTTTTTATCAATGTATTCTTGATCCCTGATCACTGAACTGCTTCAAGTTTCTCTCAAAAAGCTAAATTTGACAAGATAACATAATGGATAATGGATAATGGATGGATTGAACGGATCATAATGTAACTCAATGCAACCTAAGTACGTTAGCTGTTAGCTCTGTTATTTAGCCAAGCAGGACTGTGCTGCCCAATGGCTGCTCACAGCTTACTTTAACTCGTTTTTCTCTTGCCGGTTTCAACCCGGTGTTGTTGCTTACGCTGTAGCATTAGCAGTGAAAGTTTCTATTTGCGGGATGACGGGACGCTGTTGGTTTCGAGCCCCGTACCTTCTTCCCTGGGTCCTGTGGAAAATGTAATACTGTAACGTTTTTTGAATTCTTGCATCAATATGATACGGAAGCGTCAGTTCTAATGAATCCCTATTTCTCACTGAACTTGTGACAGAGCTTCATGAGTCCAAATGGACATGTGTCTCACAGTGGACAGTCCACGTGAGACGGCAGCCGTGGCAGAGACAGAATCAGTCTATGTAGCTGTTTGCATCAAGGCACCAGCACCAACTGGAAGAGTCTCGCCGCAGTCCATTTATGGAACCAACGTCACCATCACTTTTCAACTAAAAAGCCCCACAGAAATTCATTACTGGTCCGCCAACCAATTTCTCCTTCTACTTCCTAGAGTTCCTGTCACAGAGCGACGCTGTGCACATAGATATTGTTCAGCCGAGTTTATGAATATGAATGTGAACCTATAGAGGAAACAATCGGTTCATTGCCGACACACTGTATAGGTCCCAATGCAGTATGCAACAGCTATTGCTCATTGATGCACATATAATCATCCATGCTACGGCTCTCTCTCTCACACATACACACACACACACACACACACAGTGAAAATTAAGCCTGAGAGCAGTATACACTCAAAGCTCATTGAAATTGAATCACTGATATGTGATGGAATAAATCATTATCTTTATGTTCCCACAACGTTACACACATAAACACACACTGTGCTGGCAGTGGGCACACAGAGGAAGGCCTCAGATTGTTAAAGCACTTTGCCGCATGCAATGAGAAGCGCTCACAGGTTGTACAAATGGAATCTAAATTGAATTGCGACGCAGCAAAGAAGAGGAGCGGGTGGGAGTGAAGAGGAGGAAACTCACATGTGTCTGAAATCTGACTTGATTTGAAAACAATACCTTCTGAAGAAAGAAAAGAAGATGTATGAATTTTGGAGACAAAAGATTTGAGAGAGCACAAATGCTCTATTCAGTCTAGAAGTCAACATTCGAGAGCAGAATCAGATTTGAGTAGAGGGGACAGAATCGTAAGCCTAAAGCAGACAATTGGAGCAGCAAGAGGAAACGTGTGACTGCGTTTGAGCCGGCGATACGGATACTCACAGCCGATGATCAAAGCTGCTCGCGCTCACTTCTGGCAGCACAAACCCAAACTGTCACCAGACTGTCACCTGTGCAATGTGACCTGGAAGTGTAGAGTTATCCTGTCAGACCCTTCCTTCTACTATAAATGTAAAGCCATTGAATAGAGATAAAGAGCAGTATTTGCTATCTGTATTATCTTAAGTGTTGACACTAAACGAATAGAATCGCATTCAATTTGTTGGTAAATGATCTAGATTGGCACCTGTGGCAGCTTTTACTAGTCCAAAAATGTTCTCAACTCCTCAGAAGCCAAAACGATTGAATCCGTGCCTGTGCTCTCTCAAATGTTGACTTGCGGTACTGAGAAGTGCTCAGAGTTCATTTTCACCTCTCTCACATCTGTTGTCGTCAATAAACTTCCGCAAAATTGCAGCAATTTAAAAATAGTCTCAAGTGTTGGAGTCATGTCCAGAGTCGAGATAGAAAGCTCCAATGTCAGGGCCGAACGAGTCCCTTATCAACACCTCAATCAAGACAGGAACCTTCCAAATCACGCCCAACACATCTTGAACTATTAGCTACATGTAGAGGAATAATGAAAGCTATTTATTTTGATTTATTATTTTCAAATAAACCTCATGTGACTCAATGAAAATCATTTGTAATTTCGAAACCAAAAGTCCCGCATGTTTGCACAAGAAACATTCACAAGATCACAATCAGCAAAACAAACTACACAATAAACAGGAATTAAAAACAGGTACAAGAATTATAAAGATAAAGAAAACATTAGATATTACATTTGCTTTCTGCAACGTGATTGTCTGGCTTCAAATTCTACCCATTATAAGGATAAGTTGAGTGGATGCAAATTGGCAGTAGAACGCAAAGAACATAAATTTAGAGGCTGCATCCTGGAGGACATCCCCATCACAGAGACTGTTAGCAGAGCATCTTCAACAAAGTGAGTTCCTTCAGCAGACACATTCACAACACTGTATCCTGTGTCTGAAAGACAAGCTTACGATCAATGTGGTACCAGATACTTTGTGGCTTTCTATTACTGTTTGCCCAGCCCACCATCTTATCGTCATTATGTACCTCTATTTCAGGTTGATATTAGCACAAGGCAAACTGTAGAAATCCTTTTCCTGCATCACAGATGGATTCAAAAAGATGATGTAAAAAAACGAGAAAAAAAGAATCCTTGCTTCATCAAGGATGGGGTTATAAAACATGTAACGCAGAATAAAAATGAGGACGTCAATCTCAAAGTGTATCCCCGGTAGTAGCGGAGGACAACAGAGAGGGAGAGAGACAGAGTCGGTATCACTGAGGGCCAGGTTGTCTCTGCTGGCCCTCGGAGGAACCGAGAGGTGAAAAGGCGAAGGACAAAGACAGAGACAGGCTTTGTTTAGTTTATCACTGACACACACGCACACACACAAACCGACGACACACACCTACTGCTACTAGAAACAGGAGAGGACAAAGTTATAAACCAAACACACACACACCAGCGGCTGAGAGTGATGAATGGGGAGGTAACAACCGTGTTGTCATGGTTTTTTCTCTAGTAAAGACCTTCTATGCTTGCTTTGAGACCACACACACACACACTCACCCCTACAGGGTACCCTCTATTTCTCTCCACAAACCTCTCACCAACAAAGACAGATGGTGAAAATGGTAATTATGGGAGCAATTTACCATCAAGTATGAAGTTGTAATGCTGGAGACAAGCACAGCAGAGAGAGAGAGAGAGAGAGAGAGTGTTTTCTTCTGCTGCTCTTCGTGAGAGCAAAGTGAAACTGTTTGTATCTAGAAAACCTAGAGATGGCAGGTAAAGAAAGACCAGCTGTGGATTGGATGAAGAAACCAAACAGACAGGAAATCAATTTGACCGTCAGTAATCAGTCTGCTGACGACCAACGAGTCTGAAACTGAATCTGTCCCGAGAGAATGACCGGTTTAACGTGAGGATAATGTTCCTGTGATGTGCTGCTGGTGTTTTAATTAAAAGTCAGAGAGAAGCATATATCGGCAGGCGAATGCTCCAAACGCACGTTTTCACTCCCAACTCGTCGAATAACGACGTTTAGTCAGTGCCCCTCAGCGTCTGAAGCCGACGCACCAACGCACCCTTTAAACGTCTGTATGAGACGCAAGAAGCTTTTAACTTCAATGCACACTGTCATTGCTAGAAGGTCAGAGCAACTGACAGAGAATAAAAAGTGAGAAAGTCCACTGAGGGAGGAGGTCAGGGGGGATGGGTGCTCTGCTGTTTTTGTCCTGTGTGAAACCAAGTCAACGTTGACTTATTAGTTTTCACCACCAGTTCAAAGTTCCTCACAGTAACGTTTGTGATGAACCTTTAATGAATTGTGAAACAGTCTCAAATTAATACTGGTGCCTCCATATGACCTACACAAGTTAACGAGACCATCAGCAGGAACATTGGCTATTTCTACATAGTTATTGTCATCGGATTCTGCGCAAAATCAGATGAAATATCATGCATTTTTACCAGAAACTCCTTCAGCTCAGACCCCAGCGGTGTCTCAGGGACCAGGCCTACCAGGCGGACAGACCCAGACCTGGCTTCGCTGCAGCCCCTCGACCTGCAGTTGCAAACTCCGGCGGAGGGATGAGAGCTCAACTCCCTGCAGCATGGTCCCCCCCTCCTGCTCCGCCAGTCCTTGCTGGGAACCAACACCGTCACCATGCAGCTGGACACCCGGGCCCTTTGCTGGGCCCGCTGGATGGAAGCAAGGCATGGACAATCCGAACTAGGGCTGACTGGAGCAGACTGTCAGACACCTGCTGCATTAAAGGGACTCTAGTGCTCGGAAACACTACGGCTTTTGTCCACAGGGACAACATTGACACCAATTAAATTTCCTTGTAGTAACTTTAAGTAATTTATGCTCTTAACTAATGTCATATTCGTAAGTTATGTACCAAACATACTTCTTTTAAACCACCTTTTCCTAAGGCTAAGTAGTTGTGTAGCATAAGCCTAACCAAGTAAACTCTAAAATAAAGTTCACGTTATTACGACATTATGGATGTAACGGGTGCAAACTGAGACAACGTCCCAAAATGTTGATGTCAAATTGGTCATCTCTCCATCTTTACTCTGTTCATTTAAATTCATTGTTTTGTAAGAAACAAGTCTTGGCTTTGAAGTCCCGGGTCTTGTCCCAAATCAAGACCAACAACTCATGTCCAGAGTCAAGACAGAAAGCTCCCATGTCAAGGCCCAACAAGTCCCGTATCAAGTCCTAAATCAAGACAGGACAGTTCTAAATCATTTACCAAATCACGCCCCAACACATCCTGAACTATAAGCTACATGTAGAGGAATAATGAAAGCTATTTATTCAAAATCTTTATTTATCATTACTATCAAATAAACATCATGTGACACTTTTAAAACACAATTAAATCATTTCTAATTTGTAAACCAAAAGTCCCGCATAATTTCATACCGACACCTGCAGAATCTCCTGCACAGTTTCTGCATTGGTGAAAAAACAACTGTAATTCAGTCACGACACCAATGAACCAGTGAAGTGCATCGTCTGGCTCGAGTCCTCCGGCTTACAGGAAATGAAATCTTTCACCTGTCACTCCTGTCAGAGACTGTAGGAGGCAGCTCCCCAGTGTGAGTGTGTGTGCTATTGACCAGGTGCATCCTCTAATCCCCGCTGGGGGACTCAACCAAACCTGCTCTATGCTAATTGTGTCCTTTAATCAACCAGTTTGCTTGCTGACTAAGAGCCAGATGGTGTGAAACAACACCTCTTGTCTGCTGTCTCAGAACATGAACAATAATATTGAGGTACAGCAGCGGTGATAAGCAGGACGTCCTGCTGGTAGACACCACAACACCTGGGAAGCTTGTTTTGTTTGTTTTAACAGTTTCAGTTCACAAGATTAAACTCTCCTTGTTTGGTAAAAGACACTGATTATTGGATTTGAACCTGGAGCCAGTGATTGTCCCTACTGGTTAATATGTTATAGTGTATATCATCACTAGCACTTTTCCATATGTGACATTATTTACAGCTTTGATGCCAATCAGGCAAATACGCAAATACATAAAACATTGTTTCACCAATGCTGCCTAATTGTGAATAAGTTATACCCTTTTGTTCAAAAATCCTGAGTGCCATTCTAGGTTCTGCTTTTGATGACAGTTGGGAATTTCAAATGTTTTTTTTTTTTTTTTACTTCGGCAGACAGAACATTAACAAACTCAATCAGATGTAGTGCGCATGTGGTCTGAAAGTTAGGATTTTGAAATGGGAGAAAGGTGCCGACATGACGAAAATAAAAACCATAACGTAAGACAATAAGCAATGGGTAATGGTTACATTTTAGGAATACTGTTACCTTCATCAATATACTCACCACCATCATGACCATCATCAATAGAACCAGCAATCTTTATTACATTAATATATCTCATAATGGTAGGAATCAGGGCTCGACAGACGTATTTAGTTTAATTGCGTAAGGGGAGGTGTAGCCCCTCCTGCTTCCATCGTTCAGGCCCATCAGCGCATTTCGTGGTGGTGGCACAGAATTTGTTCAAATTTGCTGCCCAAATCTAATGTTACACTGTTTCATTTAATGTAGTTTTATTTTTGTTGTTGTTGATCGCGGTACGTAATTCTAACTGACTCTGTGCCACCACCGTGAAGTGTTTGTGGTCATTTCACCTATTTCTGTGCACATGTGAGAAGGTTGAGATACCTCGGCCAAAGTGAACATGTAAAGGTAGCCTATGTATTTATTTATGATGTATTTATTTTTTATTACACCTTGATTGATCACAACAGTGGAGAGAAAACAGGAAACAAACGGGATATTGCGGTTGCAAGGTGGAGACTGAAAATGGCTTGTTTACCTATCGATCATCATTCTAAGAAGATCAGTGTTAAGTTTTAAATAACTCACTCAGGTTCACATATAAACACAATTTAGCAGTTGCCACAGTCTTTCCTACACAACAATCGCATACAGTGAACTGTGGCATTGCATAGCGTGTTTTTCTGATCACATAAACAAGTAAATTATTCCTAATGATTCTGCCCCACTGCCTCTGAAAGCAGCGCCAGTAATCAGTGAGTCTGCCACAGGTAGCATGAAGCAGGGACATGAAACAATACAAAACTAATTGGATTCCTGGGGATAATTTTCAAATTCTGCTGATTTACTTTCTTCACAGCTGTGCATACTTAACCTTGATGCTAATACTGCAGGCACTCATTATACGTTTCTGGAGATGGGAGTATCAGCTGGAGTCTCAAAAATTAAATATATAGGGGTCACCTGATGCAGCAGAGCTAGGTAGAAGCTTGTCCTTGATTCACAATTTCTAATAACCATCCAAAACTGCCGAAATCAACCCGTGGACTTCAGGACTGAAAACACTGATAGACGTGGTAAGCTCAAGCATCGCAGAAGCAATTTTCACCTGGTGTGTTTCCTTGCAGCCACTATTTTGAGGCTAGAGTACTAGGCTGAGCTCCTGATAACTGAGCGATTTGGAGCTGAAGCACCTGGTTTGGGACATTGCCCCAAATCTTTTGATTAAAAAGAAGGGTCCCATCATGTACAATGAAAACATGATGCTGTTTTTCCCCAATCTGGTGAAATGAATAGAGGAATACAGCCAAGTAAAGAAGAAAGTACAAACAAGAAAACTTCCATTGAGCACTGAGAGAAGTTCTTCACAGCACTCTGAGGTGAATGCATATCTGCCAGATTCTCCAGGTGTTGATGTTCACTGACACCTCAACTTCACTTCACTGCCAGAAATAACTACATAGAAGTGACAACTAATGAAGCTCTAGCGTAAGTTCAGTCAGGAAGACTATGCTCTTGCATGCCTAAGCCTGTAGTTTATTTCTCATACATCTGCCATTTACTCCTCTCGCACATGCTCAATCATTCCCTTGCTGTCAATCATGATATCAGCTGTTTAGATCAGTTGGTCTCCTCTATCCAACAGCACAATTTCATTGTTAGCCTATCATCTTGCATCTTCTCTTTTTAAATATGATTGTCTCTCTACCTTCAGTACTTTCATGCTGCTGTTACTCACCCCTCCACCTCCCCATCTCCGCCCAGTTTACACAGATCCATCAGCTTCATCAATTCACCATTCTATCATCCTCATCAGCCACCACCACCACCAGTGTCTGGACTCCATGGGGGGATTCATCTTACTGCTGCTCAGGGCAGACGCCCCTCCTTTACAAATCTCCCTGTAGAGTCCAAGCACCAGAGACTCATCACATCTCAACCCTTTAATAATAAACAATTATCTTTTATTTATTCAACTTGTCTTTCCTGATTAAAATGTCTATCAACTCCATAGATTGCTTAATGATGGAAGTAAAAGACCTCCATAAGATATTTGGCACACCCTGTCTCCTACTGAATTATGTTCCCATACAACTAAACCTTTCCAGGAAAGGTATTGCAGCTGAAACAAAACAAAAACGCAACAAATCCACATTGTTAGATTTGGGTTTGTACTGTTTAACGTTGTCTTACAGCTCTAACATAATATAAGCCAGCCTGAAGTCAGAGGCGAGAGAAGAGAGTAGAGATCCGTATGAGAGTGGTGTGTGGGTTTGGACAATGAGTGATCAAAACACTTCGTGGATGACGGTTGTTATTGTTAGTTTTCGTTTGTGACTTAAAGCTCGGTGCATGATTGTTAAAATGATGATCGGGTCTGCTCCGGTCCTCTTGTCATAGTAACAAGTTGTATCCGGCAAAATGACAGCATTGCACCCGGCTCTTCATAATTGGTTGAACCGAGCCAGGCTAACATGACGTTAGCCAGCAAAAATGATCCTAAATATATTTGTTAATCTTGGACAAATCACGGAACACCTTTGTTTTGAAATATTTGAAGGTGTCCAAACCATCATCAGCATTCATTTGATGAGTGTTGACGATATGATTGCACTCAGGAGTGGCTGGCAGGGTACTATGGCAGGAGCCCCACTGTTATGGCAGCTGTACAGCTGTTGATCAAATGTTGAGGAAACATGTGATTCATGTTTGGAGCCGTCATATGGGTGGTTTTGGCTCTGACATGATGAACTTGTAGTTCGGTTGTGAGGTCAAGCCACACGAGCAAACTACGGATCCCATCAATTTCCTGATGGGGAAAGTGTCCTTGAGCAAGACACCCCACACCTACTTGTTCATTCATTACAAGTCCCTCAGGATGAGGACATCATCGGCCAAATCCCCAAGTAATAATACTGCAAGGGCACATTGAAGGAAGTAATAGATGCCACTCATTTATCTCATTTGAGTTCATCTGCACAGATTGCACTAGCAAACAAATTCCCGTTTATTAATACATTTCTAGTTTAGTGCAGTGATACAGTTCGAGGCCTCTGGCAGATGCCTTGTTTTTTTTTACTTGTGATGCTTCTCTGGTGCGTCTGCCACACAGATTACTGTTCAGCTGTTCTCCAGAAGGCCTTCTCCATCACAGAGAGGCTTGTAGCACTCGTTTTACCCCTTTGAGTCAGTAATGAAAGTCATATTTGTATCGAGGGCACGGCAAAAAAAACTTAAAGATGACACAGCGCAGATGAGTGGATTTCATAATAACATTGGCTATTTAAGAATATCTTAAGTTAAATGAATAGTTTAAAGCAATAGAGCTGATCTTTAGTTAACGCTGTCAGCCTAAACCCAATAGCATCGGAGCAGACTGCCAACTTCTCTCACAGACCACTGACTTCAGCACAAAAGTCATTAAACAAGTTATTACTGACTAGTTACAATGTTCATTGGAGAAAAAAGTAGAATTTGTCACAAAATGGCTAATCTCATGCATACTCTCAGGAGTCAGTTATGCACACATTCATTCCTTGTTTTGTACTTATTCTTTTATTGTTTGTGTAATATTTTTGACAAACAACATTATCAACATTTTCTGTATTTAACTTTTCAATGTTGTTCTTTGATGAATAGTTGCATTTTGGATGATTTATGCCTTGATTGATTCATTGTCGACAATTCATTGCCGTTGTCCAGCACTGTTCTGTTTGCTCCGTCTGGGAGTAGATTGGCTTCCTAATTATTCATATCACAGCTACCTGAGTAATGAATGTGTTTGTGTTTACTGTATATTGTCTGCTCTGCTCGTAGGTGTTTGCTTGACAAAGCCTGACAGAGTTCTCTGAACTTGAAACTGTACTAAATTAATTGTGAACGGTCCGATACAGATCTTTCATCTAATTTCTGCGTTAAATAAAGTACCATCCATTATGGTGCTTGTCTGGCTCTGGGTCATGGTGGCAACAGCAGGTCCTGAACCATCTCAATAAGCTCTTTTCAACATAAAGTATAACTTCAGTTGTTTGCTTCACCCTGTCTGTAAGGGAGAGCCCGGCCTCGGAAACTCATTTTGGCTGCTTGTATCTGTGATATCAATCTTTTAGGTCATTACCCAAAGATAAAGGAAGCATTAAAAAAGGGCAACCCGCTCAACAGATTGTTTGATCCCGGGGTCCTCCAAGCCATGCAGATGGGTCCTTGGGCAACACACTTAACCTCAAATTGCTCCTGACGTATATGAATGTGTGTGAATGGGGGGATGACATGTAGTTCAATGTAGTGTCGTGTAAAAGCGCTTTGAGTGGCCGGAGGACAAAACAATTCCATCTATTTACCATTAAAGCTGGTGTTGGTAATCTTCTTTAAAAACATTTGTCGTTTATTGGAAAAGAGTTGACAACACTGGTATGGGTTTTTACGTAACTCTACTGTACTCTTGCTAGTGTCTCAAGATTTACAACCCTTGCGTTTAGACTAGTTACAGGTTGGAGCATATGTTGATTATCTGGTAAATTGAGAGCCTCGTCTTCAGGCTTCCTCTTCACCACTGCATTTGGGTACAGTGTCGGCATTACTCATGATGCTGCATCAGTCCAACTGTCAATCTGGTGCTCCGTCTTACCCCCAATAGTGATCAAGACTCCGGGATACCTGATCTCCCTCACTTGTAACAGCAACTCAGTCCAAAACTGCAATGGGATAATCCACTCACAGCTGAGTTCTACAGCAGTGTATCATGGGCTCAGACTTGAAGGTGTTGACTCTCGTGCCACAAGTTAATGAAGCCAACAGAACTGCATCTTCAGTAGAAAGCATGCGGCAACCTCCGGCTCTGAAGAGTAAAGCCAATGCAGAAGTGTGTCAAACATGCAATCGCTCTACTGGCCATCAGGGGGCGACCTCTCCGATTGCAAAAAGAAGTCTGATTGTATAGACATCTATGAGAAAATTACTCACTTGATTTATTCCCTCAGTAAACATTGTAAACATGAGTTTATGGTCTATATCTCTAGTTTCAAGTCTTCTTCAATACAGCATGATGTTCATTTAGTAAATTATGGTCCATGTAGAGTCAAATAGACCATAAAGCAGAGTATGCTTTAGGGCGGGGCTACCTTGTGATTGACAGGTCTCTGCTGCTACCAGAGCCGTATACGGCGTCTGTACCCCATTTATCCGCAGTCCAAATATGGTCACATCTGTTCTCTGGTTGCTAAAAGTCCAGATGACAATGCCGTAATCCAAGATGGCGACGGCCAAAGCGCCGAACTATATTAAAGCAGCAGAACCTTACATCTGTAAGTATGTACCCAGACTGATATGGTGTATCACTGTGATCCAATTACTTTGGTATTTGGTCTCTTTTTCTCCATCCATGCCAGGTTGCATACCTTAATCACTTTGAGTATAAGGCAGCTGGAAGTAGAATGTAGATCAGAGTACAGTGCAGTCCAAGACTTTCCTGTTTGTTTGTTTTTTGTCAAAGGGCCATCACAGCAAAATAATGAGTCTCTGTCCAAATACTTATGGACTGCACTGTAATTATCATCTACGTTTCTTACACACTTCGTCACCATTAGCATGAACCCACCATTACGTGTCCTGTCAGATTGTCCTTGAATCAAGACAGTAAAAGCATAATTACTTACTTATTGCATATTCATGTATAACAGCGTTAGTCAAAACCAGGAGCTTTGATCAGTGAAGCTGATGACCAACGCAAAAAGAAAGAAATAAGTTTATACGAATAAAAACAGAGACACCCTATTTATTTCCCAGACGTGCTCCTGTTGTGGATGCATGAATAAAGAGCCAGACGGAGGGGAACGCCCTCGGGGGCTGTCTGGACCGCTAAACAATACTTTAATAGCGCAATCAATCTTTAATCCCACAATCAGCTCTTTAATAAATAACTTTGCTATGAATCGACGCTTTGAGATCCAGCAGGAGGCTTGGCCAGCAGGTAGCGATGCATATAAGGTAAGAGGAGGATAACTAAAGAGAGGAGGATTAAACAGCGGAGAGAATGGAAGATAAGGAGATGAAAGGACTAAAAAAGAGAGGAGACAAAGAAGGATGTTTGAAATAATACTCAGAAAGGAATCGAGGGAGAGAAAGAGGTGACTGGTTAAATGCATGAAAAAGGGAAAGGGTGTTAGATAAAGAGAAGGTTAAAAGGAGCGGGGAAATGAAGTCAAATGGAGGCAGAGGAAAGCAGCAGAGTAATGAAGAAGATGAAAAGGAAAAGGAGAGTCATTAGACAAATGTTTTTAGTAAGCGGAAACAACCCTAACACTTCAAATTAACCAATATGTTAATAACTTTCATTTTTATTTAATGACTCAGCAGGAGGTTGAATGCCTCAGGTATGAGACAAAGGAAACAAGAGGAAACAAGGAGGGGAGAGAGGAATGAGAGGAAACAAGGGGAAGAAAGGAAAAGATGAGGAGAGATGAGGAACTGAAAGGAAATGAGGACATAGTGGATAAATGACAAGGAGAGGAAAGGAGGAGAGGAGGAGAAAATAGGAGGAAATGAGAGGAGAAAGGGAAAGGAATGAGAGGAAACAATGCGAAAAATGGAAAAGAGGAGGGGAGAAGGGGCAGAGGAAATGAGGACATCATGGATAAATGAGAAGAACAGGAAAGTAGAAGAGGAAACAAGGATAAGAGAGGAAACAAGGAGAGAAGGATATAATGACAGGAAAAGGAGGAAATGAGAAGAGAAAATGAGAGGAATGAGGAGAGGAAACGAGAGGACAAACGACAGGAAACAAGGAGAGAAAGGAGGAAAAGAGGAAAGAAAAGGAAAGGAAACGAGGAGAGACGGGAAGATGTGGATGAATGAAGAGAAGAAGCTAAACAGTGCAACCAGTGTGGGTGAAAAGATTGATGGATGATCTAAAAGGTGGGGAGAAGAGACAAGGTAAATTATGCCAAAGCCCAGTGGCGATGAAGAGGAGGACGGATAAAGAGGAAGATGTGGCGAGAGAACTAAAATGACAAAAAGAGGGGAAAGAAAAAAAAAAGTAAGTAAAAGTAAGACTGGATGAATGATGAAGCAGTGTGTCACAGACTGTGTGTATTTAAAGAGTGATAAAAACAGTAGCTGGTGATGTAGAGCCGGCCAGCGGAAGAGAGGAAGTGTGTGTTCGAGGCGCCCGAATCAAGTTGTTATTATGATGAAGGGATGCGGAGGAAAAACCAATCACAACTGGCCTTCTCCCAACTCGGCAGAGGAGAGAGAAATTGCTATTCCCTCGAGAAACATCAATTTTGTCCGGCCCCCCCCCCCCCCACACACACACACACACACACTCAGACAGACAATGCACACTCTGATGGGCTACACCCTCACATGGTTGGAGAGAGTTTTACCATCAGAAAGGCTTTTGCAGACCGGTCCAAAGACGCATTCTTAGCGGGTAATTGCGCATTGAAACTGCTGCAACAGCAGGCCGGGGTCAAAACACACACACACACACATTCACATTCACACACACATTTCAAGTGTTTGGATAGTGCTCAGCAGTTTCACGGGCTTGTGTTTATTTCTGTCGATACCATGCTGTCTGCATAAATTGACCGCCGGGCAGCCTTGTTTTTATTACTTCATAAATGGACTCCAGCCTCCCACAGGATCTCTCTCTGTGTGCGCGGAGCCACGGATTGGACGTGCCGCTTTGCCCTGCCGTCGTGCTGTTGTACGGGCGTCCGTGTGTGTGTGTGTGTGTGTGTGTGTGTGTGTGTGTGTGTGTGTGTGTGTGTGTATGTCGATTTACACTTTCCCAAAGCAGTTATTCACGCTGTCTCATCTTCTCCCTGAAGTTTTTCCACCGCGGTTTAGGAGCGAGGGGGTATCGACTGGGATTTGAGCGGCTCATCTCTAACTGCTTCCTCCGGGGGGGAAAGCGAGAGCGGCGAGCACCGGGGGAGAGCAAGACTCAACCTTATATGCCCCTTACAGAATAGAGGAGATTGGTCTTTTTAGTGAGCTTCCTCCCAAGACATTCGCACAGACTGAAACACACACACACACACACACACACTCACGGGTTCTGCCAAAATGGGGAGAGTCCAGAGGTGTACCGGGTGTAATGCTGGGATGAATAAGCTGCCTAACCTTGGTATCAACAGGAAACAGGTGGTTCTCTTTTCACAGCGACAACGGTTAGAATACAAACCAACTGGTTTTATTTAGTGCGTGTGGATGTCTGAATTAAAAAACATTCAAGGCCTTAAAAAAGCCTACATTCAAACAATAAGAAATGGATTAAAGTTCATGTATAAAGTTAATCAAAGGTAATAGTCCAATTAAACCTCCAGTTTTGCAGTTTAGTAGGAAACACTAACTTGATGCCGATTGGTCCTGACACAAAAGCATTACTTAAAGCCTGACAAGATGGAATTTCCTGTGATCTCTTGACCCTGCGTGATCTCCTGATATCGTGAGAATCCAGCTGGCCTGCAAGGTAAAGCAGATACATCTATCATTAAAAACCCTGGATAGCTTCAGGAAGACTTGTGTCAGAGCAACTGCCAGATTTCATGAGAGTAAATATGTAATATCAGCATGAATTTATAAGCTAGTATTAATAAATCCATCTGCTGATCACAGAAACTGTCAAGGATGCAATCTTACAAGCAATCTTTATAATCAGCAAATATATTCACGCAAGATCTCGTGGAAACACATAAATCAATCAACTCTAATAAGCAGATATATGACAGTATGGCAGTTTGTGTGGACTTTTAAAATGTATTTCTCACGTGTGCAGCATACAGTGTTGGCTCAACAGTCCTTTACAGACATCAGAAACAATCTGGTCCACAACATTTTGGGCACTGAGACGTGCACTCATGGCTTCAGCAAAGAGACAACTCAGGGGCTCTGTCATCTGCAGCAACTTTATAGCTGATGACTAGTAATCAATGTTTGGAAGAAATGTTTAAGTTGTCAGAATGTTCTTTTTTTATCATTTTGTCTGTAAACTTGAGTTTTTTTGAAAAAATAAAATGTTGTGATGTGTAAATGTTTTTTTTAAGCTATTGGGCCCAAAACATGACCCAAAGACAATCATTGTACTTTAAGGGTGTACAGCTTTCAATGATATAAATAAATGCAATGTTTCAATTGTTCCAATGTTAGAGTCACTTAAGGAAAAGTCATCATGACACTAGCTGGTCATTGTTGACCCTGAAGACATTACAAATATCTCTGCAGTTTGTTGCAGCCAGTACAACCCCAACATGTTATCAACGTAAGGATCTCCCTTTACCTTGCCGTGATGTCTTGTGAAAAGCCATTCATGCTCTACCAGCATGGTTCAAATGGTCTGGGCCTTACAAAAGTACTCCATGGTATACCCGGGGCACTGATTCACTAGTAACTATGTTTAAGGTGTCCTGTCCTATAATCTTTTACAGACATCTGCTTTAATCAAAATGTGACCTTTCCTGTGGTTGTCATATATCTGCTCCTGTTTGTCTGTACACTGCTGTCTACTAATCTACTAAAAGTGTTGTGCGATGGATTTCTGCCTTTACAGCTGTTGAACATTGCTTCACACCTCACACTCAGAAAATCGACTCTGCTCTTTGATTCTACAGTGACTCAAAGCACTTCACTGACAAGGCACATTGACAGAGAGTGATGTAAAAACCAATGCCAACATTCCATACAACAGTTTGAATAAGCAAAGGGCTGCACGCTGAATCCAAAAGTCTCCTGTGTAAAGATTTGATTGATTTTATAGCTGAGCGCTGAGGGTTAAGTGCCTCGTCCTTTGGCACATCGACAGGCAGCAGACACACAAATAAAACCCCAAGTAGGGACACGATCATCAATGCATCCCTGTGAGGCAGCATTGTGCAAGTAGTTTGAATCACCGGAGCTGAATGAGTCGTATTACGAGTCTGTGCGCCGATGTGTGGCATTGTGTCGGCTTTTGTGTATTGTACTGCTGATAAGGCGGCCGTGTCATTGCACTCCGCCACATTGTTCCTGTGATAAGGAAGCGGCGGAGGGAGACATTTTCCTCTGCAAGAGACAGAGATGCTATCAGTGGGGGGGAGAACATTAGGGGAGGAGAGTGGAGGGGTGGGTGTAGGTGTGACTGGAAGAGATGGGCCAGGAGTGTGCGTGTGTGTACACCATGTCTGTGATGGATGTGTGGACGTAACAGGTGAATAGGTAAGGTGGTTAATGGATAAGGTGGGGAAGTTTGTGTGTGTATGGTGTGTGCTAATGGAAATTTGAAATTTTTTGCAGACAAGGGTAGGAAGGTGGAAGGGAAGTTGAACCTATCGACCAACCAACTAATGCGACAGTTTGTGTGTTTAAAACCGAAAGATGTGGTGGGTTTTACCAATATATAACCAATAAAAAGTAGAACAATAGCTTGTTAATTGTTAATTCACACTCCTTCTCTCTTGTTTTAATAATGACACATAATGAAAATAACATTTCCCCAATGAGGCTCTGCTGAAGGCCCGAGATGTAGGTGGAGCACGGCTCTGACTGTGAGCTTTACATCAGCCCTCGGCAGCTGGTGGACTTAGTTCAGGGAGAGAGGGCTCAGCTCTGATGTTAGCATTGTGAATATAGTTAGAATACTTTGTTGAGGGGGCCATCGCAAGCTAGCTAATGTAATGCGATGCACTTACTGCCATTGTAAGCAATGAGAAAAAGCATGTACATCGACATTCTCCGGTCAAAAACGTAACTCCATTTAAGCTTGATTTTGATCCAATATTAATAATATAATGACACATGGACGTATATATACGGACACAATACCAACTCTGACGATGCAGTGTTAAGTAATTAAAACAAACAAAAAAACAGTGCCCAACAGCAACGATATACGGTGTGCCACAAGGCCCAATTCTTGGTCCAGTTCTGTTTGCTGAGTACATGCTGCCTCTTGGTTACATCACTTCTGACTTTGATGCATTATTATGTTGATGACACACAGCTGTATCTATCTTGTAATTGTAATACCTCTACGCAAAGAGACACAATTTAAAACCATTAGCGCAATAAAATAATGGACGTTTCAACAAAGATGTATATTTATTGGCACAAGTAACACTCTGGTCAGCCAAAACAACCTCTCTAGTGCCTTTCTAGTTGGTCTACTGCCCCTGTGCTCGGCCCCAGAGTGTGTCTTGGAGACCTGGGTGCTAGCAACACATCTGCAGGCCCTGTCACATTGAAGCACCTGTCATCATTGTTCTTGCCACATTGCATCAATCTCAGCACAGACCCCAAATACTGCTTAGTTTATAGTCTCACTATGTTCACCATGGTGCTTTTGTGTCTTGCCACGCATACAAACAGGATGTTTTAGCCACAAATGTAGATATGTCCATAACACAAACACTGTGAGATGTTTTATCAAGTCTGCCTGTGGAAAGTGCCACGACCCTACACTTTATCAGAGACACATTCTGCTGCCTCTATGATGCAAGATGAAAGACGGTATACAGTCAAAATATTTTTTTGAAGTGCTCACTTTATCTATTCTTGAACTCCTCAGTCAGGATTTTTCAGGACATGGACATCATTCCCCCATGGGCCAAGTATAACATCTCTGCATTTTCTTTCAAAATCATATGAAAAGGAAGCCAGAGCTGTGAGGTTGATGTTGGGCACAGAGCTTAACTAATTCAATAGAGCACGATGTTGTCACATAGACAGCTGAAAATAATTTACAAGACAGTGTTCTTCTCATCACAAAGCTCTTTGAATTTTAAACAGGGATGATGAAATTATGACTCAGCCTAGTCCCAATATCTTTGTACGCTACTTTTATGAAGATAACATGAAGAGCTGACCTGAATTATTCATGAGGTTTTATTTATTTAATGCTGTAGTTTGTTTAGCCTATAAGGTGGCCGAAGGACCAAATCATTGGTCCCCAGCACATGTTCTGTTAGCTTCCTTCTAATGTGTAAGTACATTTAAAGATGCATATTGTGCTTAAAATTGCAGTCCTGATTGATTTGGGAGCACTTCCTAATGGCAACGACAAGTGTGTTTTACTACTACAGTATTGCAGTGCCCATTAGGACCGCGGGCCTGCTCGGTGCGAGTTTATCCCTTGGCTCCCAGAAGTGCTGCCTGCAGCGTTGTCGAAGGCGCTAATCGCTTGTTGACTCCAGGGAAGTGAAGAAGGGATTGTTTGTAACGTTAGTATATCCAGCAGAAAAAGGGAATTTCCGTCAATACGTGCTGCAGAAGACATGCTCAAATTATGGTGGAGACACCATAATTGATCAGCGCTGCCTAGATTGATTGTTTGAGTTTCGCGAACCATGGTGAGTGTCTGCTCTGGCTGGTGAGTGGTGCTTTTTTTTGGCTCTACTGAGTTAAACATGTTGGCCAGGTCACAAACTTCTGATCAGCACTGCCCAGTTTTAATGTTTGTTTAATGTAGTTTTGCAAACCTGCTGCCTTATGATGGACTGGCTTTATTTGCATAAAGTTGAAGTTGAGTCATGATTATGCAAATTTTTATACGGCGAATAGTGAGGCAACTCGCCGCATCATATCCTTCATCCAACACGCGACCAGCTCCCTTGCTTTCCATAAAGAATAAATAGGATCCGTGAACTTACACATATATCAAAGGATTTTAAGTTTATTAATATCGAATATGTCGCTTATCCATATTTCACCAACTTCCTCACTGTACGTCCTTGGGGCCCCAGCAATATACATGCTTTGTGTGAATTTGGTCAGCTGAGCGGTTCTCAAGATATGCAAAGGTCACACACATACACTCACACACAAGGACAGCCAAAGATTCCTTGATTTATAGTGATATGATACTGCAAAAGCACCACCTATAAGTTTTCCCATGCTCACTACGACATCAAATTCCCACTTGTTCACCAAATGTGGTTGTAATAGCACAAAGCCTTAAGGAAGTATATTTTGTTCTACTATAAGACCTGCGCCCATTATTTGAGCAAACTTTAAGGGACAACTACAGAAAAATTGTATGGAACATCAATAATAAAAAAATAAAAAGAAGTTCCTTTTAGGCTTGGCCAAGAGATGTTCTGTGCCACATTTGTTTACGATTGCTTAAAATGTGTACAATAAGCAGTAAAAAAAAAGATTTGGATGTAATTCAATGGCACAAACTCTAGATGCAAAGGAGCGTGGCTTTCAATGGATAGATTTGCAGCCAAGCAAACTGTGGGCTGAGAGGATTCGTTGCGTCAAGTTGTTCTAATGAAGAAGAGAGTCAATCAATAAAATGTTTCTGTCATGCTGGGAGCAACTGTGATCTGATCTCAAGCTGTGCACACGGCCCCAGTAATTTCCCACACAACAGAATGTCACAGTTAAGGGAGTAGTTTATCATGGTGACGAGTTGGAAGTGTGCAGGTTATTACAAACTGCTGCCTGCAGCCCTTCACCTCGCTGCAGCTGCTCTCCCCTGTCCCATTGCTCCCCGCCATATTTAATCGTTTGGCTGGGAAAAAAATGCAAAAAAATGACAATTTTCATGTTTTGTTGATTCATTTTTTAGTGATCAATGATCTCAGAGACAAATACATTGCATTTCCCGCTGCTGATTCATAATAAAGCAATCAGGTTGTTTGCCAGTCGAAGGCTTTTAATGTGAAGCAGCAGAAGCAGGACATGTTACAGCTGTGATAAAGCTGTAGAGTGAACAATAATCACTGAGGCTGATAACAGGGAGATAGAAGTACAGGCATGCAATGTTTCTTGTGAACACCTTGTTGAGTAAGGAGGTATTTTGAATCCGGCACAGGAATGGCGGACCCTGCCCGTAAACAAAGTCAGGCTCTTTTGTCCCTCAGCCCCAAGTTCCCTCAGCATCTAACACTATCTGATAACAGACAGTGGTCTAGCTAATACTCGTTGCCTTTGTTGGTTGGGTTGGTTAAGTTTAGGCATTAGGAGTGAGATTGGTTAGGGTAAGAATATCACGGTAAGCCAATCGGAGGCAGACTAGGGAGGGTCATGCCTTTGCCATTGTAGGAAAAAAAAGATTGCGACACTGAAGGTCTGTTGACGTCATTCTGCAGTAATTATAGATGTTCTCTGCATGTGTGTTTGTTTTATTTTCTGAGCAATGGACCTTCAGAACAACAGGGTGTCGTTCAAATGGGATTTCGGACGAATGGGAGATTTTTCATAATATTGGGATTTCTGAATAATGGAGCATCGGAACAATGGCGTGGCACCGGCAGACGTACTGATCTGAGGTTAACACAAGGAACATGGGGCTGAATGTACATAGTGTTGAGGGAACATAAGACTGAGGGAACATAAGACTGAGGGAACATAGAGCTGAGCCAACATAGGGCTGAGCAAACATAGGGCTGAGTCAACATAGGGCTGAGTCAACATAGGGCTGAACCAACATAGGGCTGAGTCAACATAGGGCTGAGTCAACATAGGGCTGAGTCAACATAGGGCTGAACCAACATAGGGCTGAGTCAACATAGGGCTGAGCAAACATAGGGCTGAGTCAACATTGGGCTGAGCCAACATAGGGCTGAGCCAACATAGGGCTGAACCAACATAGGGCTGAACCAACATAGGGCTGAGTCAACATTGGGCTGAACCAACATAGGGCTGAACCAACATAGGGCTGAGTCAACATTGGGCTGAACCAACATAGGGCTGAGTCAACATAGGGCTGAGTCAACATAGGGCTGAACCAACATAGGGCTGAGTCAACATTGGGCTGAACCAACATAGGGCTGAGCCAACATAGGGCTGAGTCAACATAGGGCTGAGCAAACATAGGGCTGAGCCAACATAGGGCTAAGTCAACATAGGGCTGAGTCAACATTGGGCTGAGCCAACATAGGGCTGAGTCAACATAGGGCTGAGTCAACATTGGGCTGAGCCAACATAGGGCTGAGTCAACATAGGGCTGAGTCAACATTGGGCTGAGCCAACATAGGGCTGAGTCAACATAGGGCTGAGCAAACATAGGGCTGAGCCAACATAGGGCTAAGTCAACATAGGGCTGAGTCAACATTGGGCTGAGCCAACATAGGGCTGAGTCAACATAGTCCTGAGTCAACATTGGGCTGAGCCAACATAGGGCTGAGCCAACATAGGGCTGAGTCAACATAGGGCTGAGCAAACATAGGGCTGAGTCAACATTGGGCTGAGCCAACATAGGGCTGAGCCAACATAGGGCTGAACCAACATAGGGCTGAGCCAACATAGGGCTGAGTCAACATAGGGCTGAGCAAACATAGGGCTGAGCCAACATAGGGCTAAGTCAACATAGGGCTGAGTCAACATTGGGCTGAGCCAACATAGGGCTGAGTCAACATAGGGCTGAGTCAACATTGGGCTGAGCCAACATAGGGCTGAGTCAACATAGGGCTGAGTCAACATTGGGCTGAGCCAACATAGGGCTGAGTCAACATAGGGCTGAGCAAACATAAGACAAAGGGAAAAGAAGGCTGAGTGAGCATAGGGCAGAGTGAACATTGGGCTGAGGAAACATAGAGCTGAGGGAATATGGACACACTCACGTCATTAACAATGTCACCTACTATAAAGAGTTAATTATGGATTATAAATGAATTGTTTGGCTTTTGCGAAACAAAATGCTGACTATTAATTGTTGGATGTTTGATGTCTTGGTATATAAAATAATACAAATCTTAAGGATTATAATTTTACTTTATTAAAGGAAGTTTGTTACTGTTAAGTATAATTGTATCACTGTAATAAATAGTGCTCATTCTGTAATACTAAAGTTATTTAGGAATGTGCACCATGTACTTACAATAAGTTAATTTTCCTTTGCTTCTTAACTTTCAAATGAGACCACATATGCATATAAACCGTATGGGTAAGGAAGTATTACTCCTTCATTTTGGGTGTTATTTTAGTTTTTTTGCCCCCGGGGGATAGAGCCAGAAGTTAGCAGGTTAACAAAAATAAACCTCACAAATGCTTTATTTTAAATACAATGAATGAATTAGAAGGGGTGAAAAAACAGTCTCCAAAGACCTGAGGAATGGTAATGATGCCTCTTCTACAAACAAAATGACAACATTGAACCAGCAACTAGCTTGCACCTGTCGTATTCATGTCTGTCAGGCTGTCAGAGTAAAAGAAGCCCTTTGGTTTTCTAACATTACGCTTTTATAAATGCAGGTGTTTTCTACCAGGCACTCAGCGTAAATCAGCCTGGATAAGAATGTTCGCTAAATGTCTGACGGGTGTAACGTAGCAGCAGGGGGAGGGGGGTAAAGGTAACACTGCCATACAAGCCCAGTTTCCAGCTCCTCCCCGAGCAGATCCACTGGCACAGACAGGGTTAAGCACATTGCTCAGGGGCACCTCAAAACTATTTACTAAGGCAGAGCAGCTTCGGCAGATTTCCCCTGCCATAGCTGGGCTTTCCGAGTGTTGACCTTCCAATCACAAGCCTGCTTCTTAACCCCTCCCCCCCCACACACACAAACACCCCCAACCAGGCCTGATTAATGAAGGATGGTAAAGTGGATGAGACAGAAGAGGCAGAGGTTATTCTTCCTCTCCGTCTCACTTGCTCCCTCTGTTTCGCTGCATCTATCCGCCTTCGCCACAGGCTACCCTATGTTGTAGATGTTCACTGTTAGAAGCTTTCCCTCAACACTGATTCAAAGTTCATTTAATCTAACCTCTTTCTTTGTATCCGTCTCAGTGATTTAGACTCTTTATCTGTCTTCATCCCTCTGCTGTCCCCAGGTGTTCCCAACCACTGCATGTTATGTGTCAGCCCTTGAAGATGCGTCTTGGTTAAACCTGGGTTTTTGGTTATGCATCAACAGGCATGACCGTGCACTGACTCCTGTGTAAAGTTTGCTCAGTCACAACTTACTCGGAGTTGTGTAGCTGTTTGAGGCTGTGAGATCTTTTTTTTCCTTCTCTTCCTGCATTGCACCCATATACTGTATATAGTGGACGTAGTCATCGTGACGTCAGGCATTGGTTTGTGGACTGATGTTTGAAACCTTGAGTTTGGCGATTCGGCCGTCGTCATCTTCGATTATGGCCGTCGCCATGTTGTTTTTTTTGCAACCGATAAACGGATGTTACCATATTTGGAATGTGGAGAAGTGACGTAGAGATGCAATATACGTCTCTGGTAGCAGCAGCGACCTGTCAATCCCAGTAAGCCCGCCCTAAAGCATACTCTGCTTTATGGACTATTTGACTCAAAATGGACCATAATTTACTAAATGAATATCACGCTGTATTGAAGATTTTAAACTACAGATTGAGACCATAAACTGATGTAATAAATCAAGAGAGAAGTAGAGTCATTTTCTCATAGACTTCTATACAACCAGAGGAGTCGCCTCCTGATGGACATTAGAGAGAATGCAACTTTTAAGACACTTCCGCATTTGCCTCACCCAGAAAAACTCACTTGATCCAATTCAAACTATGTCATTACCACAGAACTTAGATACTTTATTGGGTTGATTGCAGGATTTTTGAACAAATATTCCAAAAGCAGGGGAGAAATCTGAGAGCAGACAATCCAAAAGCACACAGACAAGTGTTGAATCTGGAGCGCAGGAAATCTGCGCAAGCAACAATATATCTAAGTGCAAGCATACAGTTGAGGCAGAAGCTGTGCAAATCTAAGCGCATGCAATCTTTGATTGCACAATCTGAACATGAAATCAATGAGTCATGCACTCAAATTAAACGACCACGCTCTTGAATAAAGATAGGAAAAAGGTTCCTTATTCCAGTTATTAAAATACCCTCCCAGCAAAGGTCCAAACCTCTTAAATGTCCAGCCATAATCTCGCAATATCACACGAAAATCCATCTTGTCGGTTTTCAAGTAATACATTTGTGTCTGGACCAATCAGCATCCTGTGAGTCATGGATTAGGCGTCCCTGACATGACGGGATGGAGAGTCAGCTCAGTGGCGACTCCTTAAGATGTTAGCATACATGCTGCAATAGAATCAGTTACATCACAACCGAATATTTCTTCATTGAAAGGGCAAAGAATGGCTCTGAAGGCTTTTCTTCACGGAAAATATCTTTTTGCCCTTCTCTCAACTAGATGAACCATCTGCCAATAAAACTCTTATCACAGCCTGCCAAATATTATTTGAAAGTGCCTGACCTTTTCTAAACGGTTTCCAATGACTGCTTCTCAGATTGTCTGAAAAGAGGTTAATAGCCTTCCCTTACGTCTACAATCAACATGCGTTTCCATATCATTTCATCAATATTTATTGCAATTTTCAAAGTAGGCTTTCAACATCCAGACAAATTGAACTTGTTAAAAAAAATCTATTGTTACCATTATTAAAATGAGTTGTAGCACTGTGTACTCAATCCCTGCACTTCAAGAGAAAACCAGACAGAATCTTCTGGATGAAATTATTAAAATGTGCCGCTTTTAGAAAAAAGTGTAAACAGAGCTTTGAGCAGCCCATTTTCTCTTCATTTTCATTTCTTATTATTTTAGTTTTTACATGTTTTTCTACTTCTGTTTTGCGAGAAATGGGCCTATGATTGCCCTGCTAGTAGTTTGAATCTTAGCTTGAATGGAGTTACTGCCATTCTCATGCACGTGTAGGTGCAGATTGGTGAGCCTGGAACTCTTCTTGGTTTCAACAGAGGAGAAAGCTAACTCACTGATGTGAGTCTCTCCAAACATGGTCAAGGTGTTTAATGTTACGTTGGTTGCACTGGCGAAAAACTCAGATACAGTCTGTAGCCAGAAAGTAGCAGGGTCAGTTGCTTCATGCTCCACGCTGTTACCTGGACTCTCACCTAAGTACATCTCAGATGTTCACACATTGTACATGCCCGGACGCAACCTGAAGTTCTCAGCCAAGGCTCTGATAGTCATTCCACAATCTAAGCTAAGGTCCAAGGGTGACGGGATCTTTTCTGTTAGGGCCCCCACTCTCTGGAATAACCTCCCTGAGAAGATCAGACAGGCTAGCTCCTTGACCTCCTCATTTCAATCTTGTTCTATGTCACTTTAGCACTTTGTAACCACTTTGTAACCACTTTGTAACCCTTGTTTTGAAAAGTTCTATATGAATAAAGTGTGTTATTTATTTTATTTGACCTCTCTTTGTACCGTTGTCTTCATCAAACTGTCGATTAACGACCAATTTAATTTGTTTAATTGAGTGGAGCCATTGCCATTATGCTCCGTAAAGATTATTACTTATTCTCATTAATTTATCAGAAATTGCTCAGGGGTCGGGGTACAACTGTCACTTGATCCGAACTGCGGTCCACCATTTAGTGATGCCTGTTATAGAGTATATGCATGTCTATGTTTGGAAGTTTTTTTGCCTGGGCTCAGTCTTTGGTGATTCCAACAAGGATTGCATTACTTGGTTCCACTCACTATAAGCAAGCGTAATATAAACTGATATTAACAAAACATCCCTGTAGAAACTTATAGAAACTGATATCAGAAAATATATCTCCATGTTTTCATGCAATGAGTTAAGAAGAAAAGAGAAAATTGTTCGTGCTCAGTATTGTTTGAGTCGCCCAAGGCTGTAAGAATATCATTGTGTTTTATAATCTCAATTAATTCCTTGTCAATGGCTTATCGGATCTCAATCTTCCTGCTTTCCTTGACATGGACTTGGATGACTTGGATGGCATCGGTCAGGGGTCACTAATAGGCGGACCTATTGACAGTTGTTGACTACACAGACGTTGTTACTACTACTAGGCTTCTTGAATATATATATATATATATATATATATATATATATATATGGCATTAAATAGCGCAAGTTAGATATTATTGTAATGTTCCGGACCTTTGCAGAAGGAGATTTTCTCAATCTGGACCTTTTGGAGTTTTAATTGAATACCCCTGGCATAGGTTAATAATGATAATTTACTAAAAGGCATCGGCTGTACAGTGTAATGTTGGCTCAGCAAACTTCTGTTTGTGTACAGAGGATGCACTTTAAACATGAATGCCCCAAACATTATTTTCTATCCTGGAACATGTTCTTTTTCAAAGGTTCTCAGACGGTCTCTACAAGGATGTTTGTTGAAAAGAGACCAATCAATAAGCGGGAAGAACTCTTTCTCCCATAGCCAGAGAGCAGAGTCCTCAGACTGGAGCTGTTGAAGAGGTGAACGAGACAGCGAGGCAGCGAGATGGAAAGCCCTTGTGTTTGCCATCTCTCCTTTGTATCAATTTTTTTTCTCTGCTGTCACTGCCCTTGATACATCAGTCCTTAATTGATACATAACTGTGTTTTCTCACCTTGGTCGTCACCATAGCATTTGAAAACATAAGTCATGTTCCACACTGATTTATCAAGGACATCCATCCATCCATCCATTTTCCTCCGCTTATCCGGGGTCGGGTCGCGGTGGCAACAGGCCAAGCAGGCTGACCCAGACTTCCCTCTCACCGGCAACATGTTCCAGCTCATTCTGGGGGATCCCGAGGCGTTCCCAGGCCAGCTGGGAGATGTAATCTCTCCAGCGTGTTCTGGGTCTTCCCCGGGGTCTCTTCCCAGTTGGACGTGCCTGGAAAACCTCCAGTGGGAGGCGTCCAGGAGGCATCCTAATTAGATGCCCGAACCACCTCAGCTGACTCCTTTCGACGCGAAGGAGTAGCGGCTCGACTCCAAGCTCCCTCCTGATGACCGAGCTCCTTACCCTATCTCTAAGGCTGAGCCCGGCCACCCTATGGAGGAAGCTCATTTCGGCCGCTTGTAGCCGCGACCTTGTCCTTTCGGTCAGGACCCAGAGTTCGTGACCATAGGTGAGGGTAGGAACGTAGACCGAGTGGTAAATTGAGAGCTTTGCCTTCCGGCTCAGCTCACTCTTCACCAAGACGGTCCGGTGCAGCGCCTGCTTTACTGCTGCAGCCGCACCAATCCGTCTGTCGATCTCCCGCTCCATCTTACCCTCACTCGTGAACAAGACCCCGAGATACTTGAACTCCTTCGCTTGAGGTAGGCACTCCGTCCCCACCTGGAGGGAGCAATCCACCGGTTTCCGGCAGTGCACCATGGCCTCAGATTTGGAGGTGCTAACTCTCATCCCCGCCGCTTCACACTCGGCTGCAAACCGCCCCAGTGAATGCTGGAGGTCACGATCCGAGGAGGCTAACAGGACCACATCATCTGCAAACAGCAGAGAGGCGATCCCGAGATCCCCGAACCTGACGTTCTCCACCCCCCGGCTGCGCCTAGATATCCTGTCCATGAAAGTCACGAACAGGACCGGAGACAAAGGGCAGCCCTGGCGGAGGCCAACACCCACCGGGAACGTGTCTGACTTATTGCCGAGAATGCGGACACAGCTCCTATTGCAGTCGTACAGAGACCGGATCGCCCGTTGTAATGGGTCCGGCACCCCATACTCCCGCAGCACCACCCACAAGAACCCCTGAGGGACCCGGTCGAAAGCCTTCTCCAAGTCCACAAAGCACATGTAGACTGGTTGGGCAAACTCCCAGAACCCCTCCAGTAGTCTTGCGAGGGTAAAGAGCTGGTCCACTGTTCCACGGCCAGGACGGAATCCGCATTGCTCCTCTTGAATCTGAGGTTCGACAAACGGTCGGAGCCTCCTTTCCAGCACCCTGGCATAAGCCTTCCCCGGGAGGCTGAGTAGTGTGATACCCCGGTAATTCGAGCACACTCTCCGGTCCCCCTTTTTGAAAATGGGAACCACCACCCCGGTCTGCCAGTCCATGGGCACTGATCCCGACCCCCATGCGACATTGAAGAGGCATGTCAGCCAGGACAGCACAACTATGTCCAGCGCTTTCAGCATCTCAGGGCGGATCTCATCCACCCCTGGCGCCTTGCCACCAAGGAGCTTTTTGACTACCTCAGCGGCCTCTGCCAGGGATATGGGTGAGCCTCCTCCTAGATCTTCAGGCGCTGCCTCCTCTGCAGAGGACATGTTGGTCGGGTTTAGGAGTTCCTCAAAGTGCTCTTTCCACCGCCCGACGATGTCCCCTGTCCGGGTCAGCAGTCCCCCCCCCCCCCCCTGCTGAGAACAGCCTGGGGTAAGCCCTGCTTTCCCTTCCTGAGCCATCGGATGGTTTGCCAGAACCTCCTTGAGGCCAACCGAAAGTCCTTCTCCATGGCCTCCCCGAACTCCTCCCATGCCCGAGTTTTAGCATTCGCGACCACCGCAGCTGCAGCCCTTCTGGCCTGCCGGTACCTGTCAGCTGCTTCAGGAGACCCCTGGGCCAACCAGGCCTTGAAGGTCTCCTTCTTCAGCTTGACGGCTTCCCTCACCTCCGGTGTCCACCACCGGGTTCTCGGGTTGCCACGACAGGCACCGATGACCTTCCGGCCACAGCTCCTAGCGGCCGCGTCCACAATAGAGGCTTTGAACATGGTCCATTCGGATTCCATGTCCCCAGCCTCCCTCGGGATGTGTGAGAAGTTCTTCCGGAGGTGGGAGTTAAAGACCTCCCGGACAGGGTCTTCCGCCAGACGTTCCCAGTTCACCCTCACTACACGTTTGGGCTTGCCGGGTCTTTCCAACCGGTTCCCCTGCCATCTGATCCAACTCACCACCAGGTGGTGATCAGTTGACAGCTCTGCTCCTCTCTTCACCCGAGTGTCCAAGACATACGGCCGCAAATCAAATGATACGATTACAAAGTCGATCATTGATCTCTGGCCTAAGGTGTTCTGGTACCAGGTACACTTATGAGCCACCTTATGTTCGAACATGGTGTTCGTTATGGCCAAACCATGGCACGCACAGAAGTCCAATAACAAAACACCATTCGGGTTCAGATCGGGCAAGCCGTTCCTCCCAATCACCCCCCGCCAGGTTTCTCCGTCATTGCCCACGTGAGCGTTGAAGTCCCCCAGGAGAACTATGGAGTCGGTAGGCGGCGCCCTTTCCAGGACCCCTCCCACCGACTCCAAGAAGGCCGGATACTCTGAACTGCTGTTTGGTGCATAAGCACAAACCACGGTCAGAGCCTTGCTCCCCGCAACCCGTAGGCGCATGGAGGCGACCCTCTCGTTCTCCGGGGAGAACTCCAACACAGCGGCGCTCAGCTGGGGGCTCGTGAGTATCCCCACTCCCGCCCGGCGCCTCTCACCCTGGGCAACTCCGGAAAAGGACAAAGTCCAACCCCTCTCCAGGAGCTTGGTTCCAGAGCCAGCGCTGTGTGTGGAGGTGAGTCCAACTATATCTAGCTGGTACCGCTCCACCTCCTGCACCAGCTCTGGCTCTTTCCCCGCTAGCGAGGTGACGTTCCACGTCCCTAGAGCTAGTCTATGCTGCCGGCGATCGGCTCGCCCAGGCCTCCCGCCTGACCCGCCGCCCGGTCTGCATTGCACCCGACCCCGATGCTTATCCCTGCGGGTGGTGGTTCCACAGGGTGGCTGCTCCATGCTGTTTATTCGGGCTGAGCCCGACCGGGCCCCATAGGCGAAGGCCCGGCCACCAGACGCTCGCCGACGAGCTCCCCTCCTGGGTCTGGCTCCGGGAGGGTGCCCCGGTTTCCCTGGTCCGGGCGAGGTGACTGAAGTCCGTGGGCTGCTTTTCATTGGGGTCGTCAAGGACAGTTAGTCTATATCATTTGAACCAAAGCCTCAATGTTGTTCTTTTTCAAAAGTCCAATGTTGGCTAGTGATAGACATGTGGATTTTGTGGAACTATTTATTTAAGGTCTCAAGGTCCTTGAGAAAGCAGTTGCGAATCAGTTGTGTGACTTTCTACGTAACAATAGTTTATTTGAGGATTTTCAGTCAGGATTTAGAAAGCATCATAGCACAGAGACAGCTCTGGTAAAAATAACTAATGACCTTCTAATCGCATCAGACAAAGGACTTGTCTCTGTTCTTGTCCTGTTAGACCTTAGTGCTGCGTTCGACACTATAGACCACTACATCCTGTTGCAGAGACTAGAACATTATATTGGCATCAAAGGAACCGCACTGAACTGGTTTGGATCCTATTTATCGGATCGATCTCAGTTTGTTTATGTAAACGATGAAGCCTCGATGAAGACCAACGTCAGTTATGGAGTTCCACAAGGTTCTGTGCTTGGACCAATCTTGTTCACCTTATATATGCTTCCTTTAGGCAATATTATCAGAAAACACTCGATAAACTTTCATTGTTATGCAGATGATACTCAATTATATATATCGATCAAACCAGATGAAACCAATCAGCTTGCTAAACTGCAAGCATGTCTTAAGAACATAAAAACCTGGATGACCTGCAACTTCCTGATGTTAAACTCAGACAAAACTGAAGTTATTCTACTAGGCCCAGAACACCTCCGACATCAGTTATCTAATGATATAGTTTCTCTAGATGGCATTGCGCTGGCATCCAGCAGCACCGTAAAGAATCTTGGAGTTACCTTTGATCAGGATTTGTCTTTTAACTCTCAGATAAAACTAATTTCTAGGACTGCCTTTTTTCACCTACGTAATATTTCAAAAATCAGGCACATCCTGTCTCAAAGCGATGCAGGGAAATTAGTTCATGCATTTGTTACCTCTAGACTAGATTACTGCAATTCCTTATTTTCAGGCTGCTCTAATAAGTCTCTGAAATCTCTCCAGTTGATCCAGAATGCTGCAGCTCGTGTACTAACAAGAACTAAGAAAAGAGATCATATTACTCCTGTGTTAGCTTCTCTGCACTGGCTCCCCGTAAAATCTAGAATAGAATTTAAAATCCTTTTACTTACCTACAAAGCCCAAATTGGTCAGCACCATCATATCTTAAAGAGCTTATAATACCATACTGCCCTACTAGAGAGCTGCGCTCCATTAATTCAGGGTTACTTGTGGTTCCTAGAGTCTTAAAAAGTAGGATGGGAGCCAGAGCCTTCAGTTATCAAGCACCTCTTTTGTGGAACCAGCTTCCCGTTTCAGTCCGGGGGGCAGACACACTCACCACATTTAAGAGTAGGCTTAAGACTTTCCTTTTTGATAGTGCTTATAGTTAGGGCTGGCTCTGGTTTGCCTTGGACCGGCCCTTAGACAAACTGGTATAGGCAAAAACTACAGGGGGACTTCCTTAGGATACACTGAGCTCCTCTCTCCTCTTCTTCACCTCTGTCTGTATGAATTGATGTCCCATTAATGCTCATTACTAACTTTACTTCTTCCCCGGAGTATTTGTGCTTTCTCGCCTCACAGGTTCCCATGACCGCAGTTTTATCTGGACACTGGTCCTTCAACCATCCATGGCCCTGCTGACACCTACTACGATCTTCATTATTAACCCTATTACCGATACCATTAGTGCACATTACTGACTTTGTCTCTTCCCCGGAGTCCTTGTGCTTTCTCTCCTCACAGGTTTCCATGGAGCAGGTTTCATCTGGACCCTGGTCCTTCCTCCTACCATGGCCCTGCTGACTCCAACTGCTAATATCACTTTTATTATTACTCACATTACTATTTCATATTACCGATACCATTAATGCACATTATTGACCTGCTTCTTCACCAGAGTCTCTGTGCTTTCTCGCCTCATACATTGAATGTGCTGTAATTACATTGAATGTGTTGTAATTCACTTATCCTGTTCTACACATGACATCTATTGCACTTCTGTCCATCCTGGGAGAGGGATCCCTCCTCTGTTGCTCTCCCACAGGTTTCTTCCTCTTTTCTCCCCGTTAAAGGGGTTTTTGGGGGGAGTTTTTCCTGTGTGAGGGTCCCGGGACAAGAGGATGTCAAATGTGTACATATTGTAAAGCCCTCTGAGGCAAATTTGTGATTTTGGGCTGTACAAAAATAAATTGAATTGAACTGAATCAAGTATTTCTCCAAGATGTCCTGCCTGACATTAAGCAAAATAAAAGTTATTTAACATAGCATATCATCTTATGGTTGTCAACAGTTTGCCTTAAATATATTTCCATTGACACTGGTGAACTTAAAGGTTCAGATGTGCTGAAGAGGGACTGAGCGTTTCCGATCTCCCGATCTTCTAATAACAAAACTGTGCTGCGGTTTGGTGGATAGGACAATCAGCAGTGAGAAGAAGGGTTTCTTTTTTTATGAGGCCCAGGATTCAGCCCTGGGGTTCACCACATCAGTCATGTGCATGAATAGCATGCTCATGGAATCAGTTTAAATAGAATTAGTGACTTGTACTTTCAAAAATAGTAATTTAAATAAAGTAAAAAAAACATTGGTACATGGGATTTAGCATGATTTCAAAAGTTTATACAGTGCCTATTCATCTAGATTATAAATTGCTTCCTGAACCGTTACAAACAGCAGGTGGATTTATATGCATGTAAATGATTGGTAACAATGGTAATGAAGCCCTCTGTACTTGCGTCCTACCCTGCGACTAGTCTCATAAAAAGGTGTACACCTCACGGAATATTGCTGTACAAGGTGCCTCTTTTTAATCCCGTCTTTACCTGTTCTACTTGTTTGTGATGATGATAGTTTTAGACTCCAAAGAACATAAACGGACACATCAAAAGCATTAAAGTGTAGTGTGACCTGCTGTCTGTCACTGGTTTCTGAATTCCCTCACGTGGGTACTGATGATGGTTGATGATGCAGGATGACATCACCAATTAACGCTAACTCTGTATGAACGAACCGGACCAAATTAAACAAAAAACAGGTGTGAAAGCGCCCTAACATGTTCCACTGACATAACGACAGAGATGTTAGGCCCTCCAGGCTCACAGCAGATTGTGCCAGGAGTCAGGGTCTGATTATTTACTGGGGCCCTGGGCAACAATTTGTTGTTGTTCGCCCACTGACTCCCTGAACACAACTGCTGCTCTTACATTCCCATTAGTTCTCATTAGCCCAGTGCACACAACAGTCAGCCGAGTATAACGGTCTCATTGTTTGTCCACACACCCAAAGACTCACCTCTTCTCCTCTGCAGGAAAGACCTCAGGTTTTGGATTTAGTCACAGGGCTCTTCTACACAAAACTAGTTCATAAAGACTTACTTTTGGTATCGTTCTTTTTGGTGCAGATTCCTTGACACATTTACAATGACTCAAAAGATGGAGAAGACTGACAGAGGAGAGGCCCTGAGCACTAACAGGGGTGTTTGGGCTCAGCTCTGCGTTTCTGAACGCATGTTTGTGCATCTGTGTGTGTGTGAATTCCTTTTATGCATGTTGTGGAAAAAGTGCGACAGAGAGGCAGACACAAAGGTCGGGCGTATGTGCATTCTTCTCTGGCCTCCTCGAGGCTGAGCTAAAGGGATTAGCTGGTGTCAGCGGTGGTGCTGATCAAGTCCATTTGCAGAAAACAATTTGACCTTTTATGTTGAAATTTTCACTCGTAGACAAGTCACAGAAAAGATATTTACAAATGTGTACATTGATATTTACATAAATACAATGACAGCTGGAAACTTGTATTTCAAAATGTACTTTTATTAATTGTTTTCAATTTGTCTATTTTCCAGAGCAACCACCACTTGGTGATTACAACATCTTGAATCACTCACTGCAACATCTCAGGTGTGCTCTCTCGCATCACAAAGTGACGAATCTGCGATAAATGTGTTGCAAAACATGTAGTTCGAGGTCTCACCTAATTTTTGTACGTGCCGTGCGGTGTCCATAGCAAAAGATTTTGACAGTGTATTAATTTCATACCAGCAAAATAACTACAGTTTTTCATGTCTACATCTATATAACAAGTCACAGACATGAAACAAAAAGTAGATATTTATTTTTAACTCAACACTTTCTGTTTCTGTTTCAAAATAAATCCCTTAATTTCTTGACACAAGGCTTTTATTCTGAAATATCTGCAGGAGACTGCAATGACTTGCAGCTCCAAAAATGAATAGAGCAATGTGAACATGCACCGGAATGTACTGCACTGTCAGATAGTTAGAACGTTAGAATGTGACTCAGTCTCCTCGAGTACAAGGCTTAAAAAAAAATTCAGAGCCGCACGTCAGAGTTACTGTTGACAACTTGTACAGGTAGTTCCATCAAGATAATGATTCATTAGCTGTTCTTGTTCTTGAAGTGAATGCGTGAATGGCTCCCACCTGAGTTCAAGACACAAGAAATGTGTTGAGAGACATACCATTATTTCAAATGTATTATATTATTTTATGAAGAAGCCTTACTGCTTTCTGATCTGCTCCAGTTGTGAGTGTAATTTAGTGTTGATGCTTTAAATGCAATCTTAACCATGAACCGCAATGACCATGGCTCATGTGCAGCTCGGGACTTTAGCTGCATGTCATCCCCATCTCTCTCTCTCTCTTCCCCTCATTTCCTGTCATCGTTGTATCGTCCAGGCGGAAACTTAGCATCTGAAAAGTAAAGCCAATGCCGAAGTGTCTTACACTTGCATTCCTTCTAATGGCCATCAGGGGGCGACTCCTTTGGTTGCAAAAATAAGTCAGATTGTATAGAAGTCTATGAGAAAATGACTTCTCACTTGATTTATTACTTCAGTAAACATTGTGAACAGGAGTGTATGGTCTCAATCTCTAGTTTTAAGTCTTCTTTAGTGTTTTCCTCTTGCAACTTCAACCCTTTCACAGTGTTTTTTCAGTTCATGAAAGTTTATAGTAACATTTTGGTTGCCTAACAATGTCTTATTCAGCGTTCGGTTGTACTTAGCTGCACCCTCTCATGTCCCTTCTGGTTGCAAAAAACAAGATGCGGTGATAGCCAAAAATCAAGATGGCGTCAAAATGTCAAACTCGAGACGTCAATGTATAACGTCACAGTGACTACGTCCACTCCTTATATGCAGACATATAGTCTATGATACAATCAGTAATAAATAAAGGGATAATATATGCAAAATATTCTTAATGAAACAACCAAGCTGGATGGGAAGACCTTTAATTTAATTCCTTTTCAGATTTTGGGTCAATTTTTTTGATGAATTCAAAAACAGCATTGTGTTCTTTTTTTCCCCGACTGCGACAAAGCAATCTGAATTTGATACACCTCTGATTGGCTTCTTCTCCATAGCAACGGCAGCAAGGGCTCATGGGCATTGTGTTAATTGGAGCCGTCTGCCGTGCCAAACAGAAAAACAAAGTTGAAATAATGAACACTAATGGCCATAACATAAACTTGTAGCATTCTGACATTAGTCTGGAGACTGGAGATTTTCTATGTTATTAAGGAACATATCAGTGTTAGAAAACTTGAATTTACCATAGGGGGAACAACTCACAGTACAGCAACAGAATAATACACACTCACCACTCTGCTGCTTTGAGATTATCTTTTATTTAATTTCCTGCTCAGATATTTCCCACTTCCAGCAGACAGTAAAGCCGGTAGGATGATACACGATCACAGTGACAGATTCAAGAGTATTACAAAATACACAAACCCTTCCCCCGCATTCCAATCCAAGAAGGACAGAAACAATTTAGCCAGAAAATCTCTTTGATGGGTTTCTAAGGTTTATTCTTGGTGTTAGGATTCATAAGCAATGTTGGATCGCTTCCAATGTAACCACACAACCGAATAGAGTGAAATTGAATCAAACTGACAGACGAGAGCAGTTTAGTTCCAACAATCATGTTTCTGTTTTTTTGCTCAGCTTCCTGCTGTTCCTGCGTAGCTGATAAAGAGCAGCAACTGTGAGAGAAACATGCATTTATTAGCACACTACACGGAGCCTGTGATGATTCAATGCCTGAATCAATAAATGCCTCATCTATTCACCTACGCTCCGATTAACAGTATTGTTACGCGCACACAGAGCACAATCTCCCACGTGAATTTTACTCAAAAGCAGTTGCATTAATTAATTGAAATGCTTTCAAGTGCATGCACATAAACACACAAACACAAGAAAAACACTTGCTTATAAAACGTTTCATTTCATACATAGAGCAGGTGTGTGACAGTGGTGCAGCAATAGTCTCGCTTGGGGCTAAACTGACTCAGTGGAGTTCCAGTGATTAGATGGAGCCGGGGGCAGTGAGACAGACAGCTGATAGCTGATCCCTGGGTTTAGACTGAGCCCTCTGAGAGACGGGCGCAGAGTGGGGATTGTATTATACTCAAAGGGTAGACGTTTATGTATTCACAATGATCGGCACAAGCCTTGTTATCAGTTATTTTAAAAAAGCCAACTATAAACTAAAACAGAGGTCTTCAACAGGGGGTCCGCGACATTTTTGGTTGATTAGACAATTTAAAAAAAATAAAAATTTTCTCGAAACATGAATGTGTCCATTATTTTAATAGTTCAGTATTGTATGAAAGATAACAGGTATGTTTATGCATGGCAGTGGCACTAATAGGCCATCACTCATTTTCGTTTCCACATTTATGTTTAAAATGAAGTTTGAATATCTTGTATGCATGATTATCATGCAATTGACAGACAATGTTGATATTGGCATTGGTATCAGCTGACAAGGATGTTTATAAATGGCAGTGGCACGGCCTCCCTACTCACTGTACCTTGCACATGTTTAAAATAAAAACATGAATATATGAACCTGTGTATTATTTGAATAGCTTAGTATTGAATGCACAATAAAGAGGTATGTTTATACATGACACTAGGCCCAGTTTAATATAAAACACAATTTTATACAATATATATAGTCGGGGGTCCCTGCTCCATCTCTCTATCAGTTTGGGGGTCCTTGGCCTGAAAAACGTTGAAGACCCCTGAACTAGAATATTCAAAATGCTGCTACAACTCTGGGAGACGTTCAAAATAAGACTGCTATCATCATAAACATACTTTTTAAATGTACATGGACTATGGATGTGTTGACAAGATCTACTTCTTCATCCTCTCGTGTTGTACTGAGGACAGACTGGACGCTACAGTGACTGCCTATCGCCTCTCGAGGTACAACGTGGTATTACAAGACAGGACGATGTGAAGCTAACTGGTTAGCCTGCTCATGTCAGCAGATATCTCTGCAACACGACACAGAGACGTATTTGACTCAACGTCAACACTGAAATCTCTTCACATTCTGTTGATAATGTAAGTTCATTATTTGACTGCCAGAGTTGCCTTATTATACATTATAACCATATATGGTCATTTTTTTTATCTCATGTTATTCCAATGCTTTTGAAGTCATGGTTGTCAGTAACATGCCTCTGATTGGTTGACAGACTCAACCCAAGGTATCATGGGATTGCTAGAGAGTGGCTAATAACAATTATAACTATTTTCAACAAGAAATTTATCTTGTTTAATCGCAAAAAAACAACCACCCGGTGTTGGCTTAATCGTTATGGATTTGTATGTTCTATACAACACACTTTGGTTAAAAGCACTTTAAAACTGCTGTAACACTACATGTCATTCACCCATTCACACCACTCTACACACTGATGGCAGGGGCTACCATGCAAGGTGCCATCTGCCCATCAGAACTACTCTAATTCATTAATACACCCATTCATACGCTGATGGCTCAACCTTCTGGAGCAATATTAGTGTTAAGTGTCTTGCCCGAGAGAAGAGGCCTACATTAAGTTGACTTTAAGTTATAGTGTAGTTATATTTTATCATCTTAAAGCAAATTGGTTAGTTTGGAAATGGAATGTGCAGCAGCAGTAAATAAATCAATACGCATTATAAAATGTATATAAACATTGTAAATTGGCACAGAACATAAACAAGTACCGATCCTGATCTATGATCTGCAATATTTTGTTTATTTACCATAATTTCTAGTAACTTTATGAAACAAATGTGTTATTGATGTGCTTGTTAACCCGAACAATGACATTATCACTGACAGTCTGGCAGACCGCAGAGTATAGCGGCTGTAGAGGGTGGTAGAATGCTGGCTGTCCTTGGGTTAAGCACAAAGTGTTAAACACAACTCTAAACATACAAATGTGGGACATACATTATGCTTTGTTGGACATGTTTCATGTTTGGCTTCAAGGACATTCTTATTCTTGGACAAATAGTATCTCAAGGAAACTTTTCCACCTGGTCTAGTCTGAAAAGTGTGTTTTATTGCAAATGCAAATTGCAAATTTTCTTTTTCCAAAACAGGTGTTGGAAAACGGGGTCGTCTCATTATCGGAGTCGTCTCTAAAGTTTACCCTGAGCTCAGAAATGAAGACTGTTTTCTTTACTCAAACCATGAATTAAGATTCAAATGAGAGAGAAAAGAAGCAGGGTGCTGATGGATGGAGGAGAGGAGGAGAGGGATATGGAGGGATTAGCAGGCGACTTGGATCCAAACTAAAGGTCAGTGTGGATCAAACACTGATCCTCAACCCTCTGTGTACTGCTGCCAACCTGTCATTGTGAGTGTGTGTGTGTGTGTGTGTGTGTGTGTGTGTGTGTGTGTGGCCTGGAGTCCCTTTGCTTTGGCTTTAAACGGGATAGGTCAACTGTTGCAACACACACACAGATGTAACTGCACTGTGTCGTGGCTCATTAGTAGCGGTAACACCACGAGCCTCTCAGCCTCCTCGGTCTCCCGCGTTATCAGCTTTTCTTCACATTAATTGGTTGTTTGAAGGCGAAACACTATTAGTCACAACAGGGACAGGAAGAAAGCAACATTACATTATGTTTTTAAGCAGACAAAATTGGTTTGTTTGAGGTGATTCTATTTAATAACAAACAACAACAAAAAAATCTCAATTTACTCAAAGTGTTTTCTGTAAATGACTCGCTGGTCCAGTCACAGTGAATTAGGAGTGTGAGGTGCTGCCTATCATTTTACCAAAACAAAAACAGCGCAGGTGGGACACTGCCGCTGTTTAACAAGCCTTCTATAGTCCAAGGTCAATACTGACTCATTTCACTTCCAAGTCCAGACTGTTGGGGGAAGTACAATTTGTGTCTTCATCGGGGTGTTCGGATCGGACAAATGCTCGTATGGGGGTCATCATCACAAGGACTACGTCAAAGCCTCACACCAGCTACAATTGTGGATTTTGAGTCCACAACTAATCCCCCAGCATTACCAGCACGAAGCAGTCCAGAAACCAGTCGGACTAAATCCACAACATGCCAACTTGTCTCGCTTTAAAGACGATTTAAACACATTATTATCCTTTGATTTTTGTCTCAGTAAGCTGCTGAAGCCCAGTCAAGTCGCAATGCTTTTTAAATAACACACTGGATTTGAGTAAGTCAGCGGTCTGATGTCAAACTGAATCTTCCTTAGAGGTGCACTCACCCAGCATCCTTGTCTCCCCGAATGCTAGTACTGAAACTCCGGAGCTCTTGTAAAAAACCCACAGCCTTTAAACCCATCATCATTCTTCTGCGCTTGGACCTGATTGCATCAGTACGTGTTGCTGGGGGTTGCTGGATAAATTAAACACAAGTGACTCCAGTTCAGACAGACTGTATTTAGGTCTGTTGGCTTGTTTCATTACCTTACGGGAGGAGAGACACTCTGTTCATTTATCTTTGTCAAAAAGCATCTGCAGGGTTGCTGTCGGTGTATTTTGGTTCACTAGGGCAGAGACTAGGAAGAGAAGTTGGACTTTTTGAACCTCAAATTTACCATGGAGACGGCGTAGAGAGCACTGATGCGGTAATCGACTAACACTCATACCATTTCAATTGTCAGATCTGTAAAACTGAGCTCCACTAGAGACCAATGTTTTTACTGTGGCTCAGTTGTAGAGCGGGTCGTCAGCGGTTCGATCTACACCTCGCTCGTCTATGTCAATGTGTCCTTAGGCAAGACACTTAACCCCAAATTGCTCCCATAGGCTGTATGAATGTGAGATAGTCCTGATGGGCAGGTGGCACCTTGCATGGTAGCCCCTGTCATCAGTGTATGGGTGTGAATGGGTGCATGATGACATGTAGTGTAAAAGCATTGAGTGGCCGGGAAGACTAGAAAGGTGATATACAAGTACAGTCCATTTACCGTCCATGCATCTACCAGAACGTAACGTCATTTTAATGCAAAAGGTGATGTGTTGCCATGGCAACATACTTTGTTCCGGTGTTTTAAGAGTGGTGCGGAGCGAGTTAAGAGAGACAGGTAAAACTAGACAGAACCAGCCTACGATGTCGGGCAACATTGAGAAGACACGCCGTGTGACACCATTTAAAAAGTAGCTGTTCTATGTCACATTGCCGGACGAATCCGTCGACTCGAACTCGGTGGAGCGGGGGGGGATTCAAAGGCCAAAGAAAAAAAATTAAATTCCTCCAGTATGAACGTTTAAGAGTGGTATTTCTTGCATGTGGATGGTTATATTGTGTCATGTGTTTTGTGTTGTTTGATATGTATTCATTCATTAATAAATGCTGTGACACTGACTCATGCTATATCCTTGGTCACATACAAATACACCTTAAACAAACAAATTAAATACAAGTTTTAAAAGTGAAACAACAAAAGGTCATATTTCGATTTTCTTTAAGCCAAGTTCCCACTCAAGTCATGCTCAACATTTGTTGAGGTATGGTTTCAGAATGATGAAGACAGTTGAAGAACAATTAGATCCACAATAGGATATAGGTTCTACATATACTACTTCCTTGTCAAGTATCGTGTTTTTCTCAAAGGATGTACAGATCTGGAGGCATTCCATTATCTCAAATGGCTTGAGAAATAGTGCATACAGCAGCCGTAAATCGAAAAGAAATGGGATGATGCCCTTAAGCTACCCCTATAGTATTGGTTGTTTACCACGTCTGCTTCCGGCCCAGACTACCATTGACCACTTTTACACTAGACTTACATCTGCTAGTAAAGACTGTGCTTTTCTAACCCCGTCTTGCTGTCTGGGTTGTGCAATTGAGTCGTGTTTCCATGGGATGTAACAGCTTTTGCGTTGCTGAGGGCCTCACGTTTCACCGCTCTGTCCGCCTCGCAATTTGTTAAGTGCCCTGAACGCCTTGAGTTGAAAAAATTCAACTCGAGCAGAAAAGATTACTCGTGTTTATTTTTCTCATTGTGGTGACTTTAGCTTGATACCCAGAGCTGGATGACTTTACCAACCACAGTTACTCTGATCTGAACAGAAAACCGCAGGAGGCAAATTAGTGTGCCACTTGAGGTTTTGTTGTATCCATCCATTCAGACTGTAGCCTTCTATTTACTATTAGGTAGCCTACCATTCATGGTTTGTGTTCAGTGGTTGCCTAGCAACAATAATAATTTAAACGCGGCATATCGAAAAAACGTTTTGTTCTGGAAACATAAAGGAAGTGTGGTGCCCCGTTTAGAAAACGGGGCCGTAACCTCATGCATCATGCTCATACCTCATGATCCTGCACCAAACATCAAATCCTATAGTTACCATAGGAGCCCGACGGTCCTGTTAAGTGTGTGTGTCTTCGTGTAAATGGACGGCCGAGCACAATAGATGCCAGGTGACATTTAGCAGGCAACTTGGCAACAGGGGTAATTCCTCATCTGTAGCGTCGGGGGAAGATCCTCAGAGAAGGCTGGTGGATAATTGGGGAAGTGAGAGAGAGCGAGTCAATAACAGAATGTGTGGGACTGAAAGTGGAGACATTGGAAAGGGTTGAGAAACGGAGGGAGGAGTAATCTTTCCGTTGGTTTCAACGACTTCTCATCGCTCTACCATCTCACCTCCCCCGTGACAAGAGCGATAATGAGCACACACTAATGCTGCGGAATCGTCGGGGCCGGAACCAGAGCCAGACCCATACTCGTGTTAACTGCTCACAGGACATGCTACATGTTAGCAACAGAGATTATACACACGTACTGTGCGTAACCGTAATTGGTGCTAACACCAAGTTCATTGCAGCAGAGCTCTGGGACTGACAGTAATACCCCCCCCCCCCCCATCTGCAGTCAGAGCCTGCAGATGGGTGCCGGGGTGGAGGTGGGGCTTTTTTGTGATTTGATCAGCAACAGCGAGAGGCAGCAGCAGGCATGGAAGCAATGGAGAGCGGAACTGACAAGCAGCGAGCAAAACCATGTTTCTTTCATGCACTGGTCAGAGTTTGGGAGATTTAGCTTGCACAATATGTCTTCTTTCAGACTAGCGGAAAGAAAACATCCAGACTTCACATTCAGGTGTTTGTTTTGCTATATCTTCCTGTGTCTGTAGATTTCTCCCAAATTCACACAAAGTTAGCATCAGATAATGCCTCGTTTGCATGATTACATGGTGATATCTATTAGTTAAAGTGTTTTACCCTATTCACCTGCAGTCTCTTCAAAATGTATGTAGTTTTACAAAACATTCTCAGACTCTGATCCAGAATTCTCCACTTCAGTATCTCTTATTCATATCATTCCTCTCTGTATTCTGAAGGTTTTTTACGGAGGGGTTTGTTCATACATCATTCATAGCATGATTTATACAACATTTAATCCTAAGAAACAGGGCAGATCTGTATTTTTATGTCTGTTGACAGCATTTTCTGATTTATGGAGTGATAAAAAGAGAAATACCAAACTCCCTCTGTAATACCTTCCACTCTAATATGTCAACAAGATGAAACGAGAAGATTTTTGAACCTGACTTTATCCAATGCTCAGATTTCTGTTCCTGAAATGTATGCATTACATGTACATATTTAACAAAGCCAATGCCTAATTTGCATATTTAAACATCATATTTCAGAAAAATTGTAAGACAAAAAGAGAATTGCCTTCATGCAAGTAATCAACTGTGGAAGTTTCATGGTGATATCTATTAGTACCGTATTTTCCGCACTATAAAGCGCACCGGATTATAAGGCGCACCTTCAATGAATGGCCTATTTTAGAACTGTTTTTATATATAGGGCGCACCGGATTATAAGGCGCATAGAATAGAATAGCGTCGTAAGCGTGTCTCTTGAAAGGTGCCATTTTGGGGTCTTTATACACACAAGTGGTGTTGGACTAGGAGTAAGCACAGTACCGGTGTTTACCGCGGTGCGGCTTTGTAGTTTACCAGTCGTACTGAAACATTTTGACAGAGCGCCGTGTACAACCAGTATGGATCAACCAATTAACCAATTGATCCATATATAAGGCGCTCCGGATTACAAGGCGCACTGTCGTTTTTTGAGAAAATTAAAGGCTTTTAAGTGCGCCTTATAGTGCGGAAAATACGGTAATTGTAGCAAAGCTTCCGTCAATGCTAGTTTTTATTCTCTTAATGAATATATAAATCATCCCCCCAGGACGTTCTCACCGATTCCATCAACTGATGAGGCTACGTGAGATACGTGTTCATGATTAACTCTGTGTCAGTTCGGGTTTCAATGTGTGCAAGTACGAGTGTGTCCACCAACGTCAACGTGTGTGTGTGTGTGTGTGGTGTTTATCAGAGCTGACGTAAACAGACAGGCCTCCTGCTCTGAGATGAATGAGAGGGCAGATTGTGTTGAAGCTGATGAAGTGGCCTGATGCTCATTAGACGGCTGCTGATAGGCTGATGGATGCTTCACAATGTTAAGGCGGCACTCCCGTAATGATGAATGGAGCTCTGTTTTTTAAGGCAGCAGCTTTTGCTCTTTTTTTTGTTGCTTTCCTTCTCCCAGAGCAAACAAGAACCCTTAGTGTTTATTGAATTATTTGATTTAATAAAGAAAGGCTCATTAAAACAAAGTAGCACTGTGTGTGCGTGTGATTGATGATGTGTTCGTCAATAGCAGAGGACAAGACTAGGCTGATGCTAATTAGGGGATATATTTTTAGCCAATCACAAGAGTTTACAATGCTTCACACCAATTAGGAATACATAATCTGTGGAGAAACGAGGGCTCGATCATGGCCAGATGAACCGGTGCTGTTGGCCCAATGCTGCCTGTAACTGTGAACATGAAGGCTTTTGGAGCCACTGGAGGTCTAGGGAACCCAGGACAGTTGCCTGCTTTGCTAAATTCATAATCCAGTCTTCAATTTGTCTCAGCATCATCTCCAATTTACAGTTACATTATTCAAATTTTGAATGAAACCACGTTAATTAACCTCTTATACACCATGAGCAGATGAATAAGGCAGCGTTTGCATGAGTTCTCACTCTCAGCCCATCGAATTTGGTTTGGTCTGAAACTTTGAATTGTTTATTTGTTGTTATTGTTACATTACATTGACTGAAGTTGAAAATAAAAAGTTATTAAATGTAATTTAAGTTGGCAGTGGTGGAATGCAACTAAGTACATTTACTCAACTGTACAATGCTGAAGTACTTGTTCTTGAGTATTTCTATTTTATGCTACTTTATACTTTCTACCCCACTACATCTCAGAAGGAAACGTTGTACTTTTTACTGCGCTATATTTATCTGACAGCTTCAGCTATCTTTAAAGATTCAGATTCATAATACAACATATAATCAACTATTGCAATAAAGGATGATGAAAAGGGATGAACACATTATCAATCAATAGTTATATTCCAATAATATATCTATTAATCTGCATAATGAGTGATTTTACTTTTGGTTCTTTAAATATATATTTAGATGATAATACTTTTGCTGGAGTAATATTTTGAATGTATTGTATTTTAAACTGTAATATTAGTAGAGATCTGAGTAATTCCTCCACCTTATGTTAACATTAGTTTATTGAAGTATTGAAATAGTTTTCTTTCACTCACAGTTTTCAGATACAGTACATAGTGTAGTGTGTGTGTGCTCTCTCTCTCTCTCTCTCTCTCCTCTGTGACTTTAACCTCTTGCACTCTTGAAGAGTTTTCACCAAGAGCAAAATGAGTCGTTCACCATTTCATTTTGAAGTCGCACTGCAGCCTACTTCATAATATAAATCATAATACAGAGGCTCACTTCTCAGCCTATCCTTCCTTCTCTACAAAAGTTTTTTTTATTTTTTCCCACCTGGACCTGTAGCCATTTCTCCTCTTCTCTTCCAACTGTGAGCTGATGAACATCAGACCCCCCCACCCCTTTGAACACGCACACACAGTCGGTTGAGGGACGTTCATTTACTTTGATAGTCCGTTATATCAATAAACATGGATATAAGAAGTGGACGTAGTCACCGTGACATCACCCATTGGTCTGTGGACTGCCAGTTTGAAGCCTTGAGTTCAGCGATTTCACCATCACCATCTTGGAATACGGCCGTCGACATGTTTTTGTACCCAATGAACAAAAGTTATCGTATTTGGAATGCGGAGGAGTGACGGAGAGCACTGTTTATGGCTCTGGTAGCAGCAGCGACCTGTCAATCACAGTAAGCCCGCCCTAATGCATACTCAGCTTTATGGTCTATTTCAGAGGTCTCCAACCTTTTTTGCACCACGGACCGGTTTCATGTAAGACGATATTTTCACGGACCGGCCTTCAAGGTGTGGCGGAAAAACACGACGAAATAAAAGGATACGATCAGCATGAAAACAAATATAAAATGCATAAATAAATACAACTCACAATAACGCTGAATCAGTGGGAGCCCTGAGCTTGTTTCTCTGCAACGAGACTGTCCCATCTGGGGGTAATGGGAGACAATGACACCCGAAGTGTGTTCCTGATGTCCAGTCTACTCCGTCATTTAGTTTTGATTGCCGTCACTGCAGAAAATCCTGCTTCACAAAGAGGATGTGTGAAATGGAAGCAGGGTTTTCAGTGCTTTAGTGGCGATCTCAGGATATTCAGCCTTGATTTGAATCCAAAACACCAGCAGAGTTGTTGTCTCAAACATACTTTTAGGGCCACCGTCATTTACAATCTCCAGCAGCTGATCTTCCTTTGTCGCCACATATTCTGCAGAGCGGGCTTGGCGCGTCAGAATTACTCCTGATATTTAATTAGACTCCTGATATTGTCTGTTAGATGAAGATTTATTTTTCTTGGAAGTTGTAGCTCTTCTTCTGTCTCCTTAGTGGCCTTTCCTCTTTGCAAAGACGCTCTCCAAAAGTTATTTACAAATTGTCACTAGTTTGTGGGCTTCATTTTTGAGGTAACGTATCACGTGACCGAGACAAGCGTCTTATGTTTCAAGAGCCACAGGCGGATGAAATTGCGAGAGAATCCGGTCATTTTTCAAAATAAAACATCTTTCAGACTCTGATAATCAATAAAACGGAAATAATATAATATTTATTATTTCTGTGCGGCCCGGTACCAAATGACCCACGGCCCGGTACCGGTCCGCGGCCCGGTGGTTGGGGACCACTGGTCTGTTTGATTCTAAATGGACCATCATTTACTAAATGAACATCATGCTGTATTGAAGAAGACTTGAAACTAGAGATTGAGACCATAAACTCGTGTTTACAATGTTTACTGAGGTAATAAATCAAGAGAGAAATAGTCATTTTCTCATAGACTTCTATGCAACCAGTGTCCCCCTGCTGGTGAGTAGAGAGAATGCAAGTTTTAAGACAATTCCGCATCAGCTTCACTCGGCAGAACCGGAGGTTGCCGCCTGGTTATGTCACACTAACACTATTGCGCATTCACACATTACGTTTATTGGTGATCTTTACAAGGTCTTCTCAGGCTAAATTCTAAGCATTTCGGGTTTAAGCATCAGCATAATAAACTGGCAGCGTATAGACAAAGGTCAGCAAGTAAAGGATGATAAAGATGGTGACTCTAAGCAAAGTAATTGCACTTCCGCTCTAAAAACGGATGTAGGATTAAGAAATGACCCAATGAGCAGCACCCTAATTCAGGCAAAGAATAAGATATATTCACTGCTCACCAAAAATAGATCACTTGAGTGCAGGTAAACACAGTGAATCGTACTTCAACTTATTCACTCGTCCTCAAGTTTCTCCTATCCAACCTGCCTGGTGGCACTGGAGGAAAAGTCAGGGGCTCACCAAAGTCATTGGGATTAATACTCTGGGGAAATTAATATCTGTACAGAATTTTACGGCAATCCATCCAATAGTTATTGAGGTAATGGACCAAAGTGCTAGACAAGCCGACACCGCTGACCCCTAGTGTGGCTAAAAGCTGAATCTGCAGCAGAGTAAAAAATAAAAGAGGGATCGAGATGACAAATAACCCACAAGTGAAAAAACACGCATATACAGAAGTAAAGAGAAGGAAGGACAATTCAACACAGATAATAACTCACTGGGTGAAGCTCAGTCATTATTAGATTATCACTGTTATAGATGAGAGAGAGAGCAAGAGAGGGAGAGAGAGACAGAAGATCTGAGTGTGCTATTGATTTCCAACAGGCAAGAACAAACAGGCTTTGAAATGATGCTCTGATTAGGCCAGGCAGCATGATTAGTTCATCAATAACACAAACGAAAAACAATCTCTCTCTATCTGGCGCTCTCTGTTATCATTCTATAACTTTGGCCCTCCGCCTGCCTCTGTGAAATGGCTCTTTAAATAAATCAATAATGTCACCGACACACCGGCTGGTCACTTTCCGAGGAGATAACATTTGAATGTCATGGCCCCGTACAGTCTCTGGTGATCTTCTTCTGTCCTCAGGACTTAGACCTATAAGACATCTCTTTATCAAACAGGCTGCTGATTGGCTGCACTGCTCTGAATGCAGCAGTAGTAAAGATTTAGAAACTCATTCTAAATCTCAGTAGATATGATGTCACAGTATATGATGTCACAGCATAGCTGCACCTGTATTTTGGTTTATTTTGTCTGTTGATGTCATGGTAGAAAAATGATTTATATTTCCGACTCAACAGCTTGCAGAGGACTGCCGGTCATGTTGTGTTTCTGCCAGAAAACGTTGCATACTCGTTCAGTTATGAATTTATTGTCAATTAAGCCGTATTAACACACTAGAGGAGATTGAACAGAGGTTTAACAGGCCATCACCCTCCACCCCTTGCTTGTCTCCCTCGACAACTACCAACTGCAAACGTGAAAAAATCAAGCCGTACATTTCACAACCGTAACCACTTTAATGACTTATTCTGTCATTTAGGTGTGAGGACATGGTTTTTTTTTATCTTTAATAATATCGTAGATTATTTTTGTTGGACCTCAACACTGGGGGCAGTTGCGCACATCGCAACAAACACTAGATAAGGAAATGTTAATTATGTAGAAATATTCTTATCCTACACACCCAGTAACTGATAGAAATTGAGCTAAAAGCTCATGATAACCATTTTTACCTCAACGTAACTCAACTCCAACACCAACATGAGCCCGCAGCAAAAACACGCTGAGTGCATGTGCAATATGAAAGCTGAGACGGCGTAAACCATATCAATCTACGACCAAAACTCACAGAACCACCAAAGAAAAATCACTTTATACAGTCAAAACTATAAATCACGTTTTATCTTTGCTGTTTTGTGATCAAAAGTTGTGTTTAAGGGCATATCAATGCTGCTTATGGCAATGTCTCTGGACTGTTTTGGGGTCAATTCCACACGTCTCCATTCACATCTTTGCGTGTGAAAACAGAGTCTCTGTCTCCATCTGGTGAATGAATCGTGCTACTACACTTATTCTACAGGCATTGAGATTGAATAATGTCCAGAGTCGTCCGCTTAGACCAATGTGTTATGTTTTTCTTTGTATCGAAACATGCATTTGCCTGATAGATTAGATAGCATATATACGAATGCTTTCACATTCGCAGAAATTTCACAGTGTTACGTTTCTTATAATATCAAGATTCTTTTCAAATGGACCTTTCAGTTGCAGAGATATTCTCTTTTTGTTTTTGGTAGTCATTTCCAGCAGAGGCCTGAGCCAGAGGCCCTTAGGGGTCCTTAGGTGTTTGGAGGTTTGTGTGAACAGGGGGTCACTTGATGTGTGACTGTCTGAACTTTTATACATTTCCTCATAGGTTTAGTGAAAGAGATATTTATCTAATAAGACTTCCTAAATAAATAACGCTTAACTAGCTAAAGTGGACTGATCAGGGGGATCTTTATTCTGGTTAAAAAGATTATTAGTCTGGCAAAATACATGCTACAACAGAAACCAAGTATGTGTGGCCAGAATTTAAAGGCAATAATTTGAAGCTGCACCACTTTGAATGTTTGAGTTTTAAAAATGCAAGTCACCAGAGTGGGAGACAAATGCACTTTCAAAGGGCAGAAATTGGATTTATAAGCTGCAGTGACATACAATAAGTAGTTTAAAAAGTAATACATTTTTTTGTAACAATGACGAAGCTGAAGCAAAGCGCTTTGAGTTAACCCAATAATAAACTTTAAATATAATAAGCTTTGTTGAAGCAGCACTTCTATAAAACTCAGATTTTGCTGAGAACCTGACAAGAAAAGTGGTGAATACAAGCAAATATGGCTATTAGAGAGAAAGAGAAAATAATAAGGCAAAGATGGTCAGAGGAGCAGAAAGAGCAAAAGAGAGGGGAGAAAGATGATCAGTTTACAAAAGCCATAAAAGGCCACGGCAACCCTCAACTTAATATTCTAGTGATTTAGCGTGCTTTAGCATATGTCATTCCCGGGGGGGGGGGGGGGGGTATGGGACAGTTGACCAGGTCATGTAGAGGCAGAGATGTGAGGCAAAGATACTGCGAGAGGTGTAATTGTTAGCTACTGGCCGGTGTCCTAAAAACAGCAGGAAGTCAGTTTTTTTGTCCTGCGAATTTGAGCTGCAGCAGTAGTTGTGACACTCATGGAGGATATACAGTTACTTTGTATTTCTCCATTACAGTGTTTGGATCTAAAGTCATACTTCTTCTCTCAGTCATACCACAGATCTGAGCATTCGTATGTTTCACATTCAGTGGGACTTGTACTTTTCTAAGATAGTAGATCCATAAATTAGGAATCATAGACGTTCTTATATGTTTGTACACCCTTGGGTACACTGCATACAACCTACAAAACCTATAAAAGTAGGAAGGGTCATTAAGTCATCCTGACAGCGTTCTCGTTTTGAATCGGTGCCAGACATTAGTGCCAGCTCAATTGGAGTTAATGGGGTGGGCATGGCAAGGCCACCAGGCAAGATCATTTCTGTGTTGTTTCACTTTTGACTGAGAAATGCCTCCACAACATAAAATAAAAAACACAAAATGCTCGGAGAAGGTGATGCTTACTGGACAAAAATTATAACCAGATCAATGTATTATTGGCTCGGATTGTAACTCGTTGGACTCGATGACATGGCCTGTCACAGTGAGGTAAATTAAGGACTAGACCTATGCTACAATGCCTTCACTTTGCCTCAGTGATTTACATTCATGCTAGACATCTAGCATATATCCTTAGCTAGCATACACATAAGTCATGTCAGTGAATAAGCTAGAGAGGCCGTAACATTGGCTTTTACTCAGCAACACTGCAGCTCATTTTACACCTTTACGAGGATTATTTCTTGCCAAATGTAACGCTTCTATTGTCAAATGAATGTAGGGCGTCTTAGTAGATGTAATGCTGGTTAATGTCAATTAAACAAACTGTGAATGCTAACTTAGTTCATTGATGAATAGAGTAACAATAATGGTATGAAGAAGGGTAATGTTATAAATGTGGCAATTGGCAACACCTCCTGACAATAAAAGAGAAAGCTGAGTAGCGTTAGCCCTCCTGACTATTGTTAGATATCATGAACAGTTTGAGGGCATCTATGGGATCTCGATTAGAATGTTGTTATTGCCTTAAGATAATATATCAGGCGAGCATGAAAATCTTATTTTTTCCTTTATTGTATCAGCATTTGCTCTGGAAAGGTACTAGAAATAGGAGTACATACAATGGATTCATCCTTTCAAAGGAGACAACAAATATGTATATAAGCCTTATGGAGCTATTCCTGAATCATTTTGTGTTTGAAATGTTTTTTTCCAAAGGGATAGGACTAGAACTTAACAAGTTAATATTAACGTCCTTCCTTTTGCACTATAAATATATTTCTCACCATTACTGAGGCACAGACTGCTCCATCGACATGGGAAAGAAACTTTTCTTTTTCCTTTAATCGATCAATCAAAGAGGAAAGTCTTACTCTTAAAAGCTAGTCATGCTCACATTAACACCTACGGGCAAATTTAGAGTCATCAGCTAACCTAAGCTTTGGACTGAGGAGAGACGCCACCCTGACACGGGAAGAACATGCAAACTCCACACAGAAGGGCCACCTAGGCCGGGGTCAGTCAGATGGTGAAAGCTACTACACCACTGTGCAGCACCCTGTCTCTACACTTCTATTGTATTACCAAGCAACAATATTGTATCATCGCCAAAAGTGAAAGCACGTCTGATGTTCAGAATACTGGATCGTATGATGAGAAGCTAATCCTCCAGTTCTGCTAAATATTGAAGTGTCCTTGAGCAAGAACTTCAAATTAGTCTTGACTGAAGACTGTGTATAAGAAGTGGACGTAGTCATAGTGACGTCACCCATTGGTTTGTTAACTGCTGTTATGAAGCCTCCAGTTCGAGGGTTTTGCCGTTGCCATGTTGTTGTTTTTTGCAATCAATGAACAGAAGTTACCATATTTGGAGTGTGGAGGAGTGACATAGAGTATATGGCTCTGGTACCTGTCAATCACAGTCAGCCCGTCCTAAAGCATACCCTGCTTTATGGTCTGTTTGAATCTAAATGGACCATCATTTACTAAATGAACATCATGCTGTATTGAAGAAGACTTGAAACTAGAGATTGAGACCATAAACTCGTGTTTACAATGTTTACTGAGGTAATAAATCAAGAGAGAAGTAGAGTTATTTTCTCATAGACTTCCATCTAAATGGGCTTATTTTTGCAACCCGAGGAGTCGCCCCCTGCTGGTCAGTAGAGAGAATGCACGTTTTAAAACCCTTTCGTATTGGCTTCACTCAGCAGAACTGGAGGTTGCCTCCTGGTCTTAAGACAACCCAGTATCATACACTGCAGCTCTGCCACCTTTAGACTGTGTCTGTATGAGAGGCTTTGTAAGCTGCTTTTTCCAAGCACCATACCAGTACAGCCCATTTACAATGACACAACCCCAGGTAGTTTCAATAGTCTGTTAATTGATGTTTATACTTTCCAACAATGAATGGAATGTAATTATTGCCTGGAATGTAAAAAAAAAGAAAAAAAAACTTAAAAACTCTGGAACTGCATTTAAATATGGTCAGCAAAAAATGGAGAGTATACAGTGGGTACGGAAAGTATTCAGACCCCTTTAAATTTTTCACTCTTTGTTTCATTGCAGCCATTTGCTAAAATCAAAAAAGTTCATTTTATTTCTCATTAATGTACACTCAGCACCCCATCTTGACAGAAAAAAACAGAAATGCAGAAATTTTTGCAAATTTATTAAAAAAGAAAAACTGAAATATCACATGGTCATAAGTATTCAGACCCTTTGCTGTGACACTCATATTTAACTCACATGCTGTCCATTTCTTCTGATCCTCCTTGAGATGGTTCTACTCCTTCATTGGAGTCCAGCTGTGTTTAATTCAACTGATTGGACTTGATTAGGAAAGGCACACACCTGTCTATATAAGACCTTACAGCTCACAGTGCATGTCAGAGCAAATGAGAATCATGAGGTTGAAGGAACTGCCCAAGGAGCTCAGAGACAGAATTGTGGCAAGGCACAGATCTGGCCAAGGTTACAAAAGAATTTCTGCAGCACTCAAGGTTCCTAAGAGCACAGTGGCCTCCATAATCCTTAAATGGAAGAAGTTTGGGACGACCAGAACTCTTCCTAGACCTGGCCGTCCAGCCAAACTGAGCAATCGTGGAAGAAGAGCCTTGGTGAGAGAGGTAAAGAAGAACCCAAAGATCACTGTGGCTGAGCTCCAGAGATGCAGTAGGGAGATGGGAGAAAGTTCCACAAAGTCAACTATCACTGCAGCCCTCCACCAGTCGGGGCTTTATGGCAGAGTGGCCGACGGAAGCCTCTCCTCAGTGCAAGACATATGAAAGCCCACATAGAGTTTGCCAAAAAACACATGAAGGACTCCCAGACTATGAGAAATAAGATTCTCTGGTCTGATGAGACCAAGATTGAACTTTTTGGCGTTAATTCTAAGCGGTATGTGTGGAGAAAACCAGGCACTGCTCATCACCTGCCCACTACAATCCCAACAGTGAAACATGGTGGTGGCAGCATCATGCTATGGGGGTGTTTTTCAGCTGCAGGGACAGGACGACTGGTTGCAATTGAAGGAAAGATGAATGCGGCCAAGTACAGAGATATCCTGTAAGAAAACCTCTTCCAGAGTGCTCTGGACCTCAGACTGGGCCGAAGGTTCACCTTCCAACAAGACAATGACCCTAAGCACACAGCTAAAATAACAAAGGAGTGGCTTCGGAACAACTCTGTGACCATTCTTGACTGGCCCAGCCAGAGCCCTGACCTAAACCCAATTGAGCATCTCTGGAGAGACCTGAAAATGGCTGTCCACCAACGTTCACCATCCAACCTGACGGAACTGGAGAGGATCTGCAAGGAAGACTGGCAGAGGATCCCCAAATCCAGGTGTGAAAGACTTGTTGCATCATTCCCAAGAAGACTCATGGCTGTACTAGCTCAAAAGGGTGCTTCTACTCAATACTGAGCAAAGGGTCTGAATACTTATGACCATGTGATATTTCAGTTTTTGTTTTTTTCTGTCAAGATGGGGTGCTGAGTGTACATTAATGAGAAATAAAATGAACTTTTTTGATTTTAGCAAATGGCTGCAATGAAACAGAGTGAAAAATTTAAAGGGGTCTGAATACTTTCCATACCCACTGTACATATTTGTCGTTTGAAAGGTAAAACTTGCAAAAATGCTGTTGTGGTACTTTGAGATGAGTCACACACCAACACAAACCTACACACGCACACAAGTGGGGTTACATTTACATACATTTAACAACAGACTCTCTCCATCAACATGCAAGAGAGTCGCCCACCAGGAACACACCACACACACTCACTTTTCTCCTCATGTTCAACTTTCTCACACACAAGCTTATACTTCTATCTTTGTGAGGACCCTCATTGATATAACGCATTCCCTATCTCTCTACACTGACCTTAACCATCACAACCCGAAAGACCTTTAGTATATTTTGGTCACGAGTACTTTCAAACAAAACAAAGGAGAATATTATGTTGGGAATATGACGCAGCCATGAAGCAACGTTTTTTTTTCTGAACAAGGTCGATTCTCTTTTTTTTTTAGGTTTTGCACCGCCAACACTACTCTAACCCTAGAGTAATTCAAACTAAGTCCGAACCCTCAAACAGGGCTTTAAAGTCCCAAAGTCAGGACTGGCCAACTTTCCGAAAATGTCCTCACTCTAAATGTTTAAAACTGAATTTGTTCCTCACTAAAAAACTGTACAAGTACACACAAAAACTCATCCTCACACACACTCCACATCCTCTTGTCCTTCTCGAAACAACACAAACATCCATCATCTGCTCTCATTCCTCATTGCCTCTCCTTGCAATATCCATCCTCCTCATAACAATACACAGCACTTCATACACCCTACACCGTGCCTCTCCTCACACCCTACACCTTTTTTGAAAATAATGAAAAAAGATGTAATGCATGTGAGAACAACCTCCTTCTGCTGTGAACACTCTCCAGTCCTCTTCCCTTCCCTCTTTCTAACTTCTCTCTCTCCTGTTATTGTCCTCTCTCTCTTCGGTCCATGTCTCTCCTCTATTTTCCTGTCTGTCCTCACTCTTTTCTCCCTTTTTTTGTTTTCCCCAGTTTCATTTCCTGTCTAATCTCCTTTACCTTTATTTTTTTATTCTCCTCACACCAATCGGCTCTATTTATCTCTGTCTCTTCATACAAATGATGATATGGTCATTTAAACAATGTTAAATCACATAAAAGTGATGTAACAACTGTTTCAAATGTGTCTATAGTGCTTTTGAAACATGAAACCCAAGTCATAATCATTGTTAAATGGATTTATTTTATTTAAAAAAAAAAAGATTATTGCAGGACATTATTAAGGATTTTATTATAGGTTATACTGTAGGTTATAATACGTAATGTGACGTTATGTGGCGGGGCCTTATTACATTACGTCATTTGACTTGATTTAGGAAAGAAGGGGCACACCTAACACGCTGAGCTAGCTGACAACCTAGAATCTTGTAAATCACCGCTCTCTACTACTGAACATTAAATAAGTATGAGAATAGAGAGCACCTTTTTGTAAAACATTTATTCAAAGAAATTCAATTACAACAAGGTAGCAAGTATGAAAGGTATTTTTGGACCTGTCTGATGTTGCAGGGACCTTCTACACACTTTCTCTAATGACCAACTGTGGGGAAAATGCTTTTATGGATGCATGAGATTTTTTGGCTCCAGTGCCACCTTGTTAAACTGAGCAGCAGGAAGCGTCCCATGGTGCTGCCCTTCATCCCCCTAGGCTCACACACGCAAACTCTTCTGTTCATAAATAAGTTCTTCTTAGTGTAAGCAGCCTGGATGAATGTGTGGAGACATGTCTTTCAACATCATGTTAACGTCCCCTGCATCCCTGTGTCTACATTGCGCCCGGTTATGTGTTATTTGTGTTGAGTGAGAGGTTTCTTTCCAGCATGATGGAAACATATGAGGCCTGTGAGTATGGCTGTAATGTTCACTGCTGAGAAGAACAGAAGGCACGCACCATATGAGGTCTGGAGATTACTTTTCTGCACTTCCTAAAATGAATATCTTTGTGCTGTACTATTATATACATTACGTAGCACACAAGCACATTACAGCACATGTGCCAGTACGATGATAAGACATTCAGGGTGCCTTCACACCCAACCTGTTTGGTTTGGTTAAAAATCATTCATTCATTCAAATCCAACTATTTTTATGATAGCAGATATGGGATGTTAGCATGAATTCAAAAGCTCACAGTAATGACATCTGTAGAGTAATTGATCTGTGGAAGGTCATGCAGGCTCTGTAACATTATTCATGCAAATCATATCATGAATATTGGCTGAAAAGCTGTTAAAACTGACGTGCTTGTATCTTTGTAGGTTTGTTTGTAGGTTCATTACCTCCATTAAAAGGCGTGTGACAGCGATTCCACAGTAATATGCTCCACATCGTTCGCATCATCATCTACGAGCACACAAAGGGGCTTTTGTGCAGTCCTGACTTGACCTGCTAGTCCTTATTCATTACATGTGGTCGACTTGCAGTCTATAAATACTAATAATTCTTATGGTTATTTCAATGGGAGCTCTTTGTGACAACATGTGTGAACATCAATCAGAAGCATTAAAGTGCGGCATAAACTTCTTTCATCGGAATTTGAGTTCCCCCCGTGACAACATGCGTGAGAGTGCCCTTAGTGTTGTTGTGATGCATTGAGTTGTATTATTACTTATGTCCACAGACTAGTTATGGCAGAAGTTCCACGGACGGTTATCATTTCAGGTCCAAAATTGCATGTCTGACATTGTCTAAACAATATTTAAATATATTGGTATTTTATTCAGGATTTTCCCATAAAATACAGAAATAAAATGTTATGTTATATATATACATTAGTTCTACCTGCTTCTTGATAAGTGGATTTCATTATTCCATGAACTATATAACTCTTCTTAGCGCCTGCATTTACTGTCATCTGACAACTATGTCTCTAAATGTCTATTATAGTACGTCATCGTCATCTTCATCTGATTTTCAAATCTTTGTAAACTGATTTTGAAGTGATGTGTAGATATGTTTTTCATCTTGTTGCTACAATTTGCCAAATAAGTAAAGTATGTTTTTGATTATTATTTGTAATGTATTTAAGCTTACTATCATGTCTATTTAGACACTGTGAATGGGTTTGTCACAGCTCTTGTCATGAAGAATAAAATGAATTCATGCAACATATCCTCATGTGGTCCTCACGTGGTTTGTATGATATCTTACAGAAAGTTACTCCTTTTTGTACTCCTTCTTTCATCTTCACAGGAAACAACGTATATAGGTAGGTTTCAGAAAAAAATCATCGTTTGTGTTAAAATAATTACGGGAGTGGTGTTACCAAAATATGTAAGTTACGTGACAAACAAATCAATGATGACTTCTTGTTTCACACGGGGAACGAACAGCGGTCTCCTGGCCAGATCGTTGTTTGTTGGACCCATCCACCTCCAGCCCCTCCAGCCCTTTGTGGGCTTCTGCGGTCTCTATACTAGTTCATGATTACTTGGATAACATACAAAATGATTTAATGGGATACGAATTACAGGGCACAATACGTTGGTAGAGCAAAGAATGCTGGATGAGACCAGCCTGATGGTCAAATGGAACGTTTAACTGTTCAACATAGATATTTCCTTTAAATCAGCACACAACAGGAGACATGAGAAATGATGAGGCATCAATCTTTCATCTTCTGCTCAACAGCCAGGGTTTACTGTGTTCAGACACTTTGCTGCTGCACCTGACATATGAATTACATTTTAAAAGTACTTTTGAAGAACTGCTCATCGTGCAGCGCACAGATGTATGATGGGAGATTCAGCATGAATATCATAGTGCTTTGCATCGCATGTGTAAGAAGATGTAAGTCTGTGCAGCACATTCATTGTAATCTACTTACTCGTGGACAGCTATACAATAGGTGAGTGGGATGGAAATTAGGTATGCACGAAGGCTTTGTAGAAGTCAGAGTGTACTGCAGGAGTTAAAATGTCACCGCGACAATGGCTTAACGATGTACCTGCATTTCTAGAAGTGTCAGGGAAAAATAAGTGACAGCTGAGGAAAGACGGAGAACTGGGTCTTCTGAGGAGAGAGCAATTAGAGAACGTAAAGGGGAGGTTTGCTATAGCTCAGCAGGGTGAAGGTCTTGCTTCAGTAGATTCGTTTTCAGTCTGTGTTGGAAGACGATGTGTAGCCGCAAGGTTACCCCAATGGAAAGGTCATTTTATACCTCATAAGAGCTGAGAGAAAATAATCTACTTTTGGATGAAGGTCCGGTTGTTGGAGGAAACTTAGCAGTGGCATGAAGTTTAATGTAGGAGTGGCTCGAGGTGTATGGGTGTAGAGTTAAACCACAAGTTCTTGTTCCCTTTTTTCCATTTTTGTACTACGTTTCCATTTCAAAGCACATATCTTTTGCTACGTTTACGCCTAGCGTCCACACTACTCCGAAATATTTTACGAACTCCAAAAACGGAGGGGTTTGAAAACGCTACCGACGCCGCGTTCATCTGACAACTCCGGGGTTGTGTGGCAGTGTGGACGGGCTGAAACGGACACCTTCAAAAACGATGAGGTAGACACCCATGTTCCCTACTTAATTGGGTCTCATCAGTCACGATGTGTCCTTCCCTGATTTGTCAGGCCGTAGGAAGAAAAAATGTCCTTTTCTTATCAATGCTTATTTTGTTCTGCACGACTATTGTGAAGTTCACACAGAAACTGGAAAGAAACAAAAGCATAATTGCTCTCCAGTACGACAGGGACTTCAGCCACCAGCAGAGCTACGAGTGTGAGAACAGACAACAATGAAGCCGAGGAAACGAGTGAAAGACGTGTGTTGACCAAATGTATTTACCCATAATCTAGTAAAGTTTGAAAACTTTTGAAATTTGTCTGTTTGAGTATATAGAGGAAGATAAAAGAGGAAGATCTTAAGTATCAAGCACAATCTTTTATGAGTACAATAATACTTGTGTATGGGAATAATCATGTGATATTCGTTTTCAGGCGTGTTAGTGTTGACGGAACGCCTTTGTGGACGTAGATTGTGTTAGTGTGGATGTAGCCCAAGAGACGAAGAATGAGGATTTGGGAAACTTGCTCCGGGTTGAGGACGCACTCATGATCTCGGGGTCTTTATTTGGTCAAAGATCAAAAAGGTACATATTTTTTAATCAAAGGAACAAAGGGTCTCAAAGATCAGACACAATAACTAAACTGGAACGCTGATGCAACAAAGACAGTCAAGCTAATGAGTGAATGCTGGCTGGTGATAACACACTGAGGACAAGTGGTGGGCAGGTGAGCAATAGCAGGGAGGGAGATGACAGGATAGGCTAGCACAGCATTGTATAAAGATAAGCAGGGAATTTACAAATGCACCGTAATAATGAATCTGATTAAACACTCATTCAGCAAACCTTACATAGAAACCTGAAGGGGAAACAAAAACGATTTGAATTCATAAGCTGATATTGTACTGAATTTGCATTGATATAATACTGAACATATGACTGCCACATCTTTCATCGCATCAATTCATTTGGGACTGTGACTTGACCAAAAATCTGCTCTTCAAACACACTCACATGAACAGGCTGGGCTGAGCTCATTAGGCCGCCCTTTAACTACAAAAGCCTCATCGTTCTTCAGATCTCGCTACGTCCACTATGACTACAGAGACCACATCTAAGCATCTGCTGCCAAGGCCTGGCACATGCAGAGGCCCGAAGCTCAGCGATGGAGCCGGCCCTTTTTTTTCCTCTCCATTCTACCATTTCATCCCGTCATCTGTCACTTGACTCATGGCTACAGTAAAATGAGTGCAGGATGTGAGAACTGGGAAATGAAAGATGTTAAGGGAAAGAAAGAACCATGCAACAGGGCTTCTCCGCTGTGATCAATGTTTTCTTGTTGACTGTTTGAGGCAGACATTTGTTCCACCACCACATTACAAACTGCAGCATTTACAGGGGCGAGATACGGATAATCCACTCGGAGAACAGATATTTAGGGAAATAGAGCCAGGTGCTTCTTAAAACCTGATCCATCAGCGACCACACAGCCCAAGGCAACGTTACATCCTCCACAAAGAGACGTGTAGGATGGTTCAGGGAAGGAAAATCGATGCTTCCAACATATTGCATCACCGGACTGCAAGATCTATACAGAGAAGAAAAAAATATTGCTGCCAATACGACGCCGGGGCAACATTACACTGTGCAATAGCCAGAAGAGAAAAAAAATAGATACATGAAGTGGAGCCCGACGATGTCACGGCCGTGAAACATTCATTAAAGGCCGGTCCTTTCACAGCGAGAGGGTGAGGACGCTGGGTCGCTGCTGTCATCATTCATCCTATATGGAGAAATAAAGAGGGAATGTAAAAGTGGGAGAAAAAAAGATTGAAGGAGCGAGAGATGGAGAGAAAGAAAGAGGAGGCGAGCGTTATTGAAGGACGTGGAATTGTACTATGAGAAGAGCAGTGATGGAGTAGATTTAGACTAGATAATTAGTGTTGTATGGATGGAAGATTGGGAGGATGAGATGGCCATATGGAAGGAAGGTAACTGTGTGACCTTCGAAAAAAAATTTACAAGATGGAGTAGCGTTAATCGGGATTATAAGGGCTTGGCTCTAAAACAGATGGACTTACTCTATGAGGAGGAATTGATGCAGGGAATCACTTGGTCATAACTGAAATGATAACGATAGTGAGAATGGCAATATTTAGACAAAATACCATCATGCACCGCAACAACAAGCAAGGCTGGAAGCAAGGCTGGAAGCAAAATTGCTAGCGGCTCCACGGTTGTGGAACAGTAGTGCTGTTAGGCCTCGCCGTCCGAGGCGACAGCCTCAAATGTTTTATGAATAGCGACTTGAAGCGACTTGCTGCTCTGAGTAATACCTGTTCACGGCTCCTCCGGCAGGGTCCGTCTCTCTCCTCTCTCACCTTGCAGATGCAGGCAAGAGTAAGTTACCATGGTCACCGGAATCAGCGTCTCCAAGATATTTAGTTGTAATGTAAACGTGTTTGATGTGTGAATGTGCAATAGCCTTTAGCAACTTAACAGCTTGTCAAAATCGCCCCCCTTCCTGCAGCCATGTGCTCTCAATCGCTCCAAAACACAACAGCAGGTTTAAGTCAAAATCAAATGGATTTATTATCCAAGAAGCATAAAAACAGATAAACAGTTACAAACCGAATCACACCATTAATAACAAAACAAACATAAAAATTCCATGAAATGTGAGATCCAATCCGAGCCACCCAGGAGGCTGGTATGCCCTCCTCGGTGGCCCGCAGAAGATCTGAAATCCCCCAGAGCTTCAAACCCTTTGTCCCCCCAAAGTTACATTTCTCAAACACACTACTTGGTTCAAACTCCTACAAGTAAATCCACTGTATCACATAATATCCATAATTAGGAGCTTTAAAACTTAAATCTCTCACAATAGCAGTACTTTTAAAATTGAATTCATTATTGCATTTTGCGCATACCAATGCGATTAATCGCAAACAAATCATGCGATTAAAAATTGTAATTGTTGCCCAGCACTATATTTTATACATTTGAATCTGAATCTCTCTTAATTGCTGTTTACAAACTAAAGTACTGAAAGATCATTTTTGTTTAATTTATAGTGAATATTTTAAGGCAAATTGTTATTATCATCAATGTAATACTTCATATAATATAACATGCATATAAAACTATAACATGTATTCAATTGCAATTGTATCTTCTTGAAATAAGATTGTTTTCTACGTTTTGTAACAGCATCAAGAATGTTGTTATCGCGAAAATTCCCTAAAAATGTTTTTATTATTATTTAGGGCTATATTGCTGTGTGAGACTATTAGAGTGATGGAGGGGGCACCATATAATCAGTTAAATAATGACTGGATACCATGAGGGAGATAAAAAAAATAAATGTGTTCGGTAGATGGAAAAAGTGAGGTGTCCCAAAAAGAAACCAAAATGTATAAATGGAAGCGGGTATGAAAATAAAGTTTAAAAAGTTAAAACAACATAAAAACATACAGAAAGGAAAAAGTGAATTGTTGGAGTGATTACAGAACTTTGATCAAAACATGTAACTGAACCGATTACCAGTTACCATGATGGAGATGTGAAATAAATAAATAGTGGTTGTCAGAAAGAAAAAGAAGAGCAGCCAAAAGAAGAAGCAAAGATGGCAAATGGACTAATGACTTCATGAAGGGCGTGTTGGTGGCTATTGGTCATTGTTTAGTAACTGTAACAACTGATTAGCACAAAAGAGAGGAGGAAGTGATTGTGAGATGGAAAAAGGACCATTCAAAAGAGATGGCTGCAGGAAGGTGGATGAAGAGGGTGTCACAGACAAATGAGTCATCATAAATTAATAATTTCAGGACTGAAATGATGATTGGTTATCATAATGGAGAGCGAACATGGAAGAAAGATAATGATGAGCATAGTAAGCATATGTATATGGACGTTGGCATATACATATTTAAATAAAGACTAGTTACCATGATGGAGATGAGAAAGATAGAAAGTAATTGTCAAATGTAAAATGTAGAACAGTCCAATGAGGAAACTGGAAGAATGGAAGGGGTGTCATGGATTGCTAAATAAAAAAAGCAATGTAATGAGAAAAAATGAAATGCTATAAATGAATAAAAAAAACTCTAGGAGGGATGGACATATAGATGGATGGATGGATGGGATGATTTAGTCACTCGTTAATAACTTAAGAGAAGAACAACAAGGGATTGTCAAATACAAAGTAAAGTAAAATACACAACCCCTCAGACCACTGTGTGATTTAACTGGAAGAACAAATAGAGACCATAATGAAAGGAAGAAAGGAAGAGAGAAATTAAAAGAGAGAAAAAGAAAAATACACAATTGATGGAGCCAAATTAGAACAAACACAGATGCTCACCCCTACAGGCACACACACACACACACACACACACACACACACACACACACTAATGCATAGGAGGGCAGGCGAGCTGATGGATGGTGATGTCACCACGGTTACCAACGAAGCATTTATTCCCGCATGAATAATGTATACACTCAACCATCAACCCGTTCCTTTCCTCCCTTTCTTTCTGCCCTCCGCTCTCCGTCGGCGTCGCCGCCCATCCATCCGTATCGCTCCGCCCGCCTTCTCATCTCCAAGCGCAAATAAGAACAAATTGAGGCTGTAGGGAGTGTGTGCATGAGTGCGTGTGTCCGGAGAGATGTTAACCAAGGTGTGCAAGTATGTGTGTAAGTTAGACTGTAACTGTCTGTGTGTTTTAGGGAGGAAAGTAACAAATTGGCTTGGCTTGTCTGCACGGACCCGTTGAAGTGTTCATACCTCACAGAAACATAGCCACACATATGTTTACGGACACATTCTGATAATTTAACAAAGTGTGGTTTCATATTTGAAGTCAATGAACCCAGTAATTCTTCATTGTTTTGAATGTAAGCTGAAGCACATTGGTCTTGAAATGAAACGACTATGAGGTGCTAAAATCTCAGCTTTGATATTCGGACAATGGAGCAGGACAATGATCCTAAAAAAGCATAGACGGATCACTTAAAGGGGTCTACTGGGCACAAGTCCAGTGGCTTCAAAGCGTCAGTTGCCCCCTAAAGCAAGAGCCTCTGGGACTTGGGACTAGGAATATCTCAATCATGGTTTGATCCCCAACCATCGTATTTTCTTTTTGTCTGGATTATTGCATGGCCAGACTCCGACTGGCAATTCTGACAAATGCCAAATGGGCCGCGAGGCCTCCACCATCAATATGAGGAAAAACACATCAACTTGGCCTTGGCCGACGGGTCAGTCACAACAGCCACTGTGATTGGGGGTTACACTGCCCCAAAATCGTCAATAGGTCACCTATACGGCAGGTGGAGTGGTACTGACCGATGTCACCCTACCCCCATCCCTTCATTCAAGTGGATCAGTCCATGTATTGTCAGAGAGCAAGCTGGAAATAATCGGCCCAGTGTTCGCTTCTGACGAAAATTGCTAAATTTTGATTCTCAGCCCGACCGTGCGCAGAACTGAAGCTGCACATTGCACCTTCAAATTTTGAGTGTGGTATTCATGGAAACAAAGGAGCTACTACTGACTGTTGGGAAAGACTAAAACTACTCGTCACTGGTGAGATGGAATCAAAGTTATAAATCCTGGCTATTAGTAATGTTTTTATTAGAATTCAAATTACAGTCGCTTCTGATGTCTTTCGACATCAGAACATATAATATCATGTTTTGTTCACATTGTAACACAGCGGCATGGCTGTGTGACCAGTGATCTCGGATACAAAGACCGCCCACAGCGCTGACCAGCTGCATGTAAGTGAGAATGTGCAGCTTCCTCTGAGCCTGGTCCTCGAGCAAACGCCAGGATACGAGTGTCCGTCCTCTGCCAATCCCCCCTGCAGCCACCGGACAGGAGGGGGGTTTTGATCTGCCGATCCCCCCTGCAGGGACCAACCAGCCGCCCCAAACACCTGACTTCCTTCCTCTGGCTTTGAAGAGACACCATGTCAAAAGAGACCACAAGCAACACACACACACACAAACACATTCACAGAGCTTGGGGGCTCAACTGCAGCATGTGTCCAGAAGGAAAAGGTGAAATATGGTCAAAGCCATTTGAGGGAGGTGGAGACTGTCGGTTGGATAGGCTTTCCGGGAGACTGGACTAATGATTTGACCACTTAGGTGTTGGTGCGATGAAGGAGCAGGGGGAATAGGTGGGGGGAGAGGGAGTTGGGTTGGAGGTGGGTGTGGGTGAATGGGGTTGGGTTCTTTGGGAGGTTGGGGGGGGTGTTGGTGGGGTGGGACAGAAATGGGAAAGAAGTTAGGTTGTTATGGTAAGGGGTTTAGATTTTAAAGGTGGGGTTTGATACTGGGATTTTAATGTTGGGTAGTGTGTGTAGTGTGTCTGTGTGTGTGTGTGTGTGTGTGTGTGTTTGTATGTGCTGTGTAGTGGTGTGTGTGTGTGTTGTGTATGTTGAAGTGAGATGTGTGTGTGTGTTTGTTGGTGTGTGTGTGTGTGTGTAGTGTATGTTGGTGTGTGCTGTGCTGTGTGTAGTTGGTGGTGTGTGAAGTGTGTCGGCTGTTGTAGTGTGTGTGTGTAGTTCAGTGTAGTCGTGTGTGTCGTTGTGTGTGTGTGTGTGTGTGGTGTGTGTGTGGTGTATGTGCTGTGTCGTGTCGTGTGTGTAGTGTGTCGTGTGTGTTGTGTGTGTGTGTGTCGTGTAGTGTGCTGTGTGTGTGTGTTGGTGTAGTGTGTGTGTGTAGTGAGTAGTGTGTGTGTGTGTGTGTGTGTGTTGGTGTGGCTTGTGTAGTGTGTGTGTGGTGTGTGTGTGTGTGTGTGTGTGTGTGTGTTGCGTGTGTCGTGTGTGAAGTGTGTGTGTGTGGTGGTTGTGGGATGTCGTGTGTGTGTGTCGTGTGTGTTGTGTGTGTGGTGTGGTGTGTGTGTGTCGTCGTGTGTGTGTAGTGTGTGTAGTGTGTGTGTGTGTGTGTGTGTGTGTAGTGGTGTGTAGTGTGTGTGTGTGTGTGCTGTGTGTGAATGGGTGTGAGTCGGGTGGTGTGTGTGTGTGTCGTGATGTAGTGTCGGGTGTCGTGGTGTGGGTGATGTG